>NC_136483.1:105866698-105971698 GCF_053919585.1 Euprymna scolopes | reverse complement strand
TATTTTTTAAATTTCTATAATTTTTTAAATTTCTACGTCTTTTATTTCCTAATTTATAAAATCTATACATTAACACTTTAGTTAACTACACTTAAGAAAACGGCGTGTTTTTATAGAATATGAAAATTATAAATTTGAATAAATAGTTAATGTCCTTGATGAGTAATATGATTAGGAAAAGTAAAAAAAAAATTACAATTCACAATATTGTCATGTCGCCTGTAATGGTTCTCTATATAGTTGACATCCAATCTGATATTCCTTTATTCTGTGAATCTGGAATGTCTAAAAAGAGTACATGAAATAGGCAGTAACAAGTCTTTGAAGAATTCACATTCAATTTTTTCTAGGGAGCGTTCATTATTTAGGTTAAAAGTGTATTGATTACTTAGAAAAATAATAACATAAAAATTTAAACAGTGTTTTGTTTCAAAATATAATCCCATGGACCCATGAACAGCGACCCACAATGATAATGGGGTCTATTGAAGCAGATGGTAATGTGAGAATGAAATTATCTTCGACTTCCTCTACAAATGAGTGTGTTCGGAAATGAATTATTATAATGACAAACGAACATATACTACATTACCCTTCCCCAAACGTGGAGCTAATGCTTGGGAGAATGGTATCATGACAAACGAACATATACTACAACATTCCCCTAAGTAGGAGGTAATTACTGGGAGGATGATATCATAATAATAGAACAGATACTACACTACCCTCTCCCACAACAAATTGAGTATTGAAATAATTGATTGTTTTTGTTTTACGGCATATCAACCCTTTTCAGGTTATTTAATGCCGAATCCAAAGATTTTGAAGAAAAATATTTTAATAGAATATATTTGTTGTTTTCAAGTCAGTTTCTAACAGGTACTACCACTCGGGGTCAGAGTGGACCTGGGAGCAATGGCAATTAATAATAATCATAATTTGTGTATTCATTCTTTTGTGGATTGTAATCTTCATCTTCATAGTTGTTGTTGTTGTTTCATTACATTTGGCCAACTTATCCTCTGGCCTTCTTCAGCTGATTAACAACGATGGGATAAGAATGCTGAGTCTCTTAACTGTATCCCCAATAATTACTGCCTTCCATAGTTGTTGTCTCACCACGTTTTGGCCAACTAATCCTCTGACCTGCTTAGGTAGAATTTAAACCACTATCTTCAGACAATACTATCTGGAACCGTAGAGAGTCAACGCCTCTATTCACTGTACTACAAAGGGCGATCAAAGTTTGGATTTTATGGTCTTATAGATCCACTTTCTTGTCTTCTTATCTGGTTTTCCATTACCAAAAAAATAAAATTAAATAAAATAATGCCAACGGACTTGACAATGGATGAATTAATAAGAACACAAAAATATATATATATATATATACATATATAAAACCATTCGGTACGGACCCGACTATTGAAGACCAAATAAGACCACAAAAATTGGATTTATAAGACCATAAAATTCAGCCAATCAATTAAATACAGATGCAGTGACCTAACTACAAAATGGCTGTTGCCAATAAGCATCTCAAGCTAATACTAATAATAGTACTTGTAAAAGTTATAAAAAATAACGGTACAAAATTATTTTATTTTATCTTATCTTTTTTTACAAAGCAGTTACCACATTCAAGGCCCAGACGCCACTCGAGGATAGCGTTTAATGTGTGTGTTGTAGTCATTAGAACATTTGCATAATAATCGTTTGTAGTGGTCATTTAGTGTAATTAGATTATTTGTAAGGAACAAGAATAAGAACTTGTTTACATTGGATTTGAATACAATGATATTGTAATCAGCCGGAAAGTAGACCAGCGGAACAGAGTTCCACAGGCGGACAGTTCTAGGAAAAAAAGCTTTGTTTATGGAATCCATGTTTAGCTTTAGGCACCGATAGAGAGTAGAGGAATTTATTGGCTGTGAATTTGGCTAGACGAGTGTTTCTTGTGAAGGATTGCCGGGGGTGGGGCCATAGATTGGACTTTGATCGAACACTTGCCATGAAAATAGTGATAGAGCAGAGACAGGCTCGCAATGTCTCTTCTGTGAGGAAGAAGTTGCAGAAAATAGAAAAGGGCATTCCCCCACTAGATTACAAAGTCGTTTTGAACTCTGTCAAGGCAGGATAGGCTGTTTTGAGCAGCTCCTGCCCAGATGTGGCAACAGTACTCCATCCTAGAACATATTTGGGTTTAACAGTTCAGAGTTTTTATTTATTTTCTCCAGTTTACTGTGTGCATACACGTGTGTTCCGAACATGGCTGCTCTCAATCTCTCTCACACAGTCTAGAAAAAAAGATAAAGATTGATTAGTCGATTCGCTACATACCACTAGTGATTTCCTGACAAGTAGCCCTAATTCTAAACTTTTCTCTTTTAATGGAATATTCTACTACTCTTAAAAAAATTGTTCGTTCTTCGTCACTGATGATACTGTGACTTGCACATGAAATTTTTGTGGCCAGAGTTGTGTAATCTCCAACCACACCTCTCCTGGGTCGGCACTGTTTTTATTCCAGTGGCAAGTAGAAATTCAGGGTGACTGGAAACCATGCCAAGATAAGTGGAGAGCACATATAATGCCTGCTATTCCCAAATGGTCACCCATCTGGTACTGGCCTGGCTCATCATTGCTTAACTTTAGTGATCTAATGAGAATCAGTGTGTCTACTCTAACTTTATATGGAAATATCATTTCGCCTCCCTACTTCCTCTTTCTCATAGAAAAGACGTTACGATTTTGTCTAGTAGGTGTTCGGCTGAGCTCCAATCTATGGTTCCTCCTTCTAAAACATTCGCAACAAGTACTTGCCTGGCTGCAACAACCGCCAACAACTTCCCTCACAGCCTATCAGTGCCTACAATTAAACGAGAATTCCATGGGTAGAGTTTCTTTTCCAGAACTCTCCATCTGTGGAACACAATACCGTGTGTCAGCTTCCCAAATGACTATAACATGGTCATCTTCAAATCTAATGTGAATAAATTCCTAATGTGCCGTCCTCTTAGATAATCTAGCCTTACCCATGTTCCACCATAGCTGATCATGTTGTCTCACTATCTACCATACATTTACCCCTTATTCTAGAGTGGCTTCTAGGCCTTGATGAGATGTGACCTTCCAAGTAAAAAAAAAACATTTTTAGCATTGTTTTCACTCACTTACGTATTATTACAAAATGTCTGTCTTTCAGGAATGGTTAATAATGCCAGTATTGATTGGTTTTTCCCCTGGCCAGAACAAGCTCTCACGGCTGTGGCCAAAGTCTTCATATCGACTGAGGTAAGTAAATTATTAAACGGTATAATTTAAAGAACTGATCAACTTTATAATTCCTATCAGTAAAGTCCATGGAAATCCCACAATTAATTTCTGTTGAAATTATACCATTACTAACCAGCAGAGCATTACTACTGTCGACCAAGGGAAGTATCTATCAAAAAGTGAAACCTGGCCAGTAATGGTTGAGGACATGCATTGCATGGAGAGAGGTAGTATGAGAATGGTGCGATGAATGTGAAATTAAAATTGGCTAGTCAGAATCAAAGTTTGATTTGTTAGCTTAAATATTATTTGGATCTGACTTTGAAAAGAACGTGGGGGGGAGTGACGTCTTTGCCGTTGCGTCCATCGCCAAATCGGAAGTGGTGAATGTTTAAATTAAGGCTAGTCAATCAATAAGAGGGGATGACTTTCGAAAATATCGGCAAAAAAAGGCGACCCCTCTTTGTAGAAAAGTGCCCAGTTGAGGATGAAGGAATTAATATTTTTAGCCAATTATTTTATATTTGTCGCTCTAAGAGTCGTGCTTTTAAACGATACCAATCTCGTGAAAATCCGTCGCCTCTGTCAAAAGTTTTAGGCAGACATACAAACATACATAGACAGATGAGATTTATATTATAGATTTCTGTTAGTGTGTTTTTCTATTTGTCCGTTCCACTTTTTCTCGGAAACTATTCGACCGATTTGGCTGAAATTTTGTATAGACCTTTGTTTGATAAGGCAATGCGAACTAAGAGTTATGGTATCCGTTCGATGCACGATTACTGATTAACAGGGATTAGTATTTCATGCAGAAAAAAGGCACAAATTTAACCATATTCGATCATTAATTCGGTATAAAGAACTCATTTTAAGTCAATGAACTATAACTTTTACCCATTTTGAAATTGCATAAATTAAAGAAAAACAGTTCACTGATGGCGGCCCACGGCAATAAATTTGCAATATTGGCATCGAGGTCAGATAATTCAATATTGCTAAATAAATTGTTCCAAAATCAAATTATGCCACCCTTCTGACTAAAATGGTACAATCTATAATATAAATATCACCTGTCTGTTTAAATGTATGTATGTATGTATGTATGTATGTATGTATGTATGCCTAAAACTTTCAACAGAGGCGACGGATTTTCACAAGATTGGTATCGTTTTGAAGCTCGACCCTTCAGATGACAAATATCGAAAAATTAGCTAAAAACATTAATTCGTTCACCCTCAACTGGGCTCTTTTCTACAGGGAGGGTCGCTTTTTTCGCCGATATTTTCGAAAGTTATCCCCTCTTTTTGATTGACTAGCCTTAATTTAAACCTTCGCCTCTTCCGGTTTGGCGATGGACGCAACAGTAAAAACGTTACGATTTTTTTTTCACGTTCTTTTCCTCCTTTTGGATATGGATCGAGCCTGACTGCTTACTATCATTTTTTTCTTTTTTGCTCAACACACACTTCCAAACAGCCGGGCAACGCCGGATACTTAGGCTAGTTTTAAATAAATGTATTTAAAAAAATGGCATTCTTTTGATCGATTTAAGAATATTTAGCTGACGATTATTTTTATGTTAAGAAAACTAAAAGTATTTAAAGAATTAATACTAAATGATCTAGGTATTGCTGCTCAAAAATATTCCTGCGGGTGTGCAGTTTAAGTTGTAAAGATAGCTTCTAAACGTTGCATGACAGAAAGGGACAGGTTGTAAATTACACCATCGTGACGTCATCTAAATAAACGTAAATGATTGATTCATTAGTTTCATTTTCTTTTTTTTCACCTAATGGCGGTTTTGTTTTCACTATTTCTTTGATTCTTTTCTTTGTTCGCATTTTTTTAAAAATTACATTTTATTCGTTTTTAGATTCAATTTTTTTTTTTTTTTTTTGCCATTAAAATGAAAATCAATATTGTGGATCGAGTAATCAGTAATCAGGAAATTAAGGAAACGAAGTGGACCTTTTCATATTTATGTAGTTTATTCGTGGATCCAGTTGACCCTTCTATCCACACGCAAGCCATTGATGTTTGTGGATCCATACTAAAACAAAAACGAGAAAGGTTGGAAATAAGGAAAATATGTTCAATATGCATTTGATGAAATTCTTGTGACGAAAGAGAAAAAGAAGTTTTTCCACGTATCATCAAATGCATTCGTGAACAATACTCTGTTTAAATCATATAACATTATTGTTTCATATATATTAACATAGTTATGAAATAAAACATTCTTTTTAAAATTTAATTCATAAATTTATTGTTTAATGTTTATTAACTAGGTTTAGAAATAAAATACTATATTGTTAGTTACCATTAAGTGAAAAAAAAAAAAAGAAAATGAAATTAATTATTTACGTTCATTCAAATGGCGTAACGACGGTGTAATTTGCAACCTGTCCCTTTACTTCATGCAAGGATTAGAGGCTATTTTTATAACGTAAACTGCATACCTGCCCAGTATTCCTACCACTGGTTGCTGAACTTGTAACCACTTTTCTCACCTGGTTGCAACCCCTTGATTATTTCTTCTGAGGTGTGATTGAGGTGAAAACCAACAAGCAAACTCGCAATATTTTCGCCTCAATCACACTCTCTGAAGGCTGCCATCATGGAGACGTTTGTCACTGCAGACAAGAACATGGTCGCCAAAGCGTGTGACTTATTTTGCGCCCGCCTTGAGATGGTCGTCTCCAGTGCTGGTGGTTACTTTGAAAATTATTGTAGTATGTAACTCTAACTGCTGCAGAATAAACTGTCGGGTCTCTGCATATATAATTTTTGTTTTTATTTCCTATTTCAGTTTATCTTTGTCATGTGTCGAATTTTGCTGAAACACCCAGTATTTACTAGAAAGTGGAAGTTGGGTTCATTTTTGGCAGCCTCGTGACTCTTGCTTCCCTCATTTTGTCTTTTAGTTCTCACATTCTATGAGTGATTTTTCTGACAAAGGAGGAAGAATTATCTTTTTCTGGGTCAGAATCTATCCATCTCACACTTATCATGCGCTGTTTTTTTTTCTTTTTTTTTTTTCCTTGAAGTAGTATTTTTGTTTTAGCTCCTTACATCAAGTGGCTTCATGAATGTCTAGAGCGATTTCCATAAAAAAGGATAGTTTTTTTTTTAATATAAAACTTTACTTGCTGATTTGTTCTTTAAGTAAGAATCAATTCGTGCATTTATCATTTTATTTTATTTTATTTTATTGGCGAGGATAAGTTATACCACATAGTTGTTTAGATTTTGACAGTAAGATTTAACTTGCATGCGAAAACAGTAGTCAATCGATTGTTATTAATAAAAAGAAATTACTTGCTACCTCCTCCCCCTCCGCCCCTCAGGAAACACCCGGGAAGCGCCGCTGCTAGTTTTGAGTACTTGTTTATTGTTCTTTTTACAGAATCCCCTCGTCCCGGCAGAACATCGTCTTAACATCATTGATTACTTTGTGGTCGTCCATAAAGTTATAGAGAAATACAGCCTCAAGTTTCAGCTGAGACTCCGCAGGAACAACTACGTCACACCAAAGAACTATCTCGACTTCATTAGCACTTACTTGAGATTGCTGGACGAGAAAGACAAATTTATTCAATCCCAGGTGAGCGTTATTATTGGAAAGATTGGTTTTCTGCTTTTTTTTCCTCATCATTTTCACGTTTTTTTCTCCCACAATAAGTCCTAAAACCTTTTTAACACCTTATATGTTCAACTCATAGCTTTCCTCTTCATCTCTACTATTTTTTTAATCTCTATTTGAATATAATTGAATTTAATTCATGTAGATTTGTTTGGCATTCCGCGTATGCTTCTGGAGATGTATTCTGAGAACGATTTTATTGTTTTAAGAATTTTGGTTAATTCAATATTTAAAACTCCCTGCGTTTTTTTTTTTTTTAAATCAGAAATAATCAGAGAAAATAAAAATAAAAATCAGGAATAAGATCACTCTTGTAGAACACGTGTGTGTGTGTGTGTGTGTGTGTGTGTGTGTGTGTGTGTGTGTGTGTGTGTGTGTGTGTGTGTGTGTGTGGAGTACCATCGTTAGGGTCTCTACTTCTGAGCTAAACCTCCCAACTCCAAAGTCCAGAATATCCGCTAAGACTCGCCCCAAGCTCTCTCTCGTTGATATGTCTCAAAATCGTTCTTTCATTGTTCTTTTTTGTTGATTTCCTGAATCATCAGTGTCCGCCAAATATATCTACATTTGAAAACCTTAGTGTTCTCTCAGCTCGAAAAACATGACGTCATTCGTTATTCGCCAGCATTCAACTTCTGTTTTGTTTACCGTTTGACCTGTTGCCCCTTGCTTCGACTTTACGTCATCCATTTTTGATTCAATCCTGTGACTTATTCTAATTTACAGATTTAGATCGCCGTGCACTCAGTGTGACCCTTGTCAAAATGCACACTAGCTAACTTGATCGTCATCGACGTAGGATTCCTAATATGTAACACATATGGATCAACACAGAAATTACCTCATCTCCTCTCGGAACCCTAACGCTATCTAAGGAATTCATCGAATAATGTTGAGTTAATTCTTTTCTATTTTTTTTTTTTTTTTCAAAAAATTATTATTATGTTTTTGCTTTCTTTTTTATTTATATAGTGTGAACGGTTGGCTGAAGGTTTGTTAAAAATCAAGCAAGCTCGAGAGCAGTTGGATGTGCTTAATGAAAAGTTGGTTGTGCAGAAAATCGCCGTCAAAGAGAAAGCCGACGCATGCGAGATTTTACTAAAAGATATTTCCGAAAGGAGGCTTACGGCAAACGAGAAGAAGGAACTTGCAGTCTCTAAAGGCAAAGACATTGAAAAACAAAGTGCGATTATTGTTGAAGAGAAGGTACATTTCTTGAGCTCTTTTTGCATTCGATTTATTTATAATATTTGACACAGTAGCTAGCTTTGCAAACTGGCTATCAATTCGCAAATTTTGCTAACTTGAAACCAAAGTTAAAGAATTCGAACATTTCATTTCTAAGTTTATTGCAAATCCGAAACTGAAAACCTTCACATTTATTCATAAACATTAACATTTTGATAATTTTGATAAAAATTTATTTATTCGTATTACTCGGATTTATCTAACTACTGTTCACAACGTTCCGGTCGATGTAACTTCCGACCTTCAGGTGTATTTTGTCGAACTCGGGAATGTTTCTGTCAAACGCGGGAATTTGGACAGAATTTCTAATGGGACCCTTTATTTACTTCATGGGGGTAGCATGCTCTTGCTCCATCAGATGGGCAGCAAGATAGTTCTTCACCCTCTCTATAGTCCAGACCTTGCTCCCTGTGACTCGAGGAAAAATTTACAGGCTGCCGTTATAACAATTGAGAATATGGAAAAGGCTGTGACGAGAGTCATTGATACACTCACGCAAAAGCACTTCCATAAAGTTGTTGGAACGGTACAACAAGTGCATTGCAGTCGGGGGAGATTACTTCAAAGGAGACTAGAGTTTCATGTGTGTACTATCAATAAAAGTGGCCATACGAAAAAAGTCTGGAAACTTATTGAATGCACCTCGTATATAATAAAATGTGTATCCTTCTAAGTTGTTGAGCTGATTTCATATCGGCCGTATTTATCGGTATTCGACACACTTGGTTTGCTTCACCTTCTTCTAATGTGGCTTTTTAGTCTCGTTATGATTTTCCCAATTATATGCGGTAGCAAACATATTGTGACGCCGGCAAGAAGAAAAGAACATAACACAGATGAAAATGTAATTAAAAAAAATGTATTTTGAAGAAAGAAAAAAAAGATAGAAAAAGGTGTTGCAAATAGCTGGTATTTACGGAACTTAATCTTAAAGCTGCACCCTTTTAACGGTTCTTATATTTTTCGTCCTCTTAGCTCGATTCGGCTGGGTTGCAGAAATAATGAGCTTTGTTTTCTGTGTTACAGCTGCTCATTTCATCCTCGCACGCGTCCTGCTGTCTTGAAGACAGAGATAAAAGAAGGTGAACTTGCTTTTCAGAGGATAACAAACCACAGAGGAAGGCACTTTGAAAGAACCGCTCACATAAGCATTCTACAATGGTAAGCCTGTGATTGGTTGTTTTTCATCCAATCACAAGGCACCTGGCAAACGACTCCGTAATAATTTAAATAATTCTGCTAAAACATTTGATTTTACATATCTTATATATTACGTTTTAGTTCTGTGTGAAGTAAATGCATGAAAATCAACATTTGTTGGACTCTACTTCATCATCACGACTAAATATCTGCATTTATTTTCAGAAAGAGGCCCAGGATGCCCTAAATGAGGCTTTGCCTGCTCTGGAAGGTGCAAGGTTAGCCCTGGAAGATTTGGATAAATCTGATGTCACAGAAATTAGGTGAGTAAACGCGTACAATCAATTTATATATTGATATGCATAATAGCTACCATCTATATAATAGTGTTGTAGTCTTGGCCTTGCTCCCCAAGAATGTGATCACTACAGGAAATCAAACGACATACTTGCAAAAGAATCAGCTAAATAATAATAAATAATAACAAGTGGAAAGAAAGTGCTACCTGAAGACAAAAAGGATAAACCGCTGCAGAAGCATGGATGTATTGAATTGCAGGAAGTTTGGCCGAACATGGAAAACTTGGAAGCAGATGATTTGACAAGACCATACAGAGGGGGAGATTTGGAGGCACTTAACCCGTTGGACCATGAGGCCTGGAGAGTGAACTTGCAAAATATCAAAAAACTTCTGACCTCCTGGATAAAGAAAAAAGGTGATGTTAAATAGAGGGAAAGAGATAGACATGTAGGTAAATATGCACTTCAACTTCAGGTACATAAATTATTTAACCTACATAAGACCAATAAACGCTGTTTTTTTTTTTTTGTTTCGTTTTTTTTTATAAAAAAACATTATCAGACCCAAAGACCATAAAAATTTTTATTTCTATTATTTTTGCATAACATTTTTATTAGACCCAATGGACAACAGTAAAATATTACATGCAATGGCGGTCATGTTTTTTTTTTTTTTTTTTTTAATTTGAACCAATTTGAAATAAAAAGAAAACATGGTCGCCATTGCATGTAACGTTTTAGTGTTGTCCATTGAGCCTAATAAAAACGTTATGCAAAAATAATAAAAATAAAAATGTTTATGGTCTTTGGGTCTGATAATGTTTTTTTTTTATAAAAAACAAAAAACAAAAACAAGAAACAAAAAAAAACAGCGTTAAAATGTTATGAAAAATAATAATAAAAATTTTTTTTATGGTTTTATTTAAGTCTTTGAGTCTAATAATGTCTTTTATGAAAAAAAAAATAGCTTTTATTGGTTTTATGTATGTCAAATAATTTACACACCTGAAGTGTATATTTACCTACGTATATATATAGAGAGAAAGATAGATAGATAGATAGATAGATAGATAGATAGAGACAGACAGATAGACAGACAGACAGAGAAAGAGTAAAAAGTCGGGACAGTGTCAAGAAGAATGTCAAAGTTATTGATAATCTTGTATGTCATACCAATAAAATAAAATTTTGTGGACATTCATGACTTAAACTTTTGTACAAGTTAGGCATAGACTGAAGTTTATTTGTATCAGATACTAGTTAGCCCTTAAAGGGTAAGATGAAAAATGTTCAAAATAAAAAGTGATTTTGAGATCATATTGTCTTTTTATTGTCTTGAGAAAACATTTTTTTTAAGTGATGAGTAAAAAAAAAAAAATAAAACTCAGGAAGCCTCCAGAGCACTACTACAAGCACTAATTAAAATTAAGGACGCCCTACTAAAAGCAATACTAAAACCAAGTTTCTACCTCCCTCTTCCTTGAAAAGAAAATATTTTTAAGTAAGGCATGAAAGAAAATAAATACTAAAAGCAGTAAATATGGTTAGAAATATGATTATAGTTATATATTGTATATTTATATTTAAATCAGTTTTTTTACTCAATTGGGTAAAATTACATTTCAAATTATATTTATTTGTAACACGTTAAAATAAGTTAAAACAAAAAATATTGTTGACTTTGTGTATGCTTTGATAGCAGCAGTGGTTTTTAATATCGGACTTAAGACAGGGCGGCTATGAAATAGGTAAGCAGACGAATTTTTTTAAACAAGAAATCACAAACCGGATGGACGGTTTAAATGCCCATGCAAGCAAGCTGATCTGAGTTTTATAATATCAAATATGATTGGATTGTGGATTTTATTAACAATTCCACAAGTATTTTTTGTGTGTTTTTTTACCCTGTGCAACAATTCTGATAATTTTGAAAATTTTAATTATTCTATATAATATAAATGAACCTATATGTGTCCAGCTTGCTTCACAAGAATCATGCATGAAAATTCATTTTTTTTTTTAGTAAAAAAAAGGCTTAATCTTAATAATAACTGATAATAAAGAAAGGAAGAAATAATCATGTATGCAAATTAAATTTTTATAAGCAAAGAAGATGAGGCTTAATCTTAATAGTTGATAATAAACTATTACTACTATTGCTGCACGTTTATCGTCACTTGTTCGCCGAGATCGAGGGTTAGACGTTTGGGTCGTCAACTTGGTCAAATGGCGTCTCTTCACTTGATTCGATCCATTGCCAATGCTTCTGTTTACCTATGATGTTCCAGCTTCTGCTTGATGTTATCACCCTACCTCTTCTGAACAGGCTCCAGTGACATCAAAGCTAACGATTCTTCTTAGCTGCCAAACCATTTCAGTCTATTCCAGTGTTATCTATTGAATTGAGGTCAAGCCTGGATCTCAGGTCATTGAGAGGGGTTCTATCAGTAAGCTTCGAGGAAGAATATCTATTGAATCATTCTATGATCGCTGCGAGTTAGTCCGGTACTGTCTTCAACTGTAACAGGCCAAGTCTTGCTGGCATACGCGAGAACATTTTTGACACAGGTGTTGTAAACATAGCCTCTGTTGTGTAACGAGATACATCCGCGAATTAGGATTGGGAGAAGCTCTCTAAATTTTTTCCATAAAAAAATAAAGAAAAATTTTCTTTCAGTTTTTGTGTCTATTAAAAGTATCTCCTTGCAAGGAAGCCTATATTGAACGTACTTATCCATTTATGACAATTACAATCGGGTGCTACCAGATCAGGCTGTCTGAAGATACTGGCTTCCTGACCTAAAATGCACCAAACGTTGATGTTATTGTTTTTTTGTTGATTTTTTTGTTTTTTTTCATTTTGCAAAACTTAATCATCTTCTGCAAATTCAAAAACAAAACAAACAAACAAACAAACAAACAAACAAGTTTCCTCTACAAAACAATCAAACCAAATAACATAAATAAATATTTGAAAATATAAAGAAGTTGAAGCATAAAATCTTTTACCAAAATTGCTGGATTCAGCATTATATAATCCAAAAAAAGATTGATATGCTGTAAAACCAAACAAGTAAACAATAAAATCGATTCCAACCTTGTAATCTCTGCAGGTCATTTGCTAAACCTCCGAAAGCTGTGCAAGACATCTGCGAGTGCATAGTGATTGTAAAAGGGCTAAAAGAGATCAGTTGGAAGTCCGCACGAGGCATGATGTCGGAGGCAAATTTCCTGCGTCAATTAACAGAAATGGATGTCGATGCAATCACAGCAGCACAACAGAAACAGGTCAAAGGTAACTCGATTTATTTCTGTTCAATTCTTTTCTTTCCATACATTTTTCAGCATACCTTATTTTATATACTAACTAGCTTGGGTGCCCGGCGTTGCCCGGGTGTTTGGAGATGTGTGTTGAGCAAAAACTAAAAAAAAAACAAGATTGTAGTAGACAGGCAGTCTCGAACCCGTGACGCGAAGGCAGAAAATAAAGTGGAGGTGTGTGTACGGGTGTTGGTAGAGCAAAAACAAAAAAGAAGGGAAATTGCAAAAGCTAAAAAACAAAAAAGAAGGAAAATTGCAAGAAAGAAAAAAAAAAAAATAATAGTAAGCAGGCTGAAACCTGTAACGCGGCAGAGGAAAAGAAGGTAAAAAAAAAACGGTCTTATCGATGCGCCCACCACGATTGTGACGTCACAGGCGGTCGAAATAACGTCTTTTCGTGAGGTTTGAATGACTTGCAAAAATGTCAGCGACGAAATGGACCCCTCCTTGTAGAAAAGTGCCCAGTTGAAGGTAAAGGAATTAATGATTTTAACCAATGTTTCGATATTTATCGTCCGAAGGGTTGAGCTTCAAAACGATACCGATCTCTTGAAAATCCATCGCCACTGTCGAAAGTTTTAGGCAGACATACAAACATACATACATACATACATTTAAACGGACAGGTGATATTTTTTTGTAATAGACGAGTCACCACTTAGCAAAGCCAAAAATTACTCACGGATCAGGGTTAATGGGATTGCCAGTTAAGGAGAATATGGAGGTGGACTTTGGGTTTACTCTACTGTCCTCTAGTCCTCACATTCTTTGAACGATGTTTCTGATATAGGGAAAAGAATTGCTGTTTTCTAAGTCGGAATCTATCCAATTTATCGTTGGCTGTTTTTTTTTTTTACCATGAAGTAGTATATTTTAGTTGCTTACATTAAGTGGCTTCATGTGTTGTCCATAAAAAATGAACAATACTATTGTTGCAATGTCATTTTAGTTGAATCCAGGTTCATCTTTAAATCCAAAATATTTCACATAAACAGTCACAATTATTTTTTATATATAGATATTTATTAAGCAGGAAAAAAGTCACAAGTATAACAGATGTTGAATAATATGAGAGGTTTGGAGCTGAGCATGAGTTGCCCACCAGTCACCGTCAGTGACGTCATTTGTCATGTGACTTCCGTTTTCTGGTGAGCTCATTCTTTTGAGATGAGGATTTCGTTGACATTGGACGTCTGTCGAGCGGCGGCTAGTTTCTAAGCTGCTGGCTTTAAAAAAAAAAACAAACAACTTTTTAACCTACCCAATGTAATACCGATTTGCTCTCAAGCGAGAAAAGACTTTTCTTTTGGAGAGAGTTTGATATGGAGGCATAAACGTTTGAGCACCCTTGATCTATTCAATGATATTTCCCCCCCCCCCACCCACCGAATTAGATATGATTGCTTCAATTAATCTCCTGCTCTGACTTGCAGCCCGTCTGAAGATGATGGACATTTCAGTTGAAGAAATGAAGTCGATCAGCAAAGCCGGTGCAGGATTGCTCAAATTTGTTGATGCCGTTATGGATTATTGCGATGTTGCCCGGGAGATACGACCCAAAAAAGAAAAGGTAAGGAGTTCACTCTTTCTATACTGATTTGCATCTAATAATATTGCAGAAGATGGACTAAAGTCAGGGAATTTCTGCCATTACCAACTAGCAGAGCGTTACCAAGGGAAAAATAGGTTAGGCATGTGTACGCAGGAAATGGGACGTTTTCGGCGTGGCTGTTTCAGCTTCGCCGATTCGACTCAACCAAAAGAAAAAATATATCTTCATTTACTGAATTAAATTTTAAAAAGTAAAAAAAAAAACTTTGACTACAACGACCAGGCAAACTGAAATGGCAATGCCGAATTGACTAAGCCAAAACGGTGACGCTGAAACGTACCAAAGCCGTGTACACAATGTGATTATGTATGAAGGTGAAATCTGGCCAGTGAGGGTCGAGGACATGCGATACATAGAGAGAAATGTTCTGAAAATGATACAATGGATGTGTACTGTGAATATTGAAGACTGGGTTAGTTCGGATGACCCTGAACAAAGATTAAATCTGTAGAGTATAGGGAGATGTGTGTTGGACAGGAGACTTTGATGGTATGGTTACGTTGACAGAAATGATGGCTGAAGTTCTTTGGTTTGTAGTTGAGGTAACAGGTTCTGTTCAAAGGGGAAGGCCATGGAAAACATGGAAGGAAGGGATAAAGGTGGACTTGAGAGAAAGAGGGAGGAATAAAGATCTACTAGAGATAATAGGTTAGTTTGGAAGTTTATTCATTTAAAGCGGATGTTAAACTTAATATGGTATGATAATTCAAAGATCAATTATATATTTTTATATGATAGATTTATAATCTTTATCTCTACCAATACATAAAAAGAACTTTGTATGTGTGTGTGTGTGTGTGTGTGCACGTGAGAGAGAGAGAGTTTCCTAAGGACTCCAACACGGTTGGGCCGATTTTTATGAAATTTCACAAAAATGTGTTTTCTGTGTCTGTTAGGTTTTGTATCGGAATGCCTCAGATAAATATCGCAAATCGATAATCAACAAAATCCTATAAAAAAAAGAACAGTCTTATTTTGACCAAAGTTAACATTTTATATAGTCTAACATCCCAAGTGCATTTAAGAAGTTATACCACTGCACAAGCAAGAGAGTCCGGCATATAAAATCAACAGTACATATTTTGAAAAGACAAGGGCGCGTTCAAAATGAATGTTTCTGTTTAGAGCACAATCGAACAATGATACTTGACTTTTGCATTTTAAACTGTAAGTCAAGCTATTATGTAAAGATTATTTTATATAATCAACAGTGGGTTCTCTACAGTGCAATGTAGACTACAATTTATTATGGACTAAATCACGTGTGGAGGCATGTGAACTTCCTCCCAGTGCACTACGGTGGATTCCCAACTAGAGCAGGCAATCAATCAATTTGATTGACAAATGGACGATTTCACCGATTTTGATGGCAATAAAAGTATTGGAAATGTGGTATTTAATCATTTAATCTTGGGCAACGTCAGATCTCCCTGCTAATATATATATGCAATTTGTTAAGTTAATTTGAACGAGCAAAGTAAAATGCTAGTATGCACTGTTTCTATAGTTGTATGAAATAAATGTCTTTTTGTATTATTTGGGCTACTATTCTCATCTTGAATGTTATTTTCACAATGTTTTGACTAATGGGGCCATTCTTCAGGCGCATCGTGTCGAATTCATGAATTTTTTTGTTAAACTGAAATCGATCCAGAATTTTAAACTGAACTCCTCACTAGATCCACGAAGGCAAATTGTTTTCGTTCTGTCATCCATGGCTAGGTCGAAGTGTTCATTTTCGCTATATCCTTAATATCGCCCTTGATGAATATTGAATCCGTCACTTTGAAATGATTGTACTTAACACCTTTATCTATTGCATACATGGTCAACGGTTGGGCTTGAAATGAAAAGAAAAAAACGTACAGATCTGTACAGTAAGCAAAAAAAAAAAAAAAAAAAAAAACACAAAAAATACAGTGAAAGCAGAGGAGGTCGTTTGACTTCCCTTCTTCATGAGGCAGTTTTTTACTCATTAACTTTGTGTGACAGGATGGATATATATATATATATATATATATATATATATATATATATATGTTATGGGAAAAGCAGATCCTCACCCTCGAAGTATATGACAAAGAATTATCTGTGCTGTACGTAAAAACTTCAAATCTTCAAACAAAAAAGTGAGATGCAAGTCAGGCTGATTCGAACCGTGAACCTTTTTGTTTTCTAAGAGTCTGCACTTACCAAGACCTTGAGGATAAGGTTTAATTAGTGTCAGGTGAGGCAAAACCGTAATGATTGTTAATGATGGTGGAAGTTTGGCAGAATTCGATTATTTAAGAGGATTGCTCAACAAAAATGTGTTCACATTGAACTTGGAAACGACAATGTTGTGGTCAGCTGGGAAGCAACCACGCAGTATTATGTGCCACAAACGGGAGGAAAGAAACTTTCATCCTGGAAGAAGAAAAGAAAATGAAAGATTACAAAAGATCTGTCATTTGCAGCTCCATCACAGCTGGATGATTTGTCTATTCAAAAAAAACAAAAAACATTTTTTTTTTCAGAATGTCTCTAGCGTTCAACTCATTCGGTTGAAAGAGATTTAGCGATAACAGGTACTTTTTATTTTTATTTATTTATTTTATTTTATTTTATTTATTTATTTTTTTTTGAGGTGATGTTGCTAGGAGACGTTTAGATTTTGGTCATTGGACGACAAATACATATTTCACTTAGGTGCCATAAAGTAAAAATCCAGAAATCAGGACACGATCAGTATTTTATTAAAGCTTTCTCACTACAAAATATCACAGCATCATAACGGCAGGAAGAATTGTTATGAAGCTGATCCATAATTGAAAAAGTTGAGCTTGTGTGTGAGCTGTGCTCGGTTAGGAAAACGAAATGTATAATCCCCATGTGTCTGACAGGCGGTGCTTTTGTGGTCTCTCTCATCTCTCATTTGTCACGTGGGTTGGATGACCACTGTGTTGCCAAAGATGACCTGGCAATCAGATTTCTCTCTCTTGATCTTCTACCTTCCTGAGTATGCTACTCGGTGCTAGCCGTGTCCACTCTTGGATGTTGTCATCCCACCTCTTTTCTTGTTTGCTCCTTCTTCTTCCCTGGTGCTACCAGATCAGGCTGCCCTGTGGCTTCCTGAGACGAAATGCACCTACATTGACGTTTTTTTTTGTTTTCTGATCTTTTTTGTAAAACTTAATTATGTTCTGCAAAACCAAAAACAAAAACAACAGCCTATTCCCCCCCCCTTTTTATTTTATTTTTTCCTACCTTACTCCCGGTCCTGGATATGACCTTAAACTACATCCGATGGTGAGGTCCAGCTTACGGGCTTGGGGAGTGTGGAGCCACCTCTTAATTGCCATTGCTCCCAGGTCCACCCTGACCCGGAGTGGTAGTACCTGTTAGGGTCCCAACTATGGGTTAAATAGAAATAGATTTTAAAAAGGAAAAGAAACAACAAAAAAAGAAAGAAAAAGAAAACAAATATATTCTATTAAATTATCTATTTATTTATTTATTTTTTTGCCCTGTCGGTAGGGCATGAGAACAAACCGACTGCCCCCCTGCAGAGGGTAAAAATCCCTCAATGGGGCAACCAGTTAGCCGTGGGTTGCTACCCGTAAAGTCTTAGGACGTGATCCTGGTGATTGAGCGAACCTAAACCAGGATACATAGAAGTTTAGGCACCGCAACACATTACTTTGGCCCTTACTTCGATTAGACGGGCGGTCGGAGAGGCCCGATCCGACCAATCGGCCAGTCACGCCAAGCTCCACCATATATTGCCCATTCCAAAAACTCACTACTAATACAACACATCCCCCTCTCCCACAAATAACCCTACTCCCTAATATATGATGGAAAGCGGTGGCTGAGGGTCAATCGATTAGGTGTGAATATCGATGACGAGGCTGTAAACCCCTCAGGATTGCTACAGATCCCATAGCAATATCAAGAGAGAACAGATAATCATTATGATACCACCAAAGTCGGTTATATCATCATTGTATCCCTGTAGAGGCTGGGCGAATGGGTTTCCCCCCAGGCTCTTCCCAAATAGGACTCCGAGGTGGGTGGGGAACAAAGATGACGAAAAAAGAAAACAAAATATATGGCTTATTCCTCCCAAAAACCACCCAACCACCCAAAGAGAACCCACTCTGATGTCTCTGACATCAGTAGCTCTGACGAAGAGACGATAAAACCAAGGAACTCAACATTCGTAGTAATAGAATCAATGGAGGAAACTCCTTTGAGCAAACTATCACCTTTTAAAATTGAAAAAAATCTTAAAACTCTAAAACCAAAGTCTATTAAAAAACAATTTAACAGCAGCCTACTAATAGAAACCCATAACGAAGAACAAACTAAAGAAATATTGAAACTAAAATTATTTGAAAACATCAAAGTCAAATGCTACAGACATCCAACCCTAAATACCTGCAAAGGAGTAGTGAAAAGCCACGAACTTGCACTCTGTCCCTTGGAGGAAATCCGGACAAACTTACAGAAACAGAATGTGTTAGATGTTCGCAGAGTTCAAATTAAAAAAAACGGTGAGAAAATCGATACCAATACATATATACTAACTTTCGATTCCCTCACCATACCCAAAGAAGTGAAAGTCGGATATATGAAAATAAATGTAGAAATTTATATTCCAAACCCCCTCCAATGCTTCAAGTGCCAGAAGTTTGGACACCATCAAGATCGGTGCACACGATTACCAGTGTGTGGAAGATGTGGAGAAAGTGGCCCACACATTGACTGCAGAAAAGATTTCAAGTGTGCCAACTGCCTGGGAAACCATGGCGCTGGCTCTAGATATTGCGAAATATGGAAAAGAGAAAAAGAAGTGACCAAACTAAAACATATAAAGAATATATCCTACCCAGAGGCCAGGAAAATCATCGAAACTAAAACATATGCAGATGCAACAAAAAAAACTAATCCAATCAACAATCAAAATGGTCATATACATGTAACGGATACAATTGACAAGAAAATTGATGTCCTAAGCAAACTAATAAAGGAAATGAAAGAACTATTAGAAGAAATGAGGAAAATGAATAGTACAATGTCTGCAACCAATCCAAGGATAATATTAAGTAAAGACACTACTGAACCACAAAAAGAAACAAAACCACAAACCATTTCTACAAAAACAACCGAACAACCATCAAACACATCACAAGCCAGAAAAGAATCAAAAATCCCCCCAGACAAAAAAAAAACAAACAAAAACAGGAAAAGAAAGATCCCGATCTATATCTCGAACAGGGACTCCGACAGAAAATAGATTTGAGGGATTGGAGATGATGGAAGTTGAACACAATTCCAAATGATGAACAAAATATTACAATGGAATATCAGAGGGATAAAAGCAAACCAAAATGAACTCACATTATTAATAACAAATATGAGCCCAGCACTTGTCTGTCTACAGGAGACCTTTCTGAAAGAAAATAATACCATCAACATAAAACACTACACATCTTACAACTACATAAATAAAGATACGGACAGAGCTTCTGGAGGCACATCAATACTTGTGAAGAATGAAGTCCCTCACAGACAAATAAATATAAACACAAACTTGCAAGCAATTGCAGTTTCAGTGATTCTACATAGAACTATAACACTTTGCTCAATATACATCCCTCCAAAAGATACAATCAACGAAACTGAGATAACTCAATTAATAAAACAACTCCCTAAACCTTTTTTTCTACTAGGAGATCTCAACAGTCACAATGTTATATGGGGAAGTAAAGAAACAAATAAAAAAGGAAAAGAAATAGAAAACATAATAAATAAAAATAATCTATGCCTCCTTAATAATCAAAACTACACCTATATGTACCCAGCAACAGGTACTTTCACCGCCATTGACCTTACCTTATGTGATCCTTCCATATATATGGACTATGACTGGAAAGTACACAATGACACCTGTGGGAGTGATCATTTCCCAATCATCCTGGAAAGTCTAAGTACTAGCACTGAACAAAAAACACCCAAATGGAACCTACATAAAGCGGATTGGGAAGACTTCCAGGAACAGTGCAAAAACCAATTAATTATCGAAAAGAATGATGAAGATGACCATTTGAACTACTTCATTAAAACACTCACAAACATAGCAAATAATACCATACCGAAAACAACCAAAACCAACAATCACAACAAACCTTGGTTCACAAAAGAATGCAGAAAAGTCATCAGAGCTCGACGAGCTGCCTTGAGAAAATTTGTGCCAACCTTTATTCTGAACCGTCTCTCGGACTTGAAAGAACAAGAGAATGGAGTACCTCAAGGGAGTATACTGTCAGTGACCCTGTTCAGTATCCGAATTTACAATATTGTAAAAAACCTTAACCCTGGGGTAGATTGCTCCCTATATGTGGATGACTTCCTAATATGCTGTAGATCTAAATATATATCTATAATAGAAAGGAAGCTTCAATTGTGCTTAAACAAAGTAATGCGATGGACGGAAGAGAATGGATTTAGATTCTCCAAAAGAAAAACGAAATGCATGCATTTCTGCAAACTAAAGAACATGCATAATGATCCTGTCCTAACCATGGAAGGAATGCCCATACCAGTTACTGACCAGTACAAATTCTTAGGGATTTTATTTGACAAAAAGTTAACATTCATCCCACACATAAACTACCTGAAAAAAAAATGTAACAAAGCTGTAAATCTTTTGAGAGTGGTAGCACATACCGATTGGGGTGCAGACAGGGAAACACTCCTTAAACTTTACAGAGCACTAGTCCGCTCAAAGCTAGACTACGGTTGTTTCATATATGGATCAACCCGAACATCATATATAAAAAGCCTAGACCCTATTCACCATACTGGCCTAAGATTGGCCCTAGGAGCATACAGAACTTCCCCCGTGAACAGTCTATACACGGAAGCACACGAACCCCCACTAGATCTAAGGCGAGAAAAGTTAGCCCTTCAATATTTACTGAAACTGAAGTCTTGCCCAAACAACCCTGCATACCAATGTACCTTCTATCCTAAATATGAAGAACTCTTTAACATGAGAAGAAAAACTATCAAAACGTTCAGGCTCCGAATGAAGGAAAGCATTGAAGAATCGAAAATTCCAATCTCCAGCATTCACAACTTCATACTGCCTAAAACACCCCCATGGACCATGAAACAAGTTGAAATAAAACTCAACCTAAACAAAAAGTCCAAATCTACCACAAACCCTATTGAATACCACGACGAACTTCAACATTTAAAATTACAATATTCAGACTACACCTTTATCTACACAGACGGGTCTAAAAGCAACAATCACACTGGATGTGCAGCAACGTACCATAAAACCACAATGAAGAGAAATCTTCGAAATGAAGCATCTATATTCACTGCAGAGACTATAGCTATCGATCTAGCACTCAACATAATCTCAGAGGAAACCACCAAAAACTTCATCATTCTCACAGATTCTCTATCAGTCCTATTATCTATACAAAATCAAAAACAAGAAAATCCACTAACAACAAAATTAATAGAAAAAATCAATATCCTTTCAACTACTAAAAACATTATTCTTGTCTGGATCCCCAGCCATGTGGGGATCAAAGGCAATGACAGGGCAGATACAGCTGCAAAAAGATCTCCTCACCTTCCAACTGACAATTTTAAGATTCCACATACTGATCTTAGACCCCAGATAAAAGCATACATACAGGAAAAATGGCAACTGCGGTGGAGTCAGCAAGAGGGCAACAAATTATACTCAATCAAATCTGAACTTAAGGAACGATGTCCGGACATCAAGAGATCACGCCGAGAAGATGTGATACTGACTCGGCTGCGCATAGGGCACACCAACTTTACTCATTCTTATATACTAAATGGAGAATCGGCGCCAGAGTTCATCCCATGCCAGGAGACACTCACAGTAAAACATATCCTAGTTGGGTGTGATGACCTTGCCCCAACTAGAAAATTATATTATACAGAAAGCAATATGGAAGACCTTTTTGAAAAGGTCAACTCAGCAAATATTCTAGCATACCTAAGGAAAGTAAATTTATATAAGAAAATTTAAGGAAATTTAAAGTCACCCAAATATACACATCCATGTATAAATACAACATTTAATTTTTTAGTTCAATTTTATAAAAAAAGGGGAGGAAAGGCTGAAAAAGTCATCCCCCCCCTCCCAATAAAAAAAGTTAAAAAAAAAAAAAAAGGACTCCGGCATTAAATGACCACATAGGTTGATATGCCGTAAAACCAATCAATCAATCAATCAATCAACCTTCTTCTTCCTATCTTGCAAGATGGTCTCCGTGAGAACCTCTGACATGGCAGTACCACATTATTATCATCTTTTTAATAATGGTCAGCAGATTTTCTATGTTGAAATGAAACTGTAGATATTTTCTTGGCGGATCTACAGAAGATTTCTATGTGATGGTATGATGGAGTGACGCCTTAAAGCTGCCTTCGTTCATGGGTTGTCTGACCATGTCTGATAACTCCTGTGAGCTTTTTATTGAATCAAGGCTCAAGTAAAAGTTATATTAAAAGATCACCCACCCAGACATGTACTGACCATAACAACTGTACGACTAGTACATGCCAAAAGAAAACCAAACAAAGAATGCCGAAATAAAATCTTTTGAGCATGACGAAATTAATTACCTAGCAAGAGGTTGTTTTGCTTGGCACAACAAAGAGAAAACTAAAGATCCCGAGCCACTAAGAAGCAGTATATGTTGCTGCTGATGTGAAGGGCTGGGTCACCCTTCTCTAAAAAAATTTGTATTATTATTATTCTCTCCAAATAAGACATATTGCCACTGAGGTACAAGGTGCTACTGTAATTAAGGGTCAGATCCACAAGAGGAATCTTAATAGGGGAGTTGTGCAGTAAGGTATCTATTCATATTACATTTAAATTTCTGCATGTTAGTACAGTTGAGAAAACAGATAATAGCGAATGAATCCAAAAAGCAAGTGGTTTAAGGAAAGAAGCTATTACAGTAGAAAATATTTCGGCATCTACGTACTTCTACAGTGAAGAGTGGGATTTTGTTGTTAGTCTGGTTGATCTGATGTATATATGTTGAAGGAGTACAAATGTGGAAAGTTCTTTGGAGAACATTTTTGTGAGAGTACTTGAAAAGTGTTAGGTGACAACAGCATATGCTGGCTTCTTCTCTAGAGAAGACGTGAACTTGGTGGCACCAACAGTAAGAATACCTGTAAACGATCAATAAATACACATTGCTCTTTCTGACCTTAACAGAGCAGAGAGGGAGAAAATAACAAAATACCAAGGACTTATATACGATATGAAAAGAAACTGAAATCTTAAGAAGGTATCGATCATACCAGTCATTATAGGAGCAACCAGGCTGATGAAAAAGAATTTCAAAAAACTATCCTGCGAATATACCCGGTGAATCAAGTGCAAAAGAAATACAAACAATAGCACTTAAAGGGACGGTTAGAATCTTAAAAAGATCTCTCGGTTGGAGTAACTAAACTAATAGGAGAATGTTTGGCATCCGGTAGAATGCCCCATCCCCAGGAAAAACAAAGTGATAGGAAGATTAAAACAAAAAAGTGGAGGATTTATTTACTGTTATATATTGCAGAATGAAATTTGGATTATTCAGAGTACTGTTCTCATTTTGAGTGTTATTCGCACAATGTTTTGGTTGATGTAACCTTCGACCTACAGGTATATCTTGTCAAACTCGGGAGTCTTTCTGTTGAGCTCGAGAATCTGCATGAATTTCGAATGGAACTTTTAATTTAATCCACGTGGGTAACATGCTCTCGGTATATCAGCCATGACTGGGTAGAGGTCCTAAGTAATTTGCAACTGTATTTTAGCATCACCCACACTGAGGATAGAATCTTCAGCCTCAAGAAGAGCAACTTATTTTTCCAAGTACTTTATCCACTAGTCCACAGGATCCGTGGCATAGTGGATAAAATATTTGGTGGATTAGTTAAAGGGTTCCATTCAAAATTCTGTGCAGATTCTCAAGTTTGACAGAAAAATTCTCAACTCCTACAAAATACATCTGAAAAAGGTCGAAGGTTACATCGACTGAAATGTTGTGCAAATAACACTCAAGATGAGAACTGTAGTCTGAATAATCCAAATGATCTAAATTATCAATTCTCATCTCAAGACTTTAGAAACATAAAATAATGAAATTGTTTTTATCTTTGACGCCAGGTGAACAGATTAGAGAACACATTCAGACAGGCTAAAAAGGATTTGGAGCGGATTACGAAAGAAGTTGCAAGTCTTGTAGAAAATCTAACCGAATTGAGCACAAACTATGATCATGCAATGCTTGAACGTAAAGAGTTGCAAGACGAAGCTGATTTGATGGAACGGCGACTTGTTGCAGCAGACAAACTTATATCAGGTCTTAGCTCTGAAAACGAAAGGTAAGTTTTGAATCTCTTGCATCCTTCAACTTTCCGATGCCTCATCTAAAAATTCTCTATTTTCACTATTCCATAAATGTTGAACTTTGTTTGCCTCAAAACAATGCTTAATAAATAAATAAATAAATAAATACAATGCATTTGATGATATGATTGACTGACTGACTATCCAGTTGTAAACAGGTTTCCATAGCTTGCATAGGCCTGCCTTTTGGCAGCTACTCAGATGTCTGTTAGCCATTTAGCTTGATCCATGGAATCCCGTTGTAAAGTTGCCAAGCTTTGAAGTCCCACTTTCCCACTTGATAGTTTTAGCCCAGGTCTTGCATGGACGGCACATGTCATGTTGTGCTATTCATAAGACTTACCAGATTGCTAGTCGGGTTAGTGTTGTTCGAAATCTGTATAATTAGGTGTGCCTCTACAATCAAACATAAACACAAAGTCGCTTGCATTTTGAAATAACACGAAACAGGAATGAATTATTAGATGCAATGTTTATTTTCCAGTGACAACACTGACAGCATGGAGAGGTCGCAGGCTGTGTATGCAAAATGTCAGAGAGATATGTCTGCTTTCCTCTGCCACAGTTGCCGCTTCTCTTACGTGTTGTCTGGCTGTCTCTATTTTATTGGAACTGATGACGTCAAAACATTCATCCACGCATTGTCTGAAATCTCAGTCAGTCCCTGCTGATATCTATCCCCAGGGATTCTGCATCCCCCATTTTCAACTTCTTTGACGTCATTCCCAGGCACACCTGGATCCAGGATCGCTGCCTTGGCCTAGGATCTGACTGATTTTCCTTTGACATCATCTTTGCAAGGCCAGACAGCTGACTATCCTCTCCAGAACCACCTCTGCTACTTGCAACTCCACCCCCTTCTATAACAGTTAAACAAGCCATCAACTTCCATGATGCAGGTTCTATTTATCTACCCACTATTGTGCTTTACATGACCAAACTAGCAAAGACACTTCTCACATAGTGCTACATCCGGAGGTGGAATTTGGAGTTGCTTACAAAGAATCTGAGTCGCTAACATGCTCTGTTACCTTCGTATGGCGTATTCAACAAAGCATGGCTCACTATGAAGAAGTTGTTGTTCCATCCAAATTCTTAAGTTCGACAAAAACATTCCCAAGTTCGACAACATACACCTGAAGAAGGTCAGAGGCTACATCGACTGAAACGTTCTGAAAATGACATTCAAGATGAGAACAGTAGTCCAAAGAATCAAATAATACAAATAACCAATCTTCATCTAAAAATAAAAATTCAAAAACTATGTTGTAGTCAGTTGGAAAGCAGTCCTGTGGTATCGTGTAGTAGTTCTCAAGAATAAACTTTCCTCCTGAAAATTTCAGTCAGTTTTAGGTACTAAAATGGTGGATTTCTTACTTATTTTAGAGAAACATTCCACGGACTAAATTTGGACTATAATGTAAAAGAAATCAGGCTAATATTGTAGCATAGCTAAGGTGAGGGTGGGGAGGTCTTCAATCCCCATTGTGCATTTGTATTTTTTTTTTTAAACTAGTGTTTTGATAGTATCTAGTATTCTTTTTATTTATTTATATGCTAGGTTGGTGTGTCGTTTTAACTTGAATTATATTACATAAAGTTGGGTGTTATGCGTGTGTGTGTGTGTGTGTGTGTGTGTGTGTGTGTGTGTGTGGCTAACTGTTATTAAATTAAAAATTAAATATGTATTTTGATGGAAATCGCTCGAGACAAGGCATGAAGCCACTTGATGTAAGGAGTTAACAAGAACGAAAGCTGATTATTGTAAGGACAGAAGATATCTATTGACTTTAGTCTTGAAAAGCCTAATGCTGTAGGTAGAAAGAAAAACAGTGAGCAGGAACAGGGTTCCACAACCTTGCAGTCCTTTGAAAGAAACTACTGAAATAGGAAGTTGTATTACAATAGAATTATTAAAACAATGAATTGATGGAGACCGCTAGACCAACGTGTCAAACGAGCTGGAACAAAGGAAGCAGGGAATAGATCAGGCAATTCTTAGGAACACATGCCATAATAGTATTTGTAGAAAAGACTGAGACTAGCAGCATCACATCAATACTATTCAAAGATTTAGACCTTAATTTTATATTTTCCTTTGAATAGAGCTCATGTTTGAGTAGAAAGATGTCATTATATATTTATTGCTTAAAGTTGCATTTTTTTAAAAATTTGGTTAAGGTGGGAAGGTCGAACTTATTATCTCGTGAAAAGGTAGGGGAGTGTCCGGTCTAAAAAGTATTTTTTATAAACTTGTGCAATTTGTTCATGGCTTTATATACCCATTTTCTTTCTTTCTTTCTTTAGGTGGCTAAAAGATTTGGATCTCTTGAAAGAAAAACGATTACGTCTCTTGGGGGACTGCTTACTTGCTGCCGGTTTCCTTAGCTATGTCGGAGCCTTTAGCTGGGAATATCGTACAGACTTGGTCTACAATGAATGGCTTACAGATCTGGTCCAGAAAGAGATACCCCTCAGTCTACCTTTCAAACTGGAAGAAATCCTCACAAGTGATGTCGAAATTAGCCAGTAAGTTGTTAACATCTTTTACATAAAAAGTACATCGTTGTATTTTTTATTTAATTTTTATACGAATTCAACTTATCAAGGCCCAAACGGCTCGAGGATAAGAGTCAATGAGTGACAGGTGGATAGTAAGACGAAAGCGTGATGAATGATAATAACAATAATGGAAGTTTGACAGAATTTAGTTATTTAAGAGGACGGCTCAACAAGAATTTGTTAGCATTAGACTTGAAAAGTCTAATGTTCTTGTTGAGCCGTCCTCTTAAATAACCAAATTCTGTCAAAATTTCCATCATTATTATCATTCATCACGCTTTCGCCTCGCTATCCACCTGTCACTCATTGACTTTTATCCTCGAGCCTTTTAGACTTTAATAAGTTGCATTAGTAAAAAAATAAAAAATTAAAAAAAAAAAAACATAAAACTGTGGAACACATTACTGCGTGACTGAGAAGCAGTCATACGGTAATGTGTTCCACAGACGTGTAGTTTTTATTTATTTATTTTTTTTACTTCATATAGTCACGGCTAATCAAGGCTTGGAGGCCACTCAAGGATAAGATTTAATGGGTACCGTAATTAAAATTTGATAATTATTTATTTTAGAGGACTTCTCTTCAAGAACCGGTTGGACTTTAAAACGATCATGTCATAGTCAGCCGGGAAGCAGTACTGTGGTATTGTATTCTACAGACGAGCAGCTCTAGGAAAAAAAACAAACTCTGCTCATGGAATTTTCGCTTAAATTTAAGCACAGATAGTGAATAAGGGAAATTGTTGATAGTTGTTGTAACTAGTCGAGTGCTTGCTGCGAAAAACTTACCGTTCTTTGAAAGAAATGTAACAACATGTCCGTGCCCATCCAATCTTCCCTTTTGCAATGACGGCATTTGTAGGGGTCATTTCTAGTCACATGATGAAGAAAAATGAAGATTTGGATCAAGGTGAACCTTATTTCAAAGGAACAATGGGGGAGGGGGCAGCAGCCATTCAAACACATTTTTTTTTTTCCGTTGGTTTTGTCGAAAGTGAAAGATCTCCTTCTGCTCTTTCAGCATCTAAGACTGGCATGTTGTTGCCGTGTCGTCATTACCGGCATACATAGCCTTATTCGAACTTTAATTGGAAAATCCCGCTCTACCTAGTTTTTAACCTTACGTTAAAATAATAAGCGAGTGTGAATATCTGACTGCACGGTCAAAATCTCTTTGTTAGTCATCTCTTTAAAATTAAAATTCCATTGATGCACCATTTCTGAGTTAAAGTATTTAAAGTTATAAATATCCTTGACTACGCAAACAGAAAGAAATTTCCCTTCACCACTACCAGACAAAACTTTTCCATGTTTGTGTGTTTGTCTTATAGAAGAAAAAGTTGTTAGTTTTCTCTACTCTATCGTTATTTTCGTAGAAGGGTCTCGACTGAGCTCCAATCTCCTGATAAGACATTTACAGTAAGAACTCGTCTTTTTCTACCACAACAAAAAAGAACTAATTTTTTTTTTTATCCCATTCATCATTCTCGATCCTCTCGTAATATTCTTCATCATTCAACTGACAACCCATCCATCTCGTTAACCTTTATCCTCATCAAATCAATAAAATCGAGTGTCACTTTTTGAAATTTATTTATTTAAAATTTTACTGACAGGACTACATAATTTGATTTTGAAACAATTCATTTCATAATCGATGAAGTCGAATTTTTTTTTTTTTTTTTTTTACCTTTGTGTTGCGGAGACTCACATATGCACAACAAATAAACTCTTCCGAGCTGTAGAAATAGACCGAGAGGTACGACTCTCGATGCAGCCTGTTACCTTCGTAGTAAACATAAGTCGAGGTTGCAACCTCAACTATTAGTCCATCAGAAACTGTGCCATTTCGATGACGTTTTTGCTGTCGAATTGATACAAAAATATTCTGCATAGCCCTGAGAATTCCACCCTCCCAGGTCTTGTTAATCGCTTGTTGCCTGATGCGCCCTCACCGGGAATGCCGACGGGGTTACACAGACATATTTTTGCAGGGCCGAAGTGCCCATTCTCTTAGAGCATTGACTTATTTTCCCACCTTCCTACCTAGTGTCACATCCTCTCGTTGTGGGAAAGAGGTAAATATTGGTCTGTGCACTTCGTAGTATGTCATCTTGGCGGTACGTGCTACGACTGTTGTTGTATATTCTATAACTATTGTTGTATATTCTATTTTGTTTCAATATATATTTAACTTTCTAATCATATCCGTGTTTTTTCATCAGTGACCCATCCGGGCCACAACAACTTGGCGACGAGAGATTCGAATTCACGAAGGAAATAGCGACCTCGGATTAATCACATTGCTGGATCTCATTGTTTTTTTAATGAGTGTAAAAGATGATACGAACATGAAATATCTTATATTATTAGTTTCGTTTCTTTTTAATCGCACTCTTTATATATATATATATATATATATATATATATATATATATATATATATATATATATATATATATATTAGTGTTGGGACGATTAATCGGAATCGGGAATCGGAAGATTTGGAGATATCGGAATCGGAAAAATTGATGCCTATTTTCCGATGCAAAAACGATTCTTTTAATTGTCTTTTTTTATTCGATTTTGTTTAAACCGAACTCTTCCATTGCTGGTAATAATGATTAAATAATAAATATTTATTGATTTTTAAATTACTAGTAAAGCTAAAATCGATAGATCACCATTCACAAGTGTAATTTTGACGTTTAGGAAAATATCTCCATATTTAACATGTGTTTTTACGAAAATCGGGGGAAATAGCAATCTTATAGCTAAATAATTAGAGATATATAAAGAATTGGAATCGGTAATTGTATCGGAATCGGGAATTTAGCACAGAATCGATAATTGTATCGAAATTGGGAAAAATATTGGAATCGTACCATCACTAATATATATATATATACATTATTTTATTATTTAGATGGACATCGGAAGGCCTTCCACCAGATGAACTGTCAATCCAGAATGGTATCCTAACCATCCGAGCCAGCCGTTTCCCTCTGTGTATAGATCCACAACAACAGGCTCTTAACTGGATCAAGAAGAAAGAAGAAGGCAAAAACCTTAAAGTAATAACCTTTACTTTATTTCTTACTAGCAAGCAACCTGGCGTTATCCGGTATAAAAATAGCTAAAAAAATATTACACCACATTTGGCTTTCTAATTTCTATAATATAATTCATTTGAACGGAATGATGTTTTCAAAGTGCAAATACTTTTCTTATTAACCCATAGCACGTGTGTAGCACATGAGACATCTAAACCAACCGTGACTAACAACCTCCACGGACTACTATCCACGAGGGATTTTATATCTAGAAAGGGAAAGATGATTTACAATACAAATGTCAAACCTAAGAAAAAAAATTTTTATAAGTCGAAAGCTTGTTTATTCTTTAAGATAAATGATTTATTTTGGAGAAAAAAACACAAACACATATCGTTATTTGACTTTCTAATTTCTATAACATAATTAAAACATCTATATATTGTGAGCGACATACATCCAACGGAAGGTGAAATTGTACAAAAAACTCAACTCCCAAACTTTACGGCAAATCTTTGTTTTATGATTCTACTAGCGGCAGCAAAATAAAATGAACCTTTTAATTTGTTCGTAATATTTGAATTTGAGAAATACTTCATCCTGGTGCGCTTGGAATATATTATCAGTAATGCGCGCTGTTTTACAATTTGTTATTGTTCTGAGGGAGACAATATGTTTTAACAGGTGCTTCTGCAGTTTAATTTACCGTTTTTCCGTAAGTAACGCGCCGACATTAACCGAGCATAAGAACTGTTTAATATTTCACAAACATTCTGTTTACATTGGGGGGGGGGCGTTACTTACGGAAAAACGGTTACTTAAACTGCAGAAGCAACTGTTAAAACTATATAATTTCTATAATTGAATACCCCTCTCAAAAAGAAAAAAGAATAAAAAGAAGAACGAAAACCATAAACCGCTCGTGTAAACGTACTGACAGCATTATTAGCGTCCTAAATTATGAGATGAAAAAATGAACGAATTTATTAGTAACAGAGAGTTGTTTCCCTCAGAACAATGACAAATTGTAAAACAGCACCCAGTAAAGTTTCCTCAGTCTATTGATAGTTTCGGTCGTTCGAAACATCATGCCATCTCCCTGGGTTGACCCAACCAAGGTTGATCAGGACCCGGCCTGTGTCCTGATCTTTCTCTACGAATTTTTAAAGGTATGATCTTTAGTTTCTGCACGGAAAATAACGACAAGTAAAGAGTAAAAAAAAAAAAATAAATAAAAATAATCATTCTCAAAGACGTGTGAACAACAACAACAATTATCATGATGGTAGTATATCATTCAAACACCACCGTGTTTTTGAATGATATGGTTAAGTGTTAGTTCTGCTCATTTCGAACGGCTTTAAAGATTCACTGCTCACTTATTTTGCGACCAAATTTCAAACAATTTTTACAGTTCATAGGTTACCTTCTCAGTTATATTTCGAAAGAAAAAATTTCAATTGTTGTTCAGTAAAACAGAAGTTATAATAAAATTACTGGTGTTCAAAAGTTCTCAGAATCTGTAAGGAACGGAAAGACGGTTTTTTCTGATTGGCTGTTGGTTACCATAGCAACCAAATCTGTTACGCTACCTGATATCGTCTGAGAACGGCGGATATATATATATATATATATAATATATATATATATATATATAATATATATATATATATATATATATATATATATATATATATATATAGTAGCATATCAGCCTGGTCTTGCCCGGGTGTTTGGAGGTGTATGCTGAACAAAAAAACAAGATCAATTTTTTAAAACTTTGACCTCTATTATGACCCCTTAACATTTATTGTTTTGGGCTCAACTCAAGTTATTAAGTTAGACCCATGTCCAAGGAACCTATATCTAAAATTTCAAGTGCGTAGACCCAAAATTGTCATAGGAGGTTGGTAGAGTTCTCAAACGTCAAATCGTTGAAGTTTTACCCCTTAACAGCCAAATTTCTGGCCGAAAACGGATCACATAGATTTTCCCAAATCGCAGTACCATGTATATCACATTTCGAGTCTGTAGACTAAAAATTGACAGAGTTATTGCGTAGGGAAATGTACACAGACACACAGACACGTTCACTTTTATAGATATATAGATAGATATATATTAAAAAAAATGGAAAGTTCCCCCGGGTTTGTAGCAAAATGCTAACATAGGGAAAACTGGGGATATCCAATTCTCAAAAACAACAACAATAATATATATATATATATATATATATATATATATATATATATATATATATATATATATATATATATATATATATATTGTTTCTTATATTTTACCCTCCTTGCAATATTTTTATTCGTTGCACGCCCGTTTTGTTCAGCTACTATAGTCGCTAAGAAGTCACCGCTGTCCCGATCTGTCGCTCAGCTGTACTGTCGCTGATAACTAACCACCGCTGTTCTTAATCGCTAACCGACCTTTCGCATTAGCTCGCCGACCAAAACTGACTGCTGACTATTTATTTACTTAATTACGTCTTTTATTTGTTTTTGTTTTAATTTAGTCAATTTAAGAAGTTGGTAATAATTTTTTTCTTCCTTTAATATTTTCGAGTAAGTGTCTGAGAAGTTTGGAGTTTGGTGTTATATTAAATTTTTGTCGCTGTTATTAAAACTTGAAATTGATTAAAAAAAAAAAAAAAAGATGCTCAAAGAGGCTGAATAAATAAATACAAAATGGAGTATGATTGGATATCATTAAATAATGGGAGAATGAACATCTTTTTAAAAAAATATTCTTGTACATTTCCTTTATGCAACTACAATAGGTTCAGCTATGCTGACTTAATGAGCATAATCACATGACCTACTTGTTAATCATAGCCTTGTTTTTATTTTTGTTCCTACTTTATTCACTAATTTATGAGATTTATAATCCACATTATTGTCCACTTATAATTATTATTATCCCTATAATTATTATTACTCCTATAAAACCATTAATTAATTTATTTTCCTTTATATATTTATAATTTTTTGTCAGAAAAAGTTGAAATGGTAATATTAATTAAAATAAGAAATATCTAAATACAACAATAAATAATAATATTTGTTTTAAACATAAATATTATGTTTATGCTTAAATGTTTATGTATAAAAGCATTTTTCTCGTCTTTTTTTTTATACGGTGAGAATTAACTGGGGATGTCTATCATATGATGGCACAATCGGTTAAATATTGTTATTGCAAAATGATGCAATTGTAAAAGAACGTACATATTAAATATTGCCACATTTGTGCTTTCGTATATGCAAAAAGTGAAACGAACTATTTCACAGCAGTGTTTATTATGTATGCACAGGTATTTATAAAATTAAAAGTATTTATATTTCCTAAAATATAGATTTTCTCATTTTTCTTCTAAAATATTTTTCTAAAAATATTTTTTAAATATTTTCTGAAGCATTTTCTAAAATATAAAAAAAAAATGTCTAAAATATTTTGTAAAATGTTTAAAAAAAAAAGCTTTTTTCTAAACAAACTTCTAAAATATTTTCAAATATTTAAAAAAATCTTTTTGTAAAATGTGTAAATTTCTATTCAACATGAACACGGTCGAAAATAATTTCTTCTGAACGGAAATTTGCCGATTTTGCAAATATACACGTATGCAGTTAAACAAACAATCAAATATATTTTCAACACTATGTTAGGTATAATGCTCCTTTTTATAATTTTACCATATTTTATTATAAATAAACTAGCAGGGAGATCGGACATTGCCCGGGATTGAATGAGGATGAACGATTGTTCAACCCACCTCCACACTTTTATTGTCATTGAAATCGGTGAAATCGCTCATTATTTTCAATCAATGTATGCTTTAGTCAGGGATCCACTGTAATGCACCGGGAGGATTTTTACATGCCTCCCCGCAGTGATTTAATCAACAATACATTGTAGCCTATATTACACTGTAGAGAATCTACTGTTGATTTTATTTCTTTTTTATATAGAGGATTGAATTTAAATTTAAAATACAAAGGCCAAGTATCGTGATTCGATTGTGCTCTAAACAGAAACTTTCATTCCGAACGCACCTCTGTCTTTTCAAAAAAGCCTACTGCTGATTTTATACACTAGGCTGTTCTGCTTGTGCCGTGATAAACTTCTCAAATGCACTAGTGATGTTAGGCTGTATAGGGTGTTAACTTTGATTTTGTTTTCGATTATCGATTTTCAATACATTCGTATTCAGATACAAAACCTATCTAAGAACTCCGCCAGACACACCGAGTACATTTATGTGAAATTTAAAAAAGACCAGTCAAACCACTTTGGAGTCTATAAGGAACGAACTCGTGCATGCACCCACACATACACAGTGTATTTAGAGAGTGTATTTAGATAGTGTATTTAGTAGAGATTAACCATTTTTACCATTAAATACTTGTTTCCTTCAGGTATACTCATTTAATGATCCGGATTTCCTAAAACAGTTGGAAATGGCAATAAAACATGGATTTCCGTTCCTGTTCCAAGACGTGGATGAATATATCGACCCAGTCATTAATAATGTATTGGAAAAAAACATTAAAGGTAAAACCTCTTGCTTTTTATATGATCCACATTATCAATCATATTAGTATGGATTGTCCTTGTTTATATATATATATATATATATATATATATATATATATATATATATATATATATATATACAATATATATATAAGGAACCTTTCCTGTCTCTACCAGACTACTACAATTTTTGGTCTACGGACTTGAAATTTGATATATGTGCTATTCAAACCTGTGGATCAAATTCAATTTAGTTTTTAGCCAAAAAAAGAAAAAAAAAAAAAAACTGCCAAAGGGTCAAATTTGAAAAATTAGAACTTGACCAGCATACGTCCAACTGAAGTGCATCTTTTACACGTGTGTAAATATACATTGATAGTTTTAAGTCGGTTAATTTGTAAAGTTTGGATCTGCATGTGGCCTTACCTCAAATGAAGGCAGATAATGCTGAAGAGCTAAATGTTTTGGTTTCAATTCTAGCTGATGGCAACCAAGTCATATTTTTTTAATTTTTGAAAGCACTATTATATATTGGCTACAATATAATAATCAGTAGAAAATTGGCTCTATAATAATAAACATGAAATCTGCATAAATTAAAATATATTTCAGTATATTTTACAACTGAGTAATGCCGGACAGCTTGTTAATATATATATATATATATATATATATATATATATATATATATATATATATATATATATATATATATATATATATTGGGGCGTTTTCCATTTGCATGAAATGGTGCACCTCAAACAATATAAGCTTTTTCAATAAAGATACAAATGATAAGAGGAATACTGACTGGGATAGCATCCGTATATTCATATCAGATGTACCTCTGTGTTCCATATTTAAAAAGATTTGTCCTGTATAGTATCAGACACAACAGAATGGTTAATTGTAGAAATAAACCGTTTTATACCCTCCAAAACTTCCAACAAAAACCTAACAGCCAGGCATGGTTCTCTCCAAAATATACTGCTGCCATTGTGCACAGAAATCACTTTTTCCATTGCTTCCAGCGTAATAGATGTACTGAGACTAAAGCCCCCTCTACGACTGCCAGCAACCACTATAAAAGAGTGATGAAGAACGCGATAAATTTGTATGCTCAGTCTGTCAAATCCAAAGTAGCTGAGCAGTGGCTTGGTTCCCACCAGTTTTGGCAAATAACAAACAGAATCCTGAACAGAAGCATGATGTGATCTATCCTAATCATCCTCAATGGACCTGAGGTAATCTCATCAGTATCAGACAAAGCCAAACTCTTTGCCAAGAACTTTGCAGATAATTCTACCCTATGCGATCAAGGCTGCTAATCCCCCGTATTTCCTCCTGTATCTTAAATACGCTATGCGACATACAAATATCTGTGCGTGATGTTGTCAAACTAATCAAAACCATGATTCCAGTAAAGCAACTGGCCCTGACGGCATTCTAATTATAGTTCTGAAAAAGCTTCAACCAGAACTAACTGCCATACTTACAAAGCTGTTTAAGCATTGTCTTAAGGAGAATTGCTTCCCAACACCCTGGAAAACCTCATATTAAAAATCAAGTTATTGGTCGTTTCCCTCTCAGTTACAGACCAATAAGTCTCCTATGCGTCATGAGTAAGTTGCTGGAATATGTGTTAAATAGAGAAGTAATCAACAACCTCAACAGAAATAACCTTCTTAGTGACATGCAATAAGGTTTCCGTCCTGCTAGATTTACAGCAGATGGGCAAACAGTTATATCTCATAGGATTAACAAATCTCTCGATGAACACTTCCTTTTTAGCGCAATTGCTCTTGACATATCAAAGGCCTTTGATAGAATATGGCATAATGGTCTATTCCACAAGATAATAGCTACAGTATAGCTGGAAGTGTTTTTTCAGTTATTAAATCATTTCTCTCTGATAGGTTCATAAGAGTAGTGGTTGATAGGCAGAAATCAAAAGCTCACAGTATTAATGCTGGAGTCCCTCAGGGGTACATCCTGAGCCCAACTCTCTTCCTGATCTACATCAATGATCTCTCAAATCACATCCTAAGATCATTTGTAGACATTTATGCTGACGACACTACCATCTATGGCAACGCTTCAAAGGCTGTAAATGACCAAGTTCTCTGATTCTCTCTCTTCTGATCTTGATCACGTGGTAATTTAACTTCTATCTTTACATCATCAACGCTCTGATCCCCGTCTAGTATCAATTGAAATTAATGGCTCTCGTCTTGGGGAGGCTCCATGTTTTGACAAGCTTCTGGGCTTAACTTTTACTCCTGATCTGAAATGGAACACGTACATCAAGTTCATTGCCAAGGTCACTGAAAAAATGGTGAGATTCTTCTACTGTTCCAGTAGATATCTCACTGCTAATGCAATTCTCTACCTGTATAAGAGCCAAGTATGTCCAAGGATAGAGTACTGCTGCCACATCTGGGCAGGAGCTGCTAAAAGTACGTTATCCTACCTTTACAGAGCTCAAAATAGACTCTGTAGCCTAGTGGGGGATACCCTTTTCTCTTTCCTGAAACCTCTTTACCACAGAAGAGACATTGCAAGCCTGTCTCTGTATTATTATTTTTATGGCAAGTGCTCCTTTGAGCTTCAATCTATTGTTCCCTACTTGCCAAACTTTCACAAAAAAACACTCGTCTAGCTGAAACCACTATGAATAATTTCCTCCACTCTTTATCTATTCCTAAACCTAACATCAATATCGATAAATCCTGCCGTTCTGTCAGTGTTGGATCGTCGATCATGCGTTTTCATCTCTGACGTCGTCTCTTAGTTGAATCTTGACTCTTAATTCTTTTCCAATCCTCTTGCTGAAGTTGAGGAAGTATGCAAGCTTATATATCCTTCTACTGTTCTTTTGTTTTGTTTTGTTTTGTTTTTTTTGCAAGGTTATAATTTTTGATTTTATCATTTTTTAAAATTTCTAGTAGCTGGGCGCCCAATGTTGCCTGGTCATATAATACGCTTAAACATGATATTTTAATTTATGCAGATTGTGTATGTATTATAAGAGAATCAATCCTCTACTGATTATTATATATTATGAATAATAATCTGCCTGGTGGATTAATTTGCCAAAAAAATAAATAAATAATAATGATAATGTCCTTCATCAAATTCCGTCTGTGTTTGTTTACAATATCATGCCAGCTGATATTTGGGCTTGACAATGAATGCCCAGGAAAAGTCACTTCTGGTTAATGTTTAGTTTTAAAATATGCAAATAAAAAATGATTTGCGGCGATTTTAAATGGTACCTCTTCTTTTATCGTAAATTGAACTCATTATTAAGAAAAAAATAAAAATAAAATGGTGACGTACATCTGGGCTTAAACAAGGGATCATTCAATCTGTAGTCTAATGCTCTACCACTCATCTATATCTCCAGATGACAATATATCTGGGGTTTTTTTGTTTGTTTTTTTTAAGAAAAAATTGATTTTAAGAAAAAATTATTTCCTGAGATTTCCTTTGGCTGGTGTAACGTAAAATATTCTCTGTAAAAATTCTTTTTTTTTTTATCTATATGAGAAGAAAGACTTTTTAAGATCGGATTTTTTTTTTTTTTTTTTTTTCGATTTTCGATACTTATCGGATGAATTTCTGTACAAAACATATCCAAGAACATTGCTAGACATATAAATTACCTTTGTGTGGAATTTTCAAAAGATAGGTTCAGCCGTTTTGGAATCTATGAGGAAGGAACTCACACGCGCAAAGTGACTTTTATATAATAATTTCTTTTAATTTCTTCTATTTTTATAATTTTCTATGGTTTTTGTTTTTTTACAAAATCTATACAACATTGTACCTATTTACTATGCCTCCCCACGGGACAGAGTTAGACACCAGGGTCGTTTTTTAACGTGGAGAAAAGGTACAAAAATAAAAATTGTCTCAGTTGTGAAGGATTTCTCCTCCCCCGAAAGAGAACAAGAAATGGAAGTGCAGCATCTGCAGAACAGATGGTATTTATTTGCTCCCCCACCGAGCAAATTAGGCACAAGGCCGATTTTTAATGTGAGGAGTGAAGGGAGGGGGAAGGGAAAAAGGGGACCAGCTCCCGAGAGGTGGGAAATGGGAGCTGGTTAATGGTCAGGCATGTGGGGTTGCCCCCACATCTGGTCTTTGCTAGTCATAGCTAGTCATAGCTTGCAGCATCTGCAGAACAGATGGTATTTATTTGCTCCCCCACTGAGCAAATTAGGCACAAGGCCGTTTTTAATGTGAGGTAAAAACCAGCTCCCCTAAAAGGGGTCACTCTGGTTACCAAAAATAATAATTGTCCCAGTATAGAGGGTTTCCCCTCCATTGACTGGTACAAATTATCTTAAGTGCAGTATCTGCCAGAACAGATGGTATTTATTTGCTCCCCCACTGAGCAAATTAGGCACAAGGCCGTTTTTAATGTGAGGTAAAAACCAGCTCCCCTAAAAGTAGGCAAAAAGGGGGCACTCTGGTTACCAAAAATAATAATTGTCCCAGTATAGAGGGTTTCCCCTCCATTGACTGGTACAAATTATCTTAAGTGCAGCATCTGCCAGAACAGATACTACACTTTGATCTTGACCAAAAAGCTAACTACACTTAAGGAAACAACGTGCTTCTATAAAGTATGAAAAGTATAAACTCGAAGGCATAGTTAATGTTCTTGATGTCACATGTGTAATATGATGAAAAAAAATAAGTGAAAAGAAATAGACACTTTCAATATTGTCATGTCGACTGCAATGTTTTTCCATATGTTTGACCTCCAATCTGATATTCGTTTTACTCCGCGAATGTGCAATTTGTAAAAAGAGTACATGAAATAGACGGTCAGAACGCATGGAAGAATGAAAGTTTATTTCTAGGGAGCGTTCATTATTCTATCATGAACACCCAATACTTTTATTATGCTCTAAATGTGCACCTTTGCATTGCAAGCACATCTGGCTACAACTGATTTTGGCTGTGAGTTGCTCCCTTTGGTTCAGGGAAGATCTGTGGCTTGTTTTGGTAGATATTATCTTTCGACAATATACTGGGTATAATACGCCTTTGTATAATTGCCACAGATAAAAATCGGGAGAAGAGGGGGATTAATTAATATCTAGTGAATGTAAATTCCATTCAGGATCATATGGTCTGCTGATGACATGATCATCAGTGTGTCCCCACATTATTAAACGGCGATAAAACAAAAACTGTTGGACATTCATGACTGAAACTTCAAGGACAAGTCAAGCAAGAACGAAAGTTTATTTATATCAAACATAGCTGGATTGCAATAAAAGAATTAAAAAATATATATATTAATAATTTCACGAATGGCGATAGTTGGGTTGCAAGAGGGTATGTTGGTTACACTGTATGTCGTCCATGTTCGATTCCTTTTTCTGGAAACTCTTGTTTTCTTGTCTTGATAAACCATCTTAAAATTATTCTTTAAGTTCGCCAACCGAAAGCAGAACCCGTTGTAGTTGAAGAGACTGTCGAAGAGGTAAAAACGGTTTCTGTAAAGCCAGTCACCAATTCTAAGACAAATAGAAAATTATCATTGAAGCCTAAGAAGAGGAAAAGGGGTAATGTTTTGTCGTTGTGCCTCCCCACGACACTTGATTGGTCAATATTGTGGTCACGTGATCATTGAAACTTTTTGCACTTGTGCACTTGATTATTGGCGTAACATGTCCGCATGGGTTGTTGAAACACTGTTTCTTTAATGAACTTCACCTGGATTTTTGATTTGTTTATTCATTTTTTCCCCGATTTTCAGAGTTTTTTTTTTTTTTTTTGCTTTGATTTTTTAGTATGACATATACAATACATTCCTATAATTCCAAATCCTCCATCAAAATCTTTTTGTTATTCATATTTCTAAAAACAAAAAAATTGATGTTTGTAGGTAGGCGTGCAAATGTTAATTATGGCAGTTTTAAATAAACTAACAGGAAAACTCTTTCATATACTTACGTATCAGGAAAAAGCAGGTATCTACACTAAAGATATTACGTTTTTGAATGATGAGTATTTAATATTCGTATTATTTGGATTCTTCAGACTACTGTTCTCATCTTTTTCACAATCTTTCGTTGATGACGGTGTAGGGAAAATCACAACTTACTTGGTTAGCATGTGTGCGTGCGTCAAGGGATCAGATGTGTAAAAAATTGTGGGGGGGGGGAAGAAATGCTAAAATGGCGACACCCAGTTTGTTTTATGCTTGACGGTCACGTGAACGACGCAGACTGTCGCTGTTTATATGCAAATGAGACAGGTAAATAAAAACGGACATTAAGCGAGTTGGACGAAGGTGTGCTACATATGTCGTCATGTGCAAGTCTATTTGAAAGAGTGTCGAGTTCTGGAGTTGGAAGTTTTGACAACAGAGTGTGGAATTGACAGTTTTGACAACAGAGGGCGGAGTTGATAGTTTTGATAACAGAGGGCGGAGTTGACAGTTTTGACAACAGAGTGTGGCGTTGGAAGTTTTGACAACAGAGTGTGGAGTTGAAAGTTTTGACAAGTGTGTCGAATTTACCTGAGAAATTGTTAGTTTAACCATAGATGGAACAAGGGCTTTCTACCCCTATGGATTTAATAAAAGGTTCTGTTCGAAATTCCGCACAGATTCCAGAGTTTAACAGAAAGATTCCTGAGTTCAATATATCTGGAGAAGGCCGGAGGTTACAATGCCCAAAACTTGTGAAAATAACACTCAAGATGAAAGCAATAGTCCGAAGAATCGAAATAATAAGTACACCAAAAAACTACGGAAAATTATCAAATAGAATTTTAATTAAAAATATAAATCAATCTTATTTTATTTGTCCGACTCACCATCGCTTCTCCATTCTCACGACCGCATTTTACGTCTTTAATTTATAAGAGTTACGTAAAAGGAAGAATAGGGGAGATAAGTCAGTTTGTCATTTCTTATTAAACTCATGCAGTTTGTTCAAGGTCACTTTAAACATGGATACAGTAGTCATCATCATGACCTCGGCTCCGTTCTGTGGAGCAGAAACACAAACAGAAAATGATGCCTTTCTTCTATTGAGCCAAATGTTGAATGAAATAATAATTGAATAATGAAATCATTGTGTACACGGCTCAGGTGCTCTATGACTCATTAAAAGTGCATGTACAGTGCTTAGGATAATGTGCTAATGTACAATTTGTCAGGGAAATGAGTAGCGTATGCATGTATGCATGTATATATGTGCATGGAGGGTTCGATTATCAGATATCAGTTTTAAGAAAATTTCGGGAAGCATGAAGATTATAAAGGATGCAGTGTTTCAGTAGTCAACAGCTGATACAAGCAGTTTGCTCCATGTTTCAGCAATTCTGAGCATGAAAAAAATGTGTGTATGTTAAAATGACAAGATAATCGGAAACTGCTGGACGGCCTCGCCATAAAGGAAACGATGACGAGAAGGAACGCTTGCTGAACAGAAACTTCGTATAGAGACCCGTGCACTTATGTATAAAAAGACTTTATTCGGTACTTTTGCATTTATCAACCCGCGATTTCCACAAAGTTACTCGTGTGTGCCCGGCAGATGATGGGAAGAACCGGAAACGGTCGACAAGTAGTTTTCTGGTTATTAAGACATTTTTTTTCCAATGTATTACTTAATGAATTTTAGTGGTCGTCGCCATTCTTAACACGAGAAGGGCTGTAACAATTTCTGTTTTTTTTTTTTTTGTTGTTTTTTTTTTTGCTTTTTTTTTTTGTAATAAGAATCGTCCGGCCATTTCCGGTTATTCCCGTCATCCGCCGGGCACAACGAAGTAACATCGTGGAAATCGCGAGTCGATAAATGCAGAAACACCATTTATTCTATTCGCTTTCTTGATCGTTCGTGGGTGAGAACATAACCTTCTAAAAATAAAAAAAAATAAACAACAATTTTTTATCCTCATTGGGTGGGATTATATTACATTTTTCTTAGATAGCAAACTGAACCCCGATCGAAAAATGGAACAAGTCGAAAAATATTCATGATCTTAAAAGTTCTTGCTTAATCAATAGTAATTCGAAGAAATGAGGACTGCGTTGTATATGTCTCCCAAATTTACCTTTGGTATTATTGCAAAAGTCTGGTTTAAATTAAAGCACAAAATTTGTCTTTGTTTCACATCCTTCTTTTATGACTGCAGTTTCACCGGATTTCTTTTTATGGATTTTATAAAACTTGTTTAATAATTTTCTAGTTAAGAACAGGGAACTTGTCGGGGGTAGGGGATAACAAAATATTGTTTTTTGTTTGTTTTTGTTGTTTTATTCTTTTTGCTTTAAAATTTACACTTTAATAACAAAAAAAAAAAATAGTTGCCTATTCATAACTAGAAAATTATAAAGTTGAGTTATGTCGGTCTAGCCCCGTTATCGTCATCTTTTATAAAGATGGTGGCTATATTTTTCTGGCTTTAGTGTTCCACGATTAATGTATTTAATAAAACATGTTTTAATATATATTTTTTATTTAAAAAAAAAAATGCATTTTACGCAGATATTTATATTTTAAAAGAAACGTTTTTTGTGTGTATTTATGAAAAGTTTTTATAATTTTACAAATATCAAGGTTTTCTTTTTCATAAAAAATGATTAGTCCTCTATAAATTGTTTACTAGATTAAATGCGAAAACTTTACAAAACCGAGTAATGCTGTATAATATTTTATTAGGGTATGTTTTACAATCCACAGAGAGTCGAAAAAATAACAAGTTTTACAAATTACTGTTAGAAACCCGCTCAATATATGTTACCGTGATATATGTGTGGGTTGCTAACAGTATTTTGTTTTAGTTTTATTTTTAAATCATTTTCAAAACTTTAAATATTTAGGTGTCAACTTGCGGCCATTTTTTTTTTTGTTTTGTTCTCACGTAACGCTCGACACTGCATGGTTTTTGAACCGAACAAACGTTGTAAAGTGAGTAAAACCACTAAAAACTTTTCCAGGTAGAAGAATGAGTATTATTGCCTTTGATATATTTATTTGTTATATATTTGAATTTTTGACCAATTTTTCGAATCTCTGTGGATTATAAAACATACCCTTTTATTGAATGAAAAATAACTTTTTTTATTATGCGGTGGTAGCCACCCTAATCATAGAAGACTTTGTATTTTTTTTCTTCATTTTGTTGGTGATGTTGAGTCCAGGAGTGATGACGTCTAAAAGAGAAAAAATGTATGTCCGATCTCATTGACGATTGCGTTAAGTCAAAGCAGATGTGTGCCGCGTGGTTCGCATGAAAATTGAGTAGGAGTTAGTCACATCTTTTGAAAGCTTTGTTTTGTAAAGTTAAATTTGAAAACTTTAGAAAATCAAGTAATGGCGAATATTTTTTACATGATTTTTTTAAAAATTATTATTATTTACTCACTAGGTGTAGTCACAAAGGCTATAATCAAAGATTTCTCTCTGAGACAACTTGTGGAGATTATTATCACACACACACACAAACACACACACACACACACATATATATATATATATATATATATATATATATATATATATATATATATATATATATAAGGATAATAACTTCTACTCAATGCAAGAATGTAATCAATACTAAAAGTGAACTTATTTTCCATGGCAAACATAAGGCAAAATACAAGTATTGCAATTTTGAAGTCACTTAGCCTCCACTGAAACATTAATTGCAAAATAAATCGTTTTTTAGTTATTATTTTCCTACATCTTTTTATATCCTCCCAAATGCCTTTAAGATTTTTAACTTTCTCACTATCTATAACTCCTAATCACATAGCATTCATGTTATTAAAATCATACATTATACGATTTAGTCATTAACATTCTTGTCATAAATATTACGATTATTTTTACTAGAACTATTAATGGTACTAATGCTACTATTTATGTACATCTTACTATTACTACTTTTTTATTATTAATTTTATTTTTTATTTTTCCATTCACTTATCACTATTCTAATTATTCTTCTTATTAAAATTTATATTAAAATCATTATTAAAATTATAATTATATAATTTTTTATCATTTTTACTATTATAATGCTTATAAGTACTATATATATATATATATATATATATATATATATATATATTAAAGATATATATATATATATCTTTAAAATATTTTTTGTTGTTATCCTTATTACTATTTTTATCTGTTTTATCTTAAGTATTATGATAATTATTAATAGTACTGTTGCATTTTATTCTTTTTTCTTTAATTTTATCAATGACAATGGTATCCCAAAATTTTAATTTTAGTTTACAGCATACATAACAATATTATCTCCATATTTTATTTTCATTAATCATTTTACTTAAATCATTGTTACAATATTTGCATTATTATTATTATTATTATTATTATTATTATTATTATTATTATTGTTGTTGTTGTTGTTGTTGTCATCGTTGATATTCTTATAATTGTTAATGTGGCTATGCTTTTATTACATTTAAATTAAATTTAGCCTTCTTCCCTTTTAATGTTAGGATTGTATAACCTTGTAACACTTTTTAGCACTCATTGAATCATACCAATCATGCTTTCATGACGATTTCCGCTGTCTGGGGTTACGCCTACACATTTGCAACTCTGATTTGAACTGACATAATTTTCAAATATAACATTAGCTCTTACCATTTGACGCCATAGCAACCATGGAAGCGATTCTGTTTGTCATGTATTACTGACTGAAAATCACATTTGCGATTTTGAGGCTTTTTCACCTCTTGCAAGAGCAATTTTATATTCACTGAAGCTGCATTGAACTTCTTTTCCAGCCAGATTATTTCTCGCTCTGAAATTACTTCTTCGTTTAGTTTTTTTCACTATACAATGCACTTGAGTGTTCCACTGACTTTTAAATTCTTATTATTTGTTTTTCTGGGTTTTTTTTGTTTTGTTTTTTTAATTTTCTTTGTTTGTCGGATTTACCATCGAGTGAGTCTTCACGCACACTGAAACTTTCACTCCTGGTTTGTTTTTTTTGTTTTTTTTTGGGGGGGGGGGTCCTTTTTTTCCTCTTTATTTCCTCCATATTTTCACATGTTTTTAACTGATCTGAAAAATTTTTTTTTTGCAATTTATGACTAACCATCATGAATTGCTGCTTCGTTTAATGCCTTAATCAGCGACTTGTAGCTCTGCTATAATAATAATTTGCCAATTTCTTTCTTTCCTCCGACGAGAAGAATAGTAAGAATAACATTCATTGAAACTCTGCAGAATAAGGATTTTCGAAAATTGTTTTTGAGGAATTCTGTCGAATAACAAATTCAATTGTAAATTTTAATTCAGTTTTATTTTATTTTCTTTCCCTTGGTTTCCCAAGTTATAAGTATTCAAGAGAGAAAACTCATGAATTTAACGTGATTATTAAAAGTGCTCAATAAAAAAAAGAACACAGCATATTTTTATTGATATAGACAAATTTACATGGTCGCAACACTGGATATGCTAATGTTTTGGACAGATTGTCGGTCAAGACTGCAAGTCCTCGTCGGACGACTTAATAAAGTTTATCTTCCACAGAAGAAGTTTTAAGAACCGAACTTCTTCTGTTAAAGACAAACTTTATTAAGTTGCCTTCCAGTGTCGCAACCATGTAAATTTGTCTATGTCAATAAAAATATATCTATATAAATATCGTAGTACTTTTAACTACATACGTACATGTGTCACGGTTTCCAGATTATAAATTAAAAAGGAGTATAGTTGGTGATAACATACTACGAACATTAAATTAGTATATAGAGATAATAATTTAATTTTTAGAGTATGGTATCACCTTCTATCCTCCTTTTTAATAAATAGGATCTCCTGATCACCAAAGACACACTGTAAAAAAAAATAAAATAAAATAAAATTTAAAATAAAAAAAAATGTTACTTTTGGGCCGTACGTGAAACTAAAATATACCTTCTTGGTCTTCTGGCTAGAATCCAAGGGTAGTATCTGTTCTGTCTAAAGATGGTATGATGATATCGTGGGAGTGCTGTTCGTGCCGAATGTCCCTATAATGGAAATATGTCACGGACTCCTATAACGATATTGGAGATAAATCGTAATAATATTCTGATACTACATTAACCAGATTACTTAGAAAAATAATTCTACAGTTTTAACAAAAGAGCTATAATAATATTGCAGGGTCTCCATTCACACTGAACGTCTACAGTATGCCCAGCAACAATATATTACATATAAAAGATGCCGCTGTGGAATTTCCACAGGTTCCACTAGTTGTTGTTATTATTATTATATGAAAAATGTGTACACGCGATAAATATTAATTGATCTTGTTTTTGTTAAATATTAGTAAATGAGGAACTATTTCGAGTTAAAATCTAATAAGTATTACGCTTGTAATCTTGAGAAAAACCTGCTTTAAATGTGTACAGATGGTGTAATAATCACTATAAAACAACGGAATCTTCGTATAAACAGAAGTTAGCGATTATTTCAGCATAATGCACATATTTCAAGTGTTATCTTCTTACAAGTGTAATACTAACTGGATTTTAACCCGAATGGGTTCCTCATTTATTAGTATTTAACAAAAACAGAATAAAACAGTATTCATCACCTGTGCACAATTTTTCATTGCACAATGTTCACGACACTAAACCGTGTTTTTTAATCCCCCGAATTATACAATGTGACAAATTAAGTCTATGACATTTAAATTTTTACTTTGTAAAGGAATGTATATGCCACATTTTCAATAACAAATAACAGAATTTTTTATATAAATACATTGGATTTTTTCTATAAATACATTGGATTTATTTATTTAAATGTGCTAGTCATTTACGTGCTTCCCATGTCTTTCCATCGTCGTCGTTTCATATAGTAAACGTCGATCGTCTCATTTGTTTAACCAAGACGAATAAAACTTTTCATGCATGAAAGACAAAAGGGGATGTTCGCTGAGTTTTCATCAAGGTTTTATTTGGAAAGAATAGAGCTAGGAGAAATGTTCTCTTGGCTAATTGTTTAATTCTTTAACTTTACTTTCTAACTTACTGAAATGAGTGACACACACGGATAGAAACATAGAAGTAACATTCACCAAGATTACGAGTTTCCTACATTATTGGCCGTGACTAGTTCATATGGCTCCCACAGAGAGACTAACTGAAAACGTTTGTTTTTCTCACTCGAAAACGCGATGTTATTCGTCATCATTCAACTTTTTTGTCTATGGCGTTTGACATCTGCCCTTTGCCTCAACGTCACCTATCTCTAGGAATGATTCCGTTTGCAGATTAAGGTCATCCTGATATGCACTAAATGTAACGCTGGTCAAATTTCACACTAGCTAACTTAATCACTACTGGCGTAGGGTTCCTAATATGTAACATGTATATGTGTAAAATGTTTATGTATAAAACAACAATCATACCTTTTATGGCAACTGTGATGTTCCTCCAAAAATGTCTTGCATGTCATAATCAAATAAAATACATGTTTGTTATCAAATGCAGGCCAATAAATCATATCAGTGTAATTAAACCATACTTCGTAACTCTGTAATGTTACACACAATACATTATAGACTCAGTCACAAAGGAGACAAAGGATAAGAAAAAGGAAAGAACTTTAACTTCTGTTTCAGGTTTAAAAACCGTGACTTCTTGTTACCACTCTGATGTCATCCACGTCGACAACGTGATCATCTTCTCTAACGTGATCGTGCTCCTTCTCTCTGACTTCTGTCCTCTTGAATGTCATCGTGGATCTGTGTCTTTTTATATTATTGTTCTTCTTACTTATGGTGACGTCACTTCACACACATTTGCATTTAACTGAGGCACTTCATCCACTCTCGTCTCCATGGAATTAAAATATCGTAGCAATAAAAGCAAAGAAGAATATTCTGAATTTTTTTTTTTTTTTTTTTTTTTTTACTCATGTTCACCCCTTACAAAGCATATCGCCACTTGGACGTAAAAGGCTACTATTTGAGGCCATGTCTAAGAAAGATTAACAAGATATTTGTTTATGTTACATTTAAACTTCTGTACATCAGTACAGCCAGGAAAGCAGGCAGCAGGAAGGAAATTCCAAAGTCTAGTTGTTCGAGGGAAGAAACTATTAGAATAGAAAGCTTTCTGGCCTTTAGGGACATCAACAGTGAAGGGGTGAGATTTTATTGCTAAGCGGGGTTGTCGGGGATATGTACGTCGAGGGGGTACAAGTGAAGCAAGTTCATCAGAACACGTTCCATTAAAATATTTGTAAAACAGGCACAGTGATGCAACATTGTGGTGATGGGACAGAGGCTGGAGCTTAGTTGATAAAGTGGGACCGATTAGATTGACAACTCTTCTTTGGACTTTATCTAAGAGGGAGAAACTAGTGGTAGATGCACCAGCGTAGATGTGGCAACAATGTTCATGGCATGGGGGAATGGTGGCCTTGTAAAAGTACAGGATACTCTCAGGTGTGAGAATTTGGAGAAGAACCATGTATTAAGCTGTTGACGTCGCCTTCTCTTCTGTTAGCGGCAAAGAGAGAGAATATTCTGGGACTAAAGATATATATGGAGCCTTTGCCTTTTAGTTTATAATCGATTAAGTAATTTCTTACTTTCCCACTCACTCTCTGTTTGAAAAAAGGAACATTACGTCTATTTCTACAGCAGGTTGAGGTGGCATCTAAATACATACCCTAACCTCTTTCCTTGATTACGATTTCCTGTGTAGATGTTAACGTTTCTCTGCGACTTTAAGTTGTTAAATATGTACTAGTTTACGGATTAACATGATACCCTGAATTGACAGGATTTTCAAGGGGGATTTTAAGAATTAAATAAATCAAAAGTAAAATAACATGTTTTCATATGAATGAGATGATAATAAAGAAGCATGTAATAGATTTTAGTATCTTTCTTTCTTTGAAATCATCATCAGCATCATCAGCATCATCAGCTGCATCAGTATCAGCAGCATCGTATCTGGTTTAACGCCCTGCTAATTACTAGAAGCAGAACTAATGCTTCTAAAATCTAATAAATGTACAATCTCTTTCACAGGTGGTCAAGGGAGAGAATTTGTAATGCTCGGTGACAAAGAAGTGGACTATGATCCTAGCTTTCGATTATACCTAAACACAAAGCTAGCTAACCCCAAATATACACCAGACGTTTTTGGGAAATCAATGGTTATAAATTATACAGTCACTATGAAAGTAAGTTTGTTTTTTGTTTTTTTTTTTGTTTTTTGTTTTTTACTGTTAAATAAATTTTAAACACACTAAACAATATCCCCATCAACTTTGTTGTGTTTAAAGTATATCTCTTTATAGGGCAACCCTTCCTTTAATTTCAACATTGTAGAATAGTACGTTGGACATATACAGAGGTACGTACTTTGACCAACTTCAAATAACTCCTTCAATAATATTGATAATCTCTATAAAATTATGGTTATTTATCATACTAGACGACTCTCTGAAAATATCTTACTCAAGTAAAAGGTAATTCAAAAAGAAGCGAAGGTCCCTTGGTGCCTTTACTGGGGAAAAACTATGTTTCATTAAAGAATGAATAAAGAGTTTTCATCTTCCGCTCACAAAAATTAACTACCTCTTGATTGCACTATCAAACTGAAATATTTTAGAATACCAGGGAAGTAATTCATTGTTACTGTGATAAAAATTAGTACAAACCTGATTTTGTATAGCTTGCAGTGTCCGTGTCAGGAAAGAAGAATAAAGAAAGAAAAAATGGCCGCTACCTTTATTTATAGGCTGGCGATCTCATGAGGTAACGAGATTTCAGGGCATCTAATATGCATATGAAAGGCAAACGGTTTCAATAAAAAAAAAAGCCTGTTTAGTAAAGAGAGGGCAATCCTTTTGGCAGAAGTGAGTTTTGTCAGATGTGTATTGAATTTTGATACCGAGAATTGTGAGGAGAAGAAGAATAGTTGCTATAAATTGTTGGGAGACTACAGAATATTTTACAGCAGTTACGATAGACAAAGGGAAGTAATATATTTTAAATAGAGGGAAATAACCTATTTCAGATATTGTAGTTTTTTCTTTTACATAGAAGTCATCACTTATCAAGGCCCGAAGGCCACTCGAGGATAAGGGTTAATGAGTGTACAGTAGTCTATGGGATAATATCATAGTAATCATTAGTAGTGGAAATTTTGTTAATTGGATTACTTAAGGGGACGGTTCATCAAGAATTTGTTTATGTTGGACTTGAAGACTACCAAATATTAGTTAACTGGAAAGCAGGCAAACGGAAGAGAATTCCACAGGCGTGCAGTTTTAAGAAAGAAGCTTTGTTTGTGGGATCTATGTTTAGGTTTAGGCACAGATAAAGAGTTAGGGAAATTATTGATAGTGGTTTCCGCTATATGAGTGTTTTTCGTGAAAGTTTGGCAAGGGGGGGACCATAGATTGGAGCTCAGCCGAACACTTACCATGAAAATAATGTTAAAATGGAGACAGTCTTACAACGTGTCTTCTGTAGGAAAGAGGTTAAATGGAAGAGAAAAGGGCATCCGCCACTAGGCTAGGAAGTCTATTTTGAACTCTGTCATGATAGGATAAGCTACTTCTGGCAACTCCTGCCCAGATGAAGCAACAGTACTCCATCCTTGGACATATCTGGCTTTTATACAGGTATAGCATTGCATCAGCAGTGAGATATCTGCTGGAGCAGTAGAATTATCCCACCATTTTTTTCAGCGACCTTGGCAACGGATTTGGTGTACATGTTTCACCTCAGACAGGAGTAAACATCAAGCCCAGAAGCTTGTCAAAACATGGAGCTTTTCCAAGACGAGAGCCATTCATTTCAATTGATGCCAGATAGGGATCAGAGTATTGATGATGTAAAGACAAGCCTGGTTTTAGATGCATTAAATTAACCAGCCACCACTTTCCCCATTATACCACATGCTCAAGATTAGAGGAGAGAGAATCAGAGAGAACTTGATCATTTATGGTCTTTGAAGTGTTGCCATAGATGGTAGTGCCGTCAATATGGATGTATACGAATGATCTTAGGATGTGATTTGGAAGATCATTGATGTAGGTCAGGAAGAGAGTTGGGCCCAGGATGGAACCCTGAGAGACTCCAGCATTAATACTTCTGATTTCTGCCCATTAACCACTACTCTTATAAACCTATCACAGAGAAATAATTGAGAAGACATTTCCAATTATACCATAGCTGGAAATCTTGTGAAGTAGACCTTTATGCTATATTCTATAAAAGGCTTTTGATATGTTAAAAGCAATTGCCCTAGAAAGGAAGCCTCCATTGAAAGATTTGCTAATCTTAGGAGATACAACCATTAGCACATCTGCTGTAGATCTAGCAGAACGGAAACCATATTGCATGTCACCAAGAAGGTTATTTAGTTTTTTATTTTCGTTTCTCAATGCAGAAATATAATGATCTGTACCGTTTAAAAAATGTTGGTCAATTGCTTTATTTACCTAAGGTTTCGTAAAAAAAAATATTTCATTGACTTTTCATTAATGTTCTCCAGGGTCTGGAAGATCAACTGTTAAGTGTGATTGTAAAGTTTGAGAGGGAAGAACTTGAAGAACAACGAGAACATCTAATCCAAGAAACAAGGTAAACCGTATCCGCCATCTTCAAAAGAACTTTTGCATGAATTGTGGATTTTTTTAGATGAAGATTGATAATTTTAATTATTTGTATTACCATTCTCATCTTAGTTGTTGCTTTTACAATGTTCCGACCGATGTAACATCTGAGCGTCTTCAGGTGTATCGTTTTGAATTTGTGAATCTTTATGTCAAATTCTATATCGAATTTAAAACTGTTCTTCTTCTTCTTCTTCTTCTTCTTCTTCGTCTTTGTCTTCATCTTCTTGTTGTTCTTCGGCTTCTTTTTCATCTTCTTGTTGTTCTTTTTCATCTTCTTGTTGTTCTTTTTCATCTTCTTGTTGCTTTTCTTCATCTTCTTCTTTGTCTTTATCTTGTTGTTCTTCTTCGTTTTCGTCTTTGTCTTCTTGTTGTTCTTCTTCATCTTTGTCTTCTTCATCTTCTTCGTCTTCTTCTTATTGTTCTTCTTCGTCTTCATATTCTTGTTGTTCTTCGTTTTCGTATTTGTTTTCTTGTTGTTTTTTCATCTTCTTCTTCGTCTTCTTGTTGTTGTTCTTCGTTTTCATCTTTGTCTTGTTGGTTGTTGTTGTTGTTGTTCTTCATCTTGTTGTTCTACTTCGTATTGTTGTTGTTCTGTGTCTTCTTCTTGAAATTAAATATGAAATATCATAATTGATTAGATAGTCAGAATCAAATATCGAGTTATCAGATGCATTGCTGGTGAGGCATTACATGAAAAATCCCACAACATAATGTCATACGTTAAATATTTTATTTTATTTCTGTCGACAAAATAGATCGTTTTTTTTAAGATTTCACAGAACCTTTAAAATGATGAAGATTGAAGACTACATGATATGATTTGGAAGTAATGTTTAAAGGTCATCGTCAGAGAAGAATGCAAGGAAAATTCTGCATAGACAATAAAAATGGTCTTACGTTGTTTTTGTTTAATATTATTAATTAATATTGTGATTAATAAATATTATTAAATGAAGAATCATTTTAAAAGAAAATTCAAATTTTATTTTTAGATAAACAAGACATCAGGTCAAATTCGGTAGCCGTTTTGTTTTGATTTAGCTTATTCACATAATGCTGACATTTAATGCATGCTTTTTTCAATTTTACATGCATAATACTAACTGGATTTTAAATGGAAATTATTCCTCAGTAATATTTTACTAAAACAAGATTAAATATTTTTAATGTCTAAACAATTTTTCTCGCATACTTTTCTGGCTGTAACCGTTAAAGACTACCGATTTTTGTGCAACTTTTTTCATTTCAAACTTATTTCTATTTTGTTTTGCTACCTTTTAGCAATAATAAACGCCTTCTGAAAGATCTTGAGGACTCTCTGCTCCGAGAGTTGGCGTCGTCTCAAGGAAACATGTTGGACAATGTGGAACTTGTGTCCACCCTGGAAGAAACAAAAACCAAAGCAACAGAGGTGAGACCATGGCCGCATCATACCTTTTACATGTATTTCTCTTTGGTTCATTTTTCTTCAATCGAAGTTCTCAGAAATCAAGAAGCCTCCTTCCTAGGACTAACACTTGATCTCTTTATGAGATACATAGATATTCGAATATTCCATGAAAGTTCTGGCCCTGTTGGTGGGGCATTAGAATACACCGACTGCCCCCTGCAATGAGGGTCCTGGATATGACCTTAAACTATATCCAGTGGTGAGGCCCCAGCTTGTGGGCTTTGGGGAGTGTGGAGCCACCCTTTTATTACCATTGCTCCCAGGTCCCAGCTATGGGTTAAATAGAAACCGACTTGAAAACAACAAATATATTCTATTAAAAATTTTTCTTCAAAATCTTTGGATTCGGCATTAAATAACCCGAAAAGAGTTGATATGCCGTAAAACAAAAACAACCAACCAAATCCATGAAAGTTCTCCTTTACCTTTCAAATGTTGAATTATTGAAGAAGTTAAGAACATTAATTTTCCTCTCCCTAATTAAAAATTAACCATGTTATAGTTTGTCTTTTTAGTCGTCACTTAGTTGTGCCAGACTCCAGAACAAGAATTCCTCTATTCTGGTGGAGTATCCAGCTAAATGCTGTTACTAGAAGTAACATTATTTGGAGAAAGTGTACCATTCATTGTGTAAGCCAGTGTGAGTTAGCCATATGGACCGATCTTTTTAAGCTTCGATCTTTTGTTATTTTGAATATTTGGTCAGGTTTTGTTTGTAGGGAAGTATCCTCATATCGGGTGTCATAACAAACTCCTGCACAAAGAGACCTTAGATACTCAAGGATGGTGTCTAGTAGGCATTCGATATGCAATATGCATACATGTGTTTCAATCAGATTGGCAAGAAAGTTCTTGCTGTTTTAAACTTTTAAATTCAAATGAACATATCTCAGCTAAAATAAAAATTTATTCATCTAAATAAGCACCATTAGAATCAACACACCTTTGCTAACACAAAACAAGAGTATTTATGTCAGTAACGTAAAAATCTTATGTTCTGGTGGTGATGAAGTCGCTGAAGGCGTTTTTTTTTTATATCACTTAGGTTTTTGAAGCATTTCTCATGCAGAAAGTTGTTGAGATGCTTGAAAAGATGGTAGATGAGAGGTTTGGAAAGTATGGCGAATGAGCCAGAGTTTCATAGCTCAATTCATTCAATTTCTGCAGGGTCGGTCTAGCAATGTGCAATCGAGCATTGTCATACAGGAGAATTGGGCCTTTTCTGTTGACTAATGCTGGGTGTTGTTGTCGAAGTTTCTGATGCATTTCATCTGTTTGTTTATAGCACTTCTTCGCCGTAACGGTTTCACCTGCATTCAGAAAACTGTAATGGATGAGACCTATTGCAGACCAACAAACAGTCAGAATGACCTTCTTATGGTGCAACTCTGACTTCAGGAAGTGTCGTGAAGCTTCATCGGCATCTAACTACTGAGTTGAGAATCGCCTGTGATAAAAATTAGTACAAACCTGATTTTGTACAGCTTGCAGTGTCCGTGTCAGAAAAGAAGAATAAAGAAAGAAAAAATGGCCGCTACGTTTATTTATAGGCTGGCGATCTCATGAGGTAACGAGACTTCAGGCCATCTAATATGCATATGAAAAGCAAACGGTTTCAATAAAAAAAAAGCCTGTTTAGTAAAGAGAGGGCAATCCTTTTGGCAGAAGTGAGTTTTGTCAGATGTGTATTGAATTTTGATACCGAGAATTGTGATAAGGAGCAGAATAGTTACTATAAATTGTTGGGAGACTACAGAATATTTTACAGCAGTTACAATAGAGAAAGGGAAGTAATCTATTTTAAATAGAGGGAAATAACCTATTTCAGATATTGTAGTTTTTTCTTTTACATAGAAGTCATCACTTATCAAGGCCCGAAGGTCACTCGAGGATAAGGGTTAATGAGAACCCGCTTTTTATCACAAGTTACAACCTGGTCGAGAAACGGGTCGTCCTTGTCGAAGGGAAGATGACACTTCATAACAGCATTTTGGTTAGTTGTCGTTCAATTCGTGAGCCATCCATTTATCAAGTTTTTTGTCTTTCCAATCTCTCTCAAGTGGTTGGAAATTGTCGTATACGTTATGTCTAATTCAAAAGCAAGTTCTTGAATAGTTATGTGTGGATTGGCTTCGACTAAGGCTCTTAATTGATCGTTGTTAACATCCGATGGCCGACCACTACGCTCATCATCTTCAAGACTTTTGTCGCCGCCACAAAATTTCTTAAACCACCATTGTGCTGTGCGTTCAGTAGTGGTTCCTGGGCCAAACACTTCATTGATATCACAAGTTGTTTCAGCAATTTTTCGGCCTAGCTTGAATTGAAAAAAGAAAATTATGTGAATTTTCTTTTTTTTTTTTCTATCTTGTATTCAACGAAGAAATAATTGTTTTAAAACGATTGTAATTTAAAAGATTAGACAGAGTGAAAAAATGCCCTGTAAAGTGATATACAAAGTAAAGATATTATAATGAAAACTTATTTGAAAATACATCACTTGAAATCCAAATTAAAAATTCCGTAAGAACTTTCTTCTTAACCTAATAGAAGTTGAGGCATTGAGTCTAGTCAGTACCAGAATGGATGACTATTTGGTAATACCAGGAGCTATAAGTTTGGAAATGGTTGTAAAGCTACTTTTTCTAATACTCTTTGAGAAAATATTAACCCATCACACTCCCCTCCCTACTTATGGGTGAAATATGGTTGAGCCATTAGACTTTGAGAGAAAAACTCCAAAATAACACCAGTTCTTTTCTTCACTTATCTCAGCATTGCTCCTAGTCATCTTGAATTTCTTGTTTCCATTGGGAGGGGAAAAAAGCCATGGCAAATCACTAAACTCCTCATTGTGCAGACAACTTTTCAGAAATAACATCAGTCATTCTCTCTGCTTGTCCCAGCATTGCTTCCATACAGGCAACTTTTCAGAGGGTATCCATTGTTTATTTGTAAATGAAGGGGCTAACGTGTGTGTGCATGTGTACTTATATATATTTGCGCATATGTATTTCTGGTATAACGGATCACCAGCTGTTACAAATCAAAAGGGGACTGATCGCAACAAGAGTCTCAAACTGCTTTGTAACGAATCACCAACTGTCACAAGACCAAGTTAGACCAACTACCCTCTTCCTGATCTTCATAAATGATCTTAGAAATCGTATCCTGAGATCATTCATTGATTCCTATGCAAATGACATAGCCATCTGTGGCAGCACTTCGAAGAGCACCAACGACAAAGACCGTTCTGATTCTCTCTCTTAAGACTTGGAAAATGTGGTACAATGAGGAAAACTGCTTGTTTTACAAGTCCTTTCACGGAATGTGCTCTGATGAACTTGTGGTCCCTCAATGTAAATACTTCCCAACCGAACTAGCAACAAAATCCCACCCTTTCACTATATAAGTCCCCAGATGCTGGAAAACCTTCTACTTCTATAGCTTTTTGCCTTGGACTGTTTCTTTTTGGAATTCTCTCCTTGTTTTCCCAACTCTGCCAACATGCAGAAATTTAAATGTAAAGCTAACAAATATCTTGCTGCATAACTCTTCACTTAGCATGCACCCTATAAATCTTGTCTCTAATGTTACAGTGGTATATGCCTTGTTTTAGGTGAATAAAGTATAAAAATAAAAGAAAAATTAATTAAAAAAATATAAAGTTATTTAAGAAATCAATACTTCAATCAAGTGAAAATCATACATTGCTTTCTCAGACATCATCAGCGTTCTGCATATATGTTGCTACCTCCAGGGACTGAGGACAATTTCGTTGCTGCAGTAGAAAGCCATCTGACATGCTTATCACGTTAATCTGTCTGTGTGTGTCCCCTGTGTTTCTATATAGAAAGGAAGGTTAGAGAATCTACATAAATCTAAAGGTGGATTCTTATGTAAAATTTATTGGAGAAGACAATGGAAGCGTTCTCAAATCTCTAAGTGCACCGCTAAGGGAATAACCCCTTGAAATCATCAAGTCTATCCTATTTTTAACATACGTATAATATTTTCTAGAGAGGACAACGGAAGTGGTCTCAAATTTCTAAATATCCTCGTAACCTAAGGCAATCATGGGAGCCAAATCAAACATTTATTTCACTCTCTATGTGCGGAATATCTATGTGTTCTTACCTCTAAGTGACTCATGGGGAGAGAACCCCTTCAAAACTTCAAACGCATATATCTGATTTTAATGACATTTAAACCATATGTATACGACATTAACTCAGAGAGTTTTCCAACATTTCAGCTTCTTCCTACTATGTTAAGGGGCGCAAAGAAGAAAAATAATATGGAGTTATAAGCATAGTGAAAAATACACAGTAGTGGTCCTCAATCAATCCCGAGCAACATCAGATCTTCCTCCTTTCTTTTTTTTTTTTTACATAGCCATCACCACTTATCAAGGCCAAGAGGCCACTCAAGGATAAGGGTTAAAGAGTGTACAGTAGACATTGGACAATATAGTAATCATTAGTAATGAAAATTTGGTAAATTTGATAACTTATATAGAACGGCTCATCAAGAACTTATTTACGTTAGACTTGAACACAACCATATTGTAGTCAGCCGGAAAGCAGGAAAACGGAAGACAATTCCACAGGCGTGCAGTTCTAAGAAAGAAGCTTTGTTCATAGAATCTACGTTTAGGTTTAGGCACAGATAAAGAGTGGGGGGAATTATTGATAGTGTTTACAGCTAGACGAGTGTTTCTTGTGAAAGTTTGGCGAGGGGGGACCATAGATTGAAGCTCAGTTGAACACTTTCCATGAAAATAACGATACATCAGAGACAAACTCGCAACATCTCTTCTGTGAGATAGAGGTTGCAAGGAAGAGAAAAGGACATCTCCTACGAGGCTACGAAGTCTATTTTGAACTCTATCAAGGCAGGCCAAGTCCTTTCTAGCAGCTCCTGCCCAGATGTGGCAACAATATTCCATCCTTGGCTCTTATATAGATAGAGAATAGCATCAGCAATATAAATGTATTCAACAGAGGATCTTTTAGAAAATGAATGATTGATTCATATCGGCTTCAACGTGATCGTCTAGTGAGTCGCAAAGTCAAAAGGGAAAGCGAACAGAAAAAAAAGAGAGAAGATTTATTTTGTAAGTACATTACTATGTTTACTTATTATTTAATGTTTTGTTAGAATATGTTAGAAACACATCTTGTCGATTACAGCTCCCATACAAGACTTCTGAGATTAGCAACCGCCATTTTATCAATCGTCTATCTGACGTCTTTTTGCCTAATTATTATCACTTGCTTTCTCATGAAAACCCGGCTTGTTTTCTGGCACAGTTGAGCTCAATAACCTCATTGCGACTCCTATCTATAGCATTAACTGTAAAAGAATAAAAAACCAAAGAGCATAATGCTATTGGTTTTGTTTTTATTTGTTGCCATATTGCAACTGCCACTCTCTCAATCATATCTCTGATGTCATTTTCGACTAATTGTTATAACTTCCTTTCTCATGAACCCCAACTTATTACCAAAGTGGATCCCATAACCTCTTTGTGATTTCTGTCTAGTTCATTACTTCGTGATGCGATCCTACCATGGAATACTGGTCCTGGATATGACCTTAAACTATATCCAGTGGTGAGGCCCCAGCTTGCGGGCTTTGGGGAGTGTGGAGCCACCCTTTAGTTGCCATTGCTCCCAGGTCCACTCTGACCCGGAGTGGTAATACCTGTTAGGGTCCCAACTATGGGTTAAATAGAAACCGACTTAAAAACACCAAATATATTCTATTAAAATTTTTTTCTTCAAAATCTTTGGATTCGGCATTAAATAACCTGAAAAGGGTTGATATGCTATAAAACAAAAACAAACAACCAACCAACCATGGAATACCGACGGGACTATCTGGGCAATTTTTAAATGGCCAGAGTGCTCCTCCTTTAGGAGCACTAGCTTAACTTATCTCATCTTCCTAACCTTGTGTCACATCATTCTGCGGTGGGAAGGAAATATAATACTGACTCCTTAAAAAAAAAAAAAATACGAGTGGTTACTGTACTCAATAATAATTTTAAAAAAATGCATCTTTGTTTGTGTCGTTTCAGGTTACAGAAAAATTGGCACTAGGAGCGAAGACCGCAAAGGATATTGATAAGCTACGAGATGGGTACCGACCTGCTGCATGCCGTGGAGCCATCTTGTTTTTTGTGCTCGCTGAAATGTCCCTTATCAATTCGATGTATCAATATTCTTTATCTGCCTATTTGCTAGTCTTCCAGTATTCATTAAAGAAGTCGATGCCGGACGCCATTCTTAGCAAAAGACTCAACAATATTATGGATACTCTTACGCAAAACATTTATGACTATGGTTGCACAGGTGAGAAATATTCTTGGCGCTTGCTTGAAATAAGAACGGAAATCGAAATATTGAATACCAATTAAAACCAAATGGTATCTGCTTAATTTTCGTGTCGAAATTAGTAACGTATCCAAAAATTACGAAAAATGATAAAGTAGAAAATTAATTATTAATGAAAAGTGCTTTAAAAAAAATTGCAAGTTATACTTAGAAAGTAAACAGACGAGTTCGTAGGCTAGCAGAGGAAGTAACTGCGGTCTGTCTTGTTGCATTTCAATGGCAGATCAAGGGATCGTGAAATTGTGAAAGTACATGTTTTATATAATATTGCTGTAATATGTTACTAATTGCGACATGGCAGTTAAGTAAATTACATGGCTTTTAGTTGAAAATAGATAAAACAGGTCGTCAGTCTGTGTCATTAAGCACTAGACCATCATCACCTCCCACCAATCTATATTAATCCTTATTAATCCCCAAGTGTGCATTGAACGGATACCATACTGTTGAGTTCGCTGCACCTTATCATAACAAATGTCTGTACAAAATTGAAGCCAGATTAGCCTAGTAAGTTTAAAAAAAAAAAAAAAAAGGTGTAACAGACAGATAGAATAAGAGAAATTTAATATAAATGGTTGTACAGGTGATAAGAATTCTTCCAGCTATGAAGCCTGATGATGAAGTTGTTTTAGAAGCATTGTATCTTAGAAACATAATCCAGGGAGGTCATGCGGGTTGTCCAGATGACATGCTGATGATTTAATGTTTGCCTGTGAAACTTCTTGACTCAAGCCACTTACCTTTGGAATTTCCTCCTTGCTCATTGTTTTCCTGACTGTACCAACATACAGAAATTTGAATGTAATGTGAACAAAACACTTTGCTGTTCAACTCCTAACCCAAATTGGTCCCTATCACATTCGCTCGATGTGCTTCAGTGAAAATATGCCATGTTTGCCGTGTTTGGAGCGAACAAAGGCTTTTTTTTTTTTTTTTAAATGTGTTGTGACTTTGAAGGCTGGTAATAAGCAAGACAAACACAATTGTATAATTAATGGAAAAATGTATCAACAAAGTATGTTAAAGAAGTACACGTCATGATTCTGGGACCATAACTGCCATGAAGGTTAGATATAATTGTATTTATTGTCTCTGGGTAAGTCCATGTATTCCTAAAAAGGGTAGATCAAACTACCTCATAACAAAATAATAATAAAAAAAAAAACGTCTGCCTCATCTTACACACAAAAACAAAGAGAGAGTCTAGTCTTTCGTTTTTACCAAAGCAAGAAAGGGTGATCTGAGTTGTAACTACCCGGATGTGGAGCAGTAGTCCATCTGAGGACACATCTGACTCTTACATAGATAAGAAGTTGTTTCAAGAATCAGCTGCTACCTAGAGCGGTAAAATTATCTCTATCTAAATTGTGTTGTTTTTTTTTTATGATTTTATCTTTGATCTTGAAAAATGGATAACTTATTGTTTTTTTTTGTTTTTTTAATAAAATCGAAATGTTTTTTTTTTTCTTTTGTTTCAATCTTTTTAAAGGTATCTTTGAAAAACACAAATTACTGTTTGCTTTCCAAATTACAATAAAATTGCAACAATCTGAATCGAAGGTTTCACAAGAGGAATTGGAATTTTTCTTGAAGGTGAGTCTATTTTTCCCTTCCTTTTTTCCCCAAGGAAATCGCTCCAGACAAGGCATGAAGCCACATGACATAAGCGTAATTTTATACACGTTTACACACGTGTTAGCATGCAGAGATTTGGAACCCAACACGTTGTAGACTCCGTCACAAAGAAGACCAAGACAAGAAATAGCTACACTCACTTTTTTCCGTTGAAACAACATTTATTTCCGGGTACTTTCCCCAAATAAAACGTGATCTTTGGTCTGCGCACACCTTCTTTTTATATCTTTTTCTTTTCTTTGTCACTGTGACGTAACTTCGTACACGGGTCGGCATTTGCATACAACTGTCATACGTGCATCTGTGCTCTGTTACATAAGGCGCTTAAAAAAACTTAGTACTTCAATATAGAAACAATCATTGATAAGTGATAAATGGATCTATTCCAACTTATAAAAACAGCAGTTTTTCTCTCTTTGTCAGAAACACTGCTTATGGAACGTGAGGACTAAAGGACAAAATAAAGGAAGCAGGAGTTACGAGGCTTCTGAAAGTAAACCCAACATCCAGTTTCTACTTTCTTAAAATCTAATATATAAACGGCTATATGTCTGTCTGTCGATCTGACCGTTAATCTATCCGTCTGTCTGTCTCCATATTTTCAAACTCTATCTCCTCCGAAACTAAAAGTTGCAGAGCAGAGATAGGGACCTCAAATGATTGGATTTTTTACGGGCCGTTCTTTTATGGGTCTTTAAACGGTTAAAATTATTTTTAAGAGGTCAAAAATGGGTCAAAATTGAAAAAATCGTTAAACATTTTGCATGTTCATCTTAGTTTAATTTTAATTTTTAATCGGTTCATATGTGTGTCATGTTGGTACAGTGGTAACGTCACCAGCTTTGAATGCTACAGTTTCAGTTTCGATTCTAGCTGATGCCACCTACATACTTTTTTTTAACTTTTGAAATCACGACTCTATAATAATATATACGAAATCTGGACAAATTAAAATATCATATTTAAGCGTATTCTAAGTGACAACAAGTCTCCTCAGATTTCCAGTACTCACCACCTCTTTCGATAACCTTTGCAAATTAGTTTGTGCTATCACAATAGCCATATACCATTGATTTCTCATTGTTAGCGACCATTGGCCTTCACTTGAAATTTGAGGGGCAATAAGCCTTCCCAAGGTCCCAGTCCTTTTTGCATTAATCCAGTGGAGATCCGGTTAGTGCTTTCTCTCTTCAGTCTTTCCATCCTCCTTGACCCTCCTCGATTATTTTGGGTGACACAAGTTTATGGTGACACTTTATGGAAGGGATATTTATTACTATTATTATTATTATTATTATTATTATTATTATTAACCGAATTTCTATTCAGGGTAACATCGCACTAGAGAAGAGTGCACGAAAGAAACCTCACGCTTGGCTGCCAGATGAAGGCTGGGAAGATTGTATCCGTCTTGTTGAGGTTATGCCTAACTGTTTTGGCACCCTTCTTGATCAAATCGAAAAGCATGATAAAGTCTGGCAAGATGTAAGTATCTCTGAAAATTGTTATTTGCTTACAGTTCGTTAAAGTAGTTATTTTCTGAACAAGGTTTTTTAGTAATATATTGACTATACTGTAATCAAGTTGGCATCACTGTATTTACAAGGGTCGTTTCAAAAGTAAAGTCTCCTATTTTTTTTCTGACTCAAAAAGTTGAAGAGCTACAAGAACAGGAGTGGTACCATTAAAACGAGGGACCTTTTGTGCTACAGAATTTTTTTTTTTTTCTATACACTTTTGGTAGGATTTTTTTTTTTTTTTTTTTTTTTTTTTGCCAGCGATGAACAAAAACTGTGCATGGGCATTAGGAGCACCGCTTTGTCACATGAGGGTCGTTTCAAAATTAAATACATTTTTTTTTTTTTTAAACTCAAAATGTTGAAGTGCTACGAAAACAGGAGTGGTCCATTAAAACAAGTGATCCTTTCGTGCTACAAAATTTTTTTTTTTTTCTCTGCATAGTCACCACCATTCTCAATGCACTTTTGCCAGGAATTCAATGACGCATCTCTGTTTCTGGTGCACGTCCATGACAGGGGTTGTTTTCTTAGAGTCTCTCACCGTCAACATCTGCAACAAAGAGATGAAACTTTCCGGTCATGAATGCATAAGTAACCATATCATAACAATGCAATTTGCAATCCCCTCTGATCCATATGAGCGGAATAAAAAATAGGAGGCATTACTTTTGGAATGCCCCTCGTACCACAGATGCCTCATTAAAACAGCTCTTATTGCATACTATATAAAAATTACCTCAAGCAAAGCGCCGGTTTTCTCCAAATACTCTCTGTTATTGTCAAGAGTAAATTATCAGAAAAGAATGAAAAAAATATTGAATTTCAAATAGAACAAATAGTACCTATGTAATTGTCATGTCGCAAATAGTAACATATCCAAAAATTACGTAAAACGATAATGTAGAAAAATAATTATTCAGGAAAAACTATTCCGATAAGGGTAAAAACAGTTCTGATAAGATTACATGCTGAGTTGGACATATTCTGTCTTGTGACGTAAGCAAAAGGGGAAGTAACTCAGTTGAAACACTGTATAGCAGACAGAATTTATTCAGAAAACAAAAATAATCATAACATATATACATAATTTGTGATGTTTTTTTTTTTTAATAACTTTTTTTTAACTGTGGTTATTTGAATTTTTTTATATAAAAAAAGACTAGTTGAATTTATGAGAAATTGAAAACTTAATTACTTCCCCTGCTAACTCTGTAATTTAAATCGGTAGATTTGGAAACCGAATTGCTTGATTTTACAAATGTCTTCTTTCATGATTAATTATTTTTCCACCTTATCGTTTCCCGTAATTTTTAGATATGTTACTATTTGGGCAATGACAATTACGTAGGTACCATCGGTTTTACTTGAAATTCAATATTTTTTGTTATTATAATATAAAAGCACTCCAGAAAATTCTCTTTTTATCGACTACAATTGAAATCCTATCTGGTCCTGACCTAAATATACCCACCCAACATTATCCACACTATCCCCTACCTTTTCTATTCCCAACCTAATTGGTTTAGAAGGAATGTGCAGTTAGGGAGCCTGGAACCATTACTCTAACCTTAACCACAACTCCTAACCTTTATGTTCAAAGAAAAGATCGCACATGCACAAAGAAATTGAATGATTATTACTTGGTGCAAAGATTTGTATATTGAAAAAAAAAAAATGAGAGGTAAACGTTGTAGATTAATTTATTTTTGTGAATATCAAGCCAAACTAGCACGATTTTTTTTTACATGTAGTTTTTCCTTGTTGATATCGAGTAAAATATTTTTATAAAGTGTAAAAAATATATGAAAGGTAAGCAGTTAAATATTACACATTTCTGATTTATTAAATTTTAATCATTATTATTTGATCAAAAATTTTTTAATTTTATTTGAATTCATGAATTTTTAACATTCCTTCAAGTATTGGTACCCTAGGTTATAAAACACATATATCAATCATGCAGCAGCACAATGCATAAATTCTTATTCTCTCATTTCAGTGGTTTGATCATGATTCTCCAGAATCCATAAAATTGCCCGGTGACTACGAAGAGTCCCTCTCACCATTCCAGAGGCTCATGCTTCTCCGATGTTTCCGCATTGATCGGATCTACAGAGCTGTTACACTTTACGTGACAAATATCATGGGTGAGAAATATGTCACCCCACCAATTTTGAGCTTTGAATCCATTTTTGAACAGAGCTCTCCGATGTCCCCAATTGTGTTCATCCTCAGTCCGGGCTCTGACCCTGCAAGTGACCTTGTCAAACTTGCTGAGAGGCTAGAATTTGCAAGTAATAAAATCAAGTTTCTCTCAATGGGTCAAGGTCAAGAGAAAATCGCAGTCCAGTACCTTGAAACGGCCATCGCTCGTGGTCAGTGGCTCATGCTGCAGAACTGCCACTTACTCTCTCATTGGTTGCTGCAGTTGGAGAAACAGTTGGAGCAACTTAAAAAACCGCACCCGGATTTCCGATTGTGGCTGACAACAGAACCAACCCGTAGTTTCCCAATTGGAATCCTACAACGCTCTCTCAAGGTCAGTACAATTCATTAGAACTAAATTTCTTTACAAGTTATTACAATTCATTATCATTTTCTATATACATTACAGAGTGAGCCCCCTCCCCCTCCAAAAAAAAAAAATCAGATAGATAATTGTTGATAAAATTCAAAATCTATTCAGCAATTCAAACACATTTGGTACAAATAAAACTCAGTTTATTCGTAACTTATCCTTCAAGTTTCAGCCATAAATCTCCAACAGTCTTTGTTTCATCATTATTCAGGTAAAGCACACTTGAGAGTATTTAGTTCTCTCCCACTGCAAGAACTGTGATACCAGCGTCGAAAAGTGGGATTGAGAAGTCGGTATTCACCAGTAAGGGTGCCTCAGGCAGTTAGCAATAAACTAACCCCTTCTCAAAAAGAAAAGGCAAAGCCTGGGAAGGTGGACATCCAGGAACTGCACAGGAACAGCATTGCACGGCAATCGACAGGGATCAGGTCATTTCAGGAATGGTCTAATCTCTGTTGATATTGGAAACCGAGGGTAGAAATCCCGGGAAATTGTCAATAACTATGACACACTTCTCTCTTGGTACTACCCTGATTTTGACTGTGATGGTTCTCTTCAGGAATAATCTGGAGATTGTTTTGATATCATTTATAGAGATAACCTCATGGACATACTCTAAGATTGTATCGGTCTTCTAGTATTTTGTAACTAGAGACCTCTTCAAGCAATCATGCTTACATTAAGGGAATCAATAACGATTTGTTACTGATATATATACACACACACACACACATATATATATATGTCCACGAGATGATGCTTGGCACACATGGCTTGAAATGGTTATGGTTGTGTTCTCCGTGATATAAGTTTAAAATTTTTAAATAAAATATGTATGGTATAGCTTTGAAGCCAAATTATAACGCAAAGATTTTGTAAAAGAAACAAACATTCATTTGCTTAAGATTATTTATAATTTCGGCGTAATACGCCATCTTCGGAATATTTTTTTCATATTATGTTGTTATTAACAGGAAAGATTTACTAGTAAACATTTGTATGTTCTTTTTCAATGGTGATATTTTTTAATATCAAAGAGATTATGCTTGGCGCGCATGGTTTGAAATGGTTATGGTTGTGTTCTCTGTGTTATATATATGTTTTGTTATTTAATTATGTTTTCTTTGATTTTTAATTTACAAAATTTTGTTCATGTTAAGTTAGCACTTGCTAACTGGTGACCCTAATATTCCTTAAGGTTTCATTTGTTTTTTGTTTTTTTTAATATGCATGCACGTCCGTGTCTTATGTTTCATTTTCTTTCTTCGCCATAACATAACATATATAGACAATTTATATTAATTATCGACATGGTTCCTGGTAATGTTCAAAGACGCTATTGTCATGCGAATGGTTCTACAAAGGTCAGAGACCGTGCCACTATAATCAGATAATCCATTTAAATGCCATTTTTGTGTTAAATATTTATTATATATTCATCTTTGTGTTAAATATTTATTATATATTCATTTTTGTGTTAAATATTTATTATATATTCATCTTTGTGTTAAATATTTATTATATATTCATTTTTGTGTTAAATATTTATTATATATTCATTTTTGTGTTAAATATTTATTATATATTCATTTTTGTGTTAAATATTTATTATATATTCATTTTTGTGTTAAATATTTATTATATATTCATTTTTGTGTTAAATATTTATTATATATTCATTTTTGTGTTAAATATTTATTATATATTCATTTTTGTGTTAAATATTTATTATATATTCATTTTTGTGTTAAATATTTATCATATATTCATCTTTGTGTTAAATATTTATTATATATTCATTTTTGTGTTAAATATTTATTATATATTCAAGTAAACATTTTGATTAATTTTATTTCATCTTCCGCCTGCAGGTTGTGACAGAACCTCCCAATGGCCTCAAACTTAATCTTCGAGGAACTTACCACAAAATTTCACCGCTTTCCTTGGTATCGTGCCCTCACGAATCGTTTCCATATCTTGTATTTGTCCTTGCCTTTTTCCATGCTGTTGTCCAAGAACGGCGCAAATATGGCAAAGTAGGCTGGAATGTTCCATACGATTTCAATGAATCTGATTTCCAGGTTTGCATGCAAATCCTCAACACTTATCTGACCAAGGCTAATTCACAAGGAGAAACGGAAATACCTTGGAACAGTCTGAAATATCTCATTGGAGAGGTAAGTCTACTTTGTTTGGTTGTTTTATAATGTAGAACCAGCACTTAAGTTTGTGTAGCTTCATTTGTTTCCTTATCAAAAATATATTTTTTATTAATCTCTGCTTTTCTTTGCAGGTCATGTATGGTGGACGCGCCATTGATAGCTTTGACCGTCGAGTTCTGAACATTTATATGAATGAATACATGGGAGACTTCATTTTCGATACCTTTCAACCTTTCCATTTCTTCCATAATGAGGAAGTGGATTACTTTATTCCTAATGGGTCAAGCAAAGACGTATTTGTTGGTAAGAAAAATGTATTTATTGTAAGAAAAATGTATTTGTTGTAAGAAAAATGTATTTGTTGAAAAAAATATCTTTGGTGTAAATAAGATGTATTTGTTATAAGAAGGATGTGTTTGTTGCAAGAAAGACACATTTGTTGTAAATAAGACACATTTGTTGTAAGAAAAATGTATTTGTTGTACTAAAGGTGTATTTGTTGGAAAGAAAGACTCAAAAATAGTAAGACAGATATCAAGTCAGTGCAGAAATTTTTGCCGGTTTATAATTGATTGCATACATATTGTTATTAAACATATCACTATGATTAATTTATAACTTTTTCTTTCTCATTCTCACCCATGTTGACCAGAAAACGATCTTCTTTAGGCAACAGAAAGAGTGTCATCTTTCATCATGATAATGCTCATCCTCATACAGCACTATTGACCAAAAATCTCCTAGGAGTATTTGGTTGGAAAATCTTGCCACATCTTGCATATTCTCCTGACCTGGCTCTCTCGGATTATTTCGGGGATTGCAAAACCATTTAAATGGCATTAGGTTAATATCATGAAAGGAGATTGACCATGAGTTAGGTTCATAGTTCACATCAAAAACTAAAGAATTTTACAAACAAGGCATTTCGTGACACTTCTGCATTATACGGACGGTGGCTTTTTTTCTAAACTGTCATCAGGGGACGATAACTCACTTTTTTGGGGAAATTCTTTGGAAACTATTTATCTTAAAACCTGATTCAAAAGTGATAATGAATTGAGTAAGTTCATTCATTTCATTCCATTCAAATTATTTATTGATTTTAAAATTAAAACTATAATACATATAACTTTGTTGACTCTTCAACAGGTGCCACAAAAAAAATTAAAGCTATATTTTGTTACAATTTTACTTTATTCAGAAAATGTTTTGGAAAGAAAAAATCCCGTGTTGCTTTAATTCGAAAAATATTTCATTTAAATTATTAAATTGTCCGGAAAAAAATACAATTTTACTTTAATTCAAAACATGTTTCAAGAACAAAAATCTAATGTTGTTTTTATTACAAAATTGTTTTATTAAAATTATATTTTCTTACGCAGATTTTTCAATAAATATTTTTACAATTATATTTTGATACATTTTTATACAATAAATGTTTGAGTTTTCAAATATCTTTGTGTTTGCAAAATGAATATTGTTTGTTATTTATTTGACCAAGAAGAAATTGGAGTTATCGCCCCCGAACAATGCCGCCGTCCGTGCAATGCAGAAGTGCCTAAGTTCGTCGCAGATAGGATCAGGTTATAGAGAGCAAACGTTTTATTGTTGCTAATAAAGTTTTTTTTTTTTTAATCACACAGTTTTTTTATTTACAAGATGAAATTTTACATCGGCAAAAACTTTTGCACCACCTAATAATTTAGAAAATAACTTACTTGGAGCTGAAGGCTCGTGTTGACTCACTAGTATCCGACATGTTGGATCTGAAAAGCGATGCGCACACGATCCTCTTTGGCTTATATACACTAAACGCACATGCATCAAATGTATATAACGGTTGGCAGAAGAAGGAATGGAGAAAGAGATTTGGTGAAAGGAATCAATTTAATTCTACAAACTTTCAATTTTCACAATAGATGTGCAACTAAAAATAAAGTAAACTATTTAATCATTTTCAAAATGACTAGATTTGAAAAAGAAAGTTATGAATATGTTGCCTTTTTAAATAAAATATGTGGCTATTTTTATATGATTAATAAAATACTCCAGGGTTTAGCTCAGCCAATATCTATCGGTTTGAGATCTTTTTAACGTTTGTTTTTGGTTTTCAATGAATTTTCTTGTGAATAGAAAATAATCTAAAATGCAATTTAAAATTCGTCAGTCTGTTCTCTTGGGCGCTTCTTCTAAAATCTGAGAATAACGGCTTCCATCGAAGATTGTGTTGCACGATGACGTCTCAATTGGTATAGCCACGTCACGCACTGTCAGTAATCCGAAATGCTTCAAAGTGTGTCCCACATTGATGTCGATGAACCAAAATTAAACGGTAGGCTAACTTAAGACATGGAAGGGATCAGATCACGATGAGTTTATCCTATCAGGCGGCACAAGCGAAATGGCAACAGAAAGAAGTTGGAAATTTTTTATGAAGACGAAAAATGAAAATAATATTCTAGAAAGACAGAGAGGGGAGATCGCTATTTTGTAGCAGAAGTTGCTGCATAGATACCCATCCTTCTGGCCTTGTTGGATGTGAAGTAAACCGGTTACAACGTTTTGGTTAAAAGGACAGACTTCTTCAATCCAAATCAATTTTATTGAAACAGTTTTATAAACACAACAAACATGGTTCGAAAAGAATTATGAAAAGCAAGAATACAAAATATCTCAATAATTATAAAACTCTGTGGATCGTCCGGGCGCCTTCTTTGCTTGCTTGAATCTTGTCTTCGACGATTAGGCAATTCCATCTTTTAAAAAAGTATGACAGGTGAATTTATATATGTAAGCGTATAGGCGTGGCTCAGAGAGTTGTATATTTTGGTTTCGATTCTAATTGATTGCACTCAAGTCATATATATATATATATATATATATATATATATATATATATATATATATATATATATATATATATATATATATATGGATCATTTTGGTAAATTTAATTGTAATTTTTTTATTATATATATATATATATATATATATATATATATATATATATATATATATATATATATATATAATAAAAATTACAATTAAATTTACCAAAATGATCCAAGATGGTAAAACTAAAGTATATTATAAATATTAAAGAATTAATATTTATAAAGTAATCTCAACCAGATGTAAAAGCTCGATAAAACCAAATAGGAGATAGAGCTTATAATAAGAGCAAATAGTTAATAAAACATGTTAAAAAACACTTTTCAGATTCAATATGTTTTTAACTCTTTTTCAAAGTGTTTTTTAACATGTTTTAACTATTTGCTGTCTTAACTATCGACGCGACACCTATATATATACTAACAAAAGTACCCGTCTTGACTGAGTTCAAAAACAGCCTACAGAAAATGGACTCTGATTTATTAAAGGGTGATAGGTTATGAAAAGGAAGGGTTGTAAAGAGATAGCTTCGAATTTGGGAAAGCAAAATATGATGAAAGTAAAAATAAAATAGATAAACCTCATAATTTATTATACCATACCTGTTCACACTGAAACACTTATTGCAATATTCTGTGGATCTATATTAAAAAACCTTGTTAAACTTTGTGACATATTTCCATTCTATGGAGGTTAGGCACGAACGAACACCCCATAATTTTATTATACCATATTTCTTCAAACTGAAACATAATTATCAAAGTATACTTACGCAGATAGATATGAAAAGTCTTTATTAAAGTTTGTGCCTATTTCCATTCTATTGAGGCCAGGAGCGAACGCAGACCCCACAATTTTATTATACCATCCCTATTTAAGCTAAAACATATTTATCAAAGTATTCTTATGTACATCTATATCAAAAACACTTGTAAACGTTTTTTTTTTTTAATTTTTTAATTTTTTATTTCCATATTTTATGGACCATGGGCGAACGCAGACCCCACAATTTTAATGAACCACCGTTCTGCCAGATCAAACATACCCATTCTTGTGTCTCGATACATCTTCTATCATTATATGTAATCAGTTTTTTAAAATAGTCAACCGTATAGGAGCCTATTCGTGACCACACACACACACATTCAGCTTTATATTATATATATATATATATATATATATATATATATTAGTATTGATCTCACTACTATATATTAGGTTAAATATAATAATCGATAGAGAATTGTCTCTATAATAATAAACACGAAATCTCCATGAATTAAAATATCATATTTAAGCATATCTTACGACCGGGCAACATCGTATTAAATAAAAACGCATATATGCACTATAGAAGCAAGATTGAGTTCAGGTCTTTTAGCTCGACCCTCATTTATGCCATGGTGAGAGGCGAGAAAGGAATATGATGTCTTTTCAACGCGACACCTAAATGTCTGACTGTTCATAAAACACGGGAAAATGTTTGAGCAGAAATATTATCTCTCACAAAAGTTTTCTAACCGAGAAACCGAGATCATTCTAAGATTGAGAATATGCAAGTGCAAAAGAATATATATTGTAATCATGATAGTTAAAATATAATAAAAAGAAAATCGGACCATAAACACCCCAAAATAAGCAACTACCAAAAAATTGTAAACTTCTTTCTTTTTTTTTTTTTTTAATTCTGTAAAGTGTACAAAAATTTAACAGAATAGTTTCACTCTGCATCTCCGCTTGCTAACACTTTTAAAAGTACGTAGTTTTATTTACAAGCACGTTTTGTTAAATAGTCAAGAATTTACTATTCTAAACTTTCCAATTGACAATTTCGGGGTTAACTTTGACGCATTGCTATCAAAACTCACTACTTCAAATCTGTCACCTGCCACACTGCAGTCAAACCTTGCAACTCCACAACCAGCTCTCTGCTGTCAAAACTCACTACTCCAAAACTCGTAATTCTGCTGTTAAAACTCAAATTTTTGACTCTGCTGTCAAAACTTGCTACTCCAGCATCCAAATCCAAACTGCCCCGAGTCTCCGAAAAATCAGCCATTTTATTCAAAACTGGAAGCTTGGTATTTGCATATCAGGTGACAAGATAGTAAACATGTAAAGAGATGTAGCAGTTATTTTTGTCTTTTTTTTTCTTTTGGTTGCCAATGAACACTACAAGCTGCATAAAAACAGGTTTGTACCAATTTTCTTTTAAAGCAGTTAATCACAGTATGCACATTTTTTAATTAAAAAAACTTTGTTATGAACAGAACAGTTTGTAAATAAACTCCTTTTTTTTTTTTAAATAGTAAAACTTTTTCTTTAATAAAAATTCTGGGGTCTAATAGTCATAAAACTGCGTATCGTTCTGTTTATGATTCAACTCAACCGGAAGTAAATGTTTAAAATCCGATGTTACTGAAAAAAGTTGCTTATTTGGGGGTGCTTCAAATCCAAATGGTCCAGAAAATCCTAAGAATCTCTAAAAATTATTATTACTGTATTTTATAATCAGTTGATATTATTGAATAAATTAAGTTCGGTTTATGTGTTGATCTTTTCAGACTATATCGAATCATTGCCGCTAAATAACACACCTGAAGCCCTGGGTCTCAACTCAAACGCTGAAATTGGTTATTACACTCAAGCAGCACGTGATATGTGGACTCACCTGATTGAGCTCCAGCCCCAAACAAGTAAGTCAAAACAATAGGTTTAAAGTAAATTGTTCTTCACTGGTGCAGGTGAGGAACAACATCATTATATATATATATATATATATATATATATATAATGGTTGGGATGTGCTTATAAGCAAAATTTACACATCTATTTTGGTAATAACATTTCCTCCAATGAGATGAGCCATTTATTAAAAAATCCATAAATTAAGGAAAAACATTTTTAATAATTATTTGCCCTCCTTTGTCAAACAAGAATGTTGTTGTAATTCTACATAATTTAATTCATATTTATATATATATGTGTGTGTGTGTGTGTGTGTGTGTGGAAATCGCTCCAGACAACCACTTGATCTAAAGAGGTAAAATATACTACTTCCAAGCCAAAAACTAGCGAACGATAAGTGTTAAATGAATAGATTCCAACCCAGAAAACAGCAATTTTTCCCCTTTGTCAGAAACATCGGTCATGGAATGTGAGGACTAGAGGACAAAATAAGGGAAGCGAGAGTTACGAGGTTGCTGAAAGTAAATGAAAGGTTTACTTTCTAATCTTTATTTTAACATTTGTTTTACATGCTGATTTCTAAACTAACCTATCTCTGGCCAGGTCTTTATTCATCACTCTTTCTCTCAAATCCATCCTTATCACTTCTTCTCGTGTTGTCTGTGGTCTTCCTCTACCAAATGACCTCAACTGTTCTATGCTAACCGTAGCAGCCTCTTCTATTCTTTCAATGTGACCAAACCAACACAGTGTCCTGTTTTGCACATATCTCCCAATACTATCTAAATTTAACCTTCCACTAAGGTTATCAGATCCAAGTCATTAAAAAAAAACAAGCAAATTCCATTCAGGTTTTGAGTTAAATGAAAAGGTTCCCAAATTCGACTAGAAGGTTCCCATTCAACAAAATACACCTGCAAAAAGATTGGAGATTACACCAGAGAAAATATTGTTCGGAACCAACCTAGATGAGAATGCTAGTATGATTAATCAGAATACAGGGTCACCCCCTCCCCTCACTAAAACAAACTTATCCATGGAATCGTTAATAAAATTCACAATCTAACTACATTTAGTACAATAGCCAGCAGTATTAACTTTCAAACAGCTACAGTTTCAGTGTCATCTTAAACTGCTTGCAGATTTACATACAACAACAATTGGGTGGTCTGGGTGGTAGCACATCGTCATAAAATTGTCTAACTTTGTGTGACTTCATGTGGTTCACCAAGCCAGCTTTAGACAGAAGAAATCTCAAATATTGAGTTAGTTAAGAAGTGAAGAACAGTAATTGTTCGCTCACCAATTGACCAGTGAACTATGTTAGAGTATATCTCTCTTTTGGTCTTGCTGGATTCTAGAACATGGATACATCTGGTCTGGTGGAGTATCCAGCTAAGTATTGTTACTTGAAGTAGCATCACTAGAAGAAAGTGCACCAGTTTTTGTCTGATTCAGTGTATAGTCGTGGCAAGTGAGATCTTATTCGATTTTTGAATATCACGTTATTTTAAATATTTGGTTAGGGTTCACTTTTAGAATGAAGTATCCTCGGGTCAGATTGTCTTGTCTTGAAAAACCTCTGTACAGAAAGGTCGAAGACACTCGAAGATGGTGTCTAGTAGATGTTCAAATTCTATCCCATTTCTCTATTATTTATTTTCAGTTTTCTAATTTGTTTGTTTTTGCTGGGGATGGGGCATTCTATTGGATAACAAACATTGAACCGCAGTTTCAGAGATTTCAACTGAGAAATCTTTTTAGGATCCTAACCATTCCTTTAAATGAAATTGCTTGTAACTCACTTGCACTTAGTTCATCGGTTATATTTGCCAAGTGGTTTGGGAAATTCTTTTTCACGAGCCCAATTGCTCCTATGATTATGTGTTTCATTTTTCTTTCAGTCAAAGTTCTCAGAAATTAAAGGACCCCCTACCTGCGGCTAACACTTGGACTCTGTACACAGATATTCGAATGTTCCATTAAAGTTTTTTATTTCTCAACCACTGAGTTAGTAAAGAAGTTGAGAACAATTCTCCTCTCCCTAAATGACCATTTTAATATGTTACAGTCTATCTTTCTTTTTAGTTTCTTGGTCTTACTAGATTCCAGGACAAGAATTCATTTAGCCTGGCGGAGTATCCAGCTTCATGTTGTTACTTGAAATAACATCACTCAGAGAATGTGCACAATTCCTCGTAAACGCCGGTGTGGGTTGGTCATATCAAGGAGATATATACACATAATTCAAGAATATTGTTACAGTCGGCACACAACATGTACATAGTGACTCCACCCCCCTCACCCCACCCCCACCCCCAAAATGCCACCCAATTTTGTTTTCTTCTCTTCATTTCATTTAATATAATTTTTCCTTTGTTCGGGGGTCAAATGTTTTCTGATATTACTCAAGCACACTTCCCAGTTCTCACAGTTCAGCAGGTCATCTGTCTCCAGATTTCAATCTATTGCTTCCAAGTCTTTTTTGGCCAAACTTCCTGTGATTCAAGGCATCCACGCTTCTACAGTGTTTGATCCAGGAGGATGAACGCTCTACATGATCATAACAACATAACCGATTCATCCAAAAGGATAAACTCGATGTTGGACAAGTGTAGTGTTTTCAGCAAATCCTTTGATCTGATGTGTTGAGTTTGGTCAAATTTTACACTGCAGATGCATTCTTTTACAAGTGTGTCACCACTTATCAAGGTCCGAGGACCACTCGATGATAAAGGTTAATGAATGCATGGTGGTCAACAGGAAAAAAACGTAGTAATCGTTAGTGGTGTAAATTGGATATAATTTGATTAATTAAGGGGCCGGCTCAACAAGAACTTGTTTACATTGGCCTTGAAAATGACGATATTGTAGTCAGCTGGAGAGCAGGCCAACGGGAACAGAATTCCACAGGCGGCCAGTTTTAGGAAAGAAGCTTTGTTCATGGAATCTGTTTAGATTTAGGCACAGAGGGGGTACTTGTTGATATTGGTTGTAGCTAGGTGAGTGTTTTCGTTTATGAAAGTCTTGTAAGTAGGGAGGGACCATAAATTGAAGCTCAAACAAGCATCTGCTATGAAAATAATGATAGAACAGCGACAAACTCGCAACATCTATTCTGTGGGGAAAGGGTTGCCGGGAAGAGAAAAGGGCATCCCCTACTAAGTTTCAAAGTCGGTTTTGAACTCTATCAGGGTGTATCAGAGCGTATATAAGCATGTAGGAAAATAGCAACTGCAGCCAAAGGATGGATAGCAAGCGATTGTATTAGCAGCAGGAGCAGGGTTTGAATACTTATGCAAATAGGCAAGTGTGCTCGGGCTGGCATGAAAAGAAAAAGAAAAAATGGACACTACGTGATCAGGGTGAAAAAAGTCGACACTGAAAGAGACAGACGTGTAAAGTGAAGGCGAGAATGGGCCAGCTGTGGCCAGCATGATGAGAAACGCAGTCAGATTAAATGGACATGTGGCAGTGAGAGATTTTTTTAAAGTAGTGTCGAGACGGGAGAGTTACGGTGATAAATGCTTGTTGAAAAATAAATGCTGACCCAGATTTATTTATTTTTGTTTATCTGTTCTTTTACGACTTTACCCACGTTACCAAGTTAGGGTTCAAAACCGGCTTTGAAATCTAGTAGGTGATGCCCTTTTCTCTTCCTTGTAACCTTTAATTATGGATCTGCATTACAGTTGGGCAAAAGAATGTTGATCGAGGGCTCAGCATCTACTGCCATATGACATGGCATTCCTGACACAGCTGATATACTACTTACTCCAGATGTAAAGATGCTGATACAGAAGCAATAGCTGACGAAATTACACTCTTGCTGCCTTCACCCTTTGTAGTCATATTGAGTTCAGATCCACCATCAGTATATAAAATTCACAGTCCTTTCTGTAATTCAATTTTGGTATAATTAAATTTCAGTCTATGCTTAACTTGTCCACCAAGTTCCAATCATAAATGTTCAACAGTCTTTGTTTTACTGCTATGTAGTTATAGAGAGGGGAATTTAATTATCGCCTCATCAGTAGGTGTGGGCTTGAATAACTCCCGAGAAGTTTTATCTCTGGTGTTATTTCAAAGATAATGGTTATCAGAACAATTCCCAGATTATTCTTGAACCGAAAAGGGTCATTACAACCAAAATTAGAATCATGCCAAGAGAGGAGTGTGTTGGAGTTATTGAGTTATTGTCCCGAAATCATGTAGTAGATCCCAAGCACATGACTAAGGCTACATGATTTTGGGAGAAGGAAATAGAGGTATTAGGATGGCCAATCAATCACCTGGCCTCAACTTAATTGAAAATCGGTGCCAAAAGTTGTAGTTGATTGTATAAAAGAGAGACCCGAGAAATCTGAAAGAACTTAAATGAATTTGCCAAGAAGAGTGGGATAAAATTCCAGTCAACATTTTTAACAATCTTGTAAAGAAGTATCCCAAACGTTTGGAAGCTGTTATGGCGAGTAAAGGCCATATTACTAAAAACTAATACTATTTTTTTGTGTGTGTTGGATACTTTTTAAACCTTAGATATGACATTTATGTAATTATCTAGTGAATGCGTAATTATATATGATGTTTGATATGAGATTTATATTTATCACACAAAAATACATTAGAATAGCATTATGTATTCCTTTTGTTTTTGTGTAATAAAAATTAATTAACTTTTTGTTTGGTATCGGATACTTATTGCACCCACTGTATCTTAGTATAGTAACCATCCTTAACTAGGATCAATGTATTTATCTTATTTAAAATTTGGATGTCAGAATGTTGTTTTCTCGTTTGGTTGTTTTGTTTTATGGCATATCAACCCTTTTTGGGTTATTTAATGTTAAACCCAATCATTTTGGTCAAAGATTTTTTCAGTTCTGTATATCTTCAAATATTATTTATAGTGTTTGGTTTGGTTGTTTTGTAGAGGAAAAATGCAGTTTTTGTTTTTGATTTTGCAAAATTGGATTGAGTTTTGCAAAGGAAAAGAAAAAAAGAAAACAGTAGCGTCAGTAATTGGTGCATTTTGGGGGTTATATTTAGCCAGTATCTTCAAACTGCTTAATTTGTTAGCACCAGATTGTATTTTATAAGAAATCAGGAATCATCATGGTGGATTTTTCATTTATATAATCTCTCCCTCTTCTCTGGCTTGCTGTATCTGATTCCCATTGAACTCTCTCCCTCTCTTTCACTCATTTTCTTTTTCTCTCTACTTCCGTTCTCCCTCCTTCTCACTCTTTCTTCTTTCCATCATTCTTCTCTGTTTCTGTTGTTACTTTGACATAAGTAAAAGTCACACTGACAAATACGTAGCCTTATATACACTGCTAACATTAATTTTTTTAAGTTTGTAAGACAAAACAGCCTGCGCATGCGTCGTTTTCAGATTTAGAATTGTGGACAACGGATGCATGGCAGCAAGGCCTTTTAACTAGGTAAGTGACTAAAATATTCATCTCTAATTGAATTATATAATTGTATCTTATGAAACATTGTCTTAAAAACATTTTTGCATTGTCTCAAGGAACACATTGCATTGTCTCAAGAAACATTATGCCCTGTCTCAACAAACATCTATTTGGCATTGCCTCATAAAACATTTTGCATTGCCTTAAAAACATTTTAGATTGTCACAACAAACATTTTTGTATTTTCTCAACAAACATTTATTTACATTGTCTCAACAAACATTTAGCATTGCCTTAAGAAACATTTTAGATTGTCTCAACAAACATTTATTCTGTATTGTCTCAACAAATATTTATTTATATTGTCTCAACAAACATTTTGTATTGTCTCAAGAAACATTTATTTTGTATTGCTTCAAGAAGCATTTACTTTACAGAATATTGCCATTTTATTGCAGCATAGAAAATAATTTGACTGAACTTTAATATCAAACTAGCCAGAAAATGTGAGTCTGTTCTTTGATGTTTCAGGTACTATAAAAAAATTTTTTTAAGACATTTGTTTGATAGAGCTTTATTTCATGAAAAATGTATATAATCTATCGTAAAACATTCGTTTTGGATCACTAAGAAATACACACGCACACATATGTATACTAAATCTAATATGTAAAGAAAAGTCAGTAATTACTGTAGCATTGCATCTGATATATCACTATTTGATTCTGACTAGCCAGTGAATTAAGCAATTGCGGAAAGCGTTATTGGGTTGGAGAGAATATGGAATCGATGAAGACGATTGGAAATTTTATTTAAAAATACAGACTGAATTTTTATGTATTAAATTATACTATCAGTGGTACCTACAAATTTAAGCAATTCTTATATATTAGAAGTCGGACGTCAAATATTTTAAACAGTTAAAAGTACAAATGTTAAAACAATTTTCATTCATCTGCATTATTTGCATGAGTTAAACACTCCATTATTTTATTGCAAATTACTGGAAATTAAACAGTCAGACGAAATAATAACTAGCATCATTGCATTCTTTGGCAAATCTGACACCATGAATTTAATGTAGATAATAATAGATATTATAATAAGTATTTTTAAATAGAAATGTTAATCATTATATCTAAAATCATTAATTAATCATTAATCATTCTATCTAAAAATTAATGAAAATGTTTTAAAAATTAATTAATTTTTGGATGCTTTCTACGAATAGGTATTCATAGATTTTCTAGCCATGACGTAAGCAGTTCCGACTACGAAGAGAGTAAGCCGAATTAAGCTACAGCTTTTACTAAAATATACAGATAAAAAAGGTGCTGTTACTTTTTTGATCTGACGACAATTTTTGATTCAATTAGAAGTAATTCGCACTTGTATTTTTCAGTCGCCTACACTAGGAATTGAACCTTCAACTTTCAGGAGAATATCACTTTTACAATTGCTTTTTTTCCATACTCTAACCACTGCAGTATGGGTCCTTGCCAATTGCAAATTATTTAGAACTTCTATCCAGTCATGGCTGACGGAACGAGAGCATGCTAACCCTAAAGGGTTCCATTCGAAATTTTATCCAGATTCTCAAGTTCAACAAAAACATTTCTGAGTTTGACAAGATACACCTGAAAACGGTCGTAGGTTACATCGACCAAAACATTGTGAAAATGACACTCAAGATGAGAACAGTAGTCTGAATAATCCAAATAATACCTTTTATTAGACTGTTAGTATAACCTTCTCCTCTGCCAGTGTCAGTAGTGTATTCTAGTCAGGGAACTTTGGGACAGTTCACACTTTCATTTACAATTGATGCTAGGACATTCTTTACTCATGGTGTTCGCCTTAAACTTTCAAACGACTCTTACCTCTCTTCTTCCACCTTCCTTGATTCATGTGACCTCAATTCCTCTACTGATTACCAGGTGGAGATGACATATGAGTATATACTTCTTGAATCAATTCTTGACACTGATATGCTGGATACATGTAAATGCCACCTGAGAATCCGAAATCATCAGATATATGCAAGCAACGTACACATTACTATTTAACACATGTGACTGAGAACCACTTGTGAGTTTAATATTCCTCAGAAACTCCCTCGTCTGGAGAAATTCAGTTCAACTCACTCAAGATGAATGCCACACTAGGTTCTATAACAGGCACGAGGGGAAAATAAATGAACAAATATCCAAGACAATGGCAGAAATCCTAAAGGAAGACCTCCAGTCTGTAGTGGAATGGAGACAAAAATGGATGGTAACGTTCAATGCTGCCAAAACTAAGCTTGTTTCCTTTAATAATTACAAGAAACCTTCTAAACCTCCAATAGCTATGGCTAAAGATACATTACCTGAAAGTACTTCATTCAAACTCCTCAGCTTAATATTCACAGGTAACATGGGTTGGAATAAATACATCGAGGACATTGTCCAGATTGCTGCAAGGAAAGTGGGTTCTCTCTACCATGCTAGAAAGTTAGTTATATCTGAAAGTATCCTGTACCTCTACAAGGCCACTATTCGCCTATGTATGTAGTATTGTTGTTACATTTGGGCTGGTGCATCTGGTACTAGTCTCCCACTACTGGACAGGGTTCAAAAGAGACTTGCCAACCTAATAGGTCTTGAACTGTCATCTAAGCTTCAACCTCTCTCTCCCATAGGCGAAATGTTGCATCCCTCTGCCTGTTCTACAAGTATTTTAATGATAAATGCTCCGACGAACTACAAGCCCTTGTACCCCCTCAACGTAAATATCTCCAAGAAACCTGACAAGCAGGAAAGTCTCATCCCTACACAGTAGAGATCCCCAGATGTCAGAAAGATTTTTACTCTAATAGTTTCTTCACCAGAACTGCTAGACTTTGGAATTCCCTTCCGGGTTCTTGCTTCCCCAACTGTACTGACATGCAGAAGTTCAAGTTTAATGTAAACAGACATCTTGCTGCTCAACTCCCTACGTAGTATCCCTGCAACTTATGTCCCTCATAGTAGCCCCTCTACATCAATATGGCACTGTGCTTTGTTTGGGGTGAAAATGTAATAAAAAAAAAGTTATCAGGTACCTTAATGTGATTAGTGACAAAGTGAATGCAGTAGATCTTGATTTGAACTCGGTTTGCTGATTTCACTAATGTTCCAGGTAGTCCCAAATAGGATATATAAAAAGCAGGAACTTCTTTTTAACAAACTGTCACCACCTATCAAGGCCCAGAAGCCACTCAAAGATAAGGGGTAATGAGTGCCAGGAGGATGATGAAATAACACTGATGATTGGTAATAATGGTTTAAACCAGACAGATTCTAATTATTTAAGAGAGCAGTTTAACAAGCATTTGTTAACGTTGAACTTGTAAAACAATCATGTTGTAGTTAGCTGAGAAGCAGCGCCATGATCCCGTGTTTTATAGACAGACAGTTCTAGGAAAAAATCTCATGGAAGTATCATTTAGTGTTAGGTAGGGAGACAGAATGGGAAACTATTGACAGTGGATGTAGCTAGACAAGTTTTTGTTAATGTTTTACATGGAAGAGGCATAGATTGAAGCTCAGTCGAGCACCTGCCATGAAAATAACGATAGAGCAGAGAAAGACTAGCAACGTCTCTTCTGTAAGAAAGAAGTAGTTTGGAGGAGAAAAAGGCATCGCCATCCAGATTTCTAGTACTAGAGAATCCGGGTATTTTATTACTGATTCCATCAGTGGGTAGCATTTAATTTGGGTTGCCATCTTGTAGAAGACTTTTTTTTATTATTTCTTTTTCTCTCTTTTTGAAATTGTTATCTTTCTACCGAGATCGAAATGCAAAAACAAAAGAGATTAAATATTGTATTCTTTAGTGTCATGCAATGGTTTAGTTGTTGAGTCCAAGCACGAACAAATGGATTTATTTTATGAAAACATGAGAATTTGGCTTTGTTTCTGGCCCAAGTAGATGAACGAAATATAAAAATTTTTAATTATGTTAACGAAATTTTGAGATGAGGATCGATAATTTGTATTATTTGGGCTACTGTTCTTATCTTGAGTGTTATTCTCAAAACATTTCGGCCGATGTAACCTCCAACCTTCTTCAGGTAAATCTTGTCAAACACAGGAATCTTTCTGTTGAATTCGAGAATCTGTACGGAATTTTGAATGGAACCCTTTATTTAATGCACGAGGGTAGCATGCTCTCGTTCCGTCAGCCATGACCAGGTAGAAGTTTTAAATAATTTGCAATTGTATTATTAGTATCACCTGCACTGAGGATTAAACCTTCAACCTCCAAAAGAGTGTCAATTAGAACTGAATTTTGCTCAGTGTTTTATCCGTTACACCAGAGGTCCTTGCAGTTGAAGGTTCAATCTACAGTGCAGACGATACTAAAAATACGATTGCGAGTTATTTAAGACTTTTATCCAGTCATGGCTGATAGAATGAGAACATGCCACCCCCGTAGATTAAATAAAGGGTTCCATTTGAAATTATGCACAAATTCCTGACTTCAACAGAAAGATTTCCAAGTTCGACAAAGTAAACTGTAAGGTCAGACGTTACATCAATTGTAACGTTGTGCAAATAACACTCGAGATGAGAACAGTAGTTTAGAAAACCCAAATAATACAAAATTTTGAATATCTGAGACTTTTACAAAATATTGCAAACTTATTGGAATACATTTCTTTGATTGGTTCCATGCAGCATGATGATTTTTAGCTGAGTTATGCGCAAAAGATCTACTTTGCGTAATATGCCTAAGAAGATCATTGGTTGGAGGATGCCTGGAATATGTGTTTTGCATGAATTTTTCTTTCCATTACTAAGATCACCAAAGTCTATGCTGTCTGTATTTGCTCTTATTAGGATTTCCATTTTTGTCACATAATCATTCCACGTGATTTTTACTATTCTTCTGCAGTGATGTTGCTACACTGCCTCTAAACAACAACAGCAACAACAACAATAATAATAATAATAATAATAATAATAATAATAATAATAATATACACAGTAATATGAGGTTAGTGCAAAAATAATGCCGTTTTTTCACGTTCAACTATATGTATATATATATATAAACGATATTATTTTTTGCACCAACCTGTTAATTAGTAATAAATAATGATATTTACAACTAGAAATAAAATAGGTTTAAGGCTTCCAAAATTTGTACTAGAACTGTCTGCAAGAACCTGTGTAGCAGTGATTTGAGTACTTGAAAAAATCAACTGCAAAAGTGATATTCTCTTGAAGGTTCAATTCTCAGTGTGGGCGACAACTGATTTTCCAAGTACTTACTGCGCCATGGGTCCTTGCGACTGAAAAATACAATTGCGAATTACTTAGGACCTCTATCCAGTCATGGCTGATGGAACAAGAACATGCTACCTCTATAAAATAAATAAAGGGTTCCATTCGAAATTCTGTCTGGATTCCTAAGTTTGACAGAAACATTCCCGAGTTCAACAAGATGTACCTGAAGAAGGTCAGAGGTTACATCGACCAAAATGTTGTGTAAAGAAGTTTGTCATTTTAGCTAAAATTTGGTGACCCTTTTTTTCATAGCAAACAAGGACCATAACTTCACATCTTTCACAACTCTACATTTTCATTTTTTTTTTTTTTCCTTTAGGATTTATCCACATAATTATTTTGGAAATTTTGGCGAGAAACAATGTGTAGTATCTGTTCTGATGCTACTCTTAGTTTATTCTGTCCTCAATCACTGAAGAGAAGTCTTTCTTATTTTTGTTCAATCCAGAGTTCCCCTTTTTGGGGGATTTGAATTTTTCCCCACATTAAAAACCGATTTTGTGTCTAACTTTGCCTTTGTTGTGAGGAAAGTAAATAGGAACAAGACTGGTAGAATGGATATTTAAACTGGAACCTTACTACAAAATTGCGAGCCGACATCTTCCCCAACCTTTACTGCAGGGTTTCCCAACCAAAATTAACCCTATCGTTTGGGTTTCTTAAGAGCTTGGCAAGGGTTCCTTCAATATATACTCATAAATTAACTAAGTTGAGATTATTATGCCTTAGGTGTAAATGCATTTTAAATGTGTCTTTTTTTTTTTCAAACCTAATTTTTTTCTTATACATGTATAGAATTGTGAATAAAACTGGAAAAAAGGATTCAGTTATTATGTGTTGATACTGGGTTGCCAGAAAATATGTTGATTTTTTTTTTCTTTCAAAATATGAATTTAAGAAAGACATTTTTTTTTTAACCTAAACGAGTCATAAAGAAAATATTGTTTGCATTATGAAGAAGAAATAAATAAATAAGGTTGTAAAATATTTTCTCATGTAGGGGTCATCTCTAATATCAGAGTAGTTCCACAAAGGTAAAAACTTAGGAAACACTGTTCTACAGGCTTGAATATTGACCAAACAATCTTTAGAGAAATTCAGCAAACGATTCCCAAGCTGTTTTACTAACAGCAATAAATATTATCGATTTTTTTTCCGCTTGCAAATGATTTGTGAACAAAGTCCTAAAAATAAGATTTCTGTACGAAAATAGCGATTCTGTTTTTCGTTGTATGCATTTTCTGTACAATTATTTTCAGCCATTTTTGTTTTATTTTGTTGCTAATGTTGAAAAATATCGGGTCATACCATAAGTTCTGCTTGGACTTTTTAATTCTCTGAAATTTAATATTAACTTGTGAAAATTCCACGCTTGGTGTCATATATATATATATATATATATATATATATATATATATATATATATATATATATATATATATATACCCATACCCTCCACTTGCTGAGGCGGCCTACACATGTATCACTTGCAGTAGGACTTTTATAAGCGATTGGGTTGATCTCACATTTACACCACAGGTGTTTCATTCGCGTCATCGTCATGATAACCGGGTTGGTGAAGTAATGTGTGAGCAATTACGAATCTTCCTTTATCTATTTTGTCAAATCTATGTAAATTGTATGCATGTAAATTATGTATGTTAAATGATCTTATGTAAATTACTCTTAGATATAAGCGGAATGATATAATGTTTCTAATAATTTCGAGAGTGAATCCTCTCATTTTCAAAAACAAAACACACACACACCTCTCTCTCTCTTTTTCATATATATATATATATATATATATATATATATATATATATATATATCCCGGTTATAATTCTACGTTGCTATTAGCCTTCTTAAATACTCACACGCACAAATACCCCCCCCTCTCTCTCTCTCTCTCTCTGTTTATAAATGTGTGTGTGTGTATTAGGTTGGTGGAAAAATAATGTTTTTTGACGTTCAACTTTTCTCATTTCATAATAACTCTTTTCATAATAAACTTTAATAATCGAAATAAGAACCATTAGAATCAACATATTTTTGCCAACGAGAAACAAGTTTATTTATGCCATTAGAATAGAAATCCGGAGTTCTGGAAGCGATGAAGTCATTCGGCATCATCTCGGCTTTTGAAGTATTTTTCGTGCAAGAAGTTGTAGAGATGCTTGAAAAAGTGATAATCGGTGGGCGAGAGATATGGTGAATATGGCGGATGAGGCAGTCTCGTAGCCCAATTCGTTCAGCTTCTGCAGGGTCAATTGAGCAGCATGCAGGCGAGCATTGTCTTGAAGGAGAATTGGTCCCTTTATATTGACCAATCTCGGGCACATACGTTGAAGCTTCTGGTTCATTTCATCAATTTGTTGGCAGTACTTCTCCACCGTAATCGTTTTGCTTGGATTCAAGAAGCTGTGATGGATAAGACTGGCCACAGACCACCAAACAATCACCATAGCCTTTATTTAATTTCGGCTTCCAGAAGTGTTGTGGAGCTTTTCCGGCATCCAACCACTGTGCTGAACATAGAGGATACACTTCTCATCACACATCACAATCCGCTCGAGAAATGAGTCGTTTTTGTTGCGCAGAATGAACGTAGAAGACACGTCAAAATGACAATTTTTTTTATTATCGTTCAATTCATGCGGCACCTATTTATCCAACTTTTTGACTTCCCTATTTGCTTTAAATGGCGGACGACTGTTGAGTGGTCAACCTCAAGCTCAACAGCAACTTCTCGTGTGGTTTTGCAAGGATTGGCTTCAATTAAGGCTTTCAAATGTTCGTTATCAACCGCAGTTGGGCGGCCGCGACTGTCTTCATCTTCGAGGCTCTCGTCATCATTGTGAAATTTCTTGAACTACCGTTGTGCCACACGTTCGTTAGTGGTTCATGGCCCAAATGCATCATTGATATCAAGAGCTGTCTTGGCAGCTTTTCGGCCTAGTTTGAACTGGAACAAGAAAATCGTGCGGATTTGAATTTTATTCATGCTGTCAAAAAGCCTGCAAAAAATTAATGAAGAGATTGAGAATGGTAACGAATAACATGATTCGATAGAGCGAAAAACGCGCTTGAAAATGATATATAACATGGCTATATATATATATATATATATATATATATATATATATATATATATATATATATCAATGAATTAATTAATTCAGTAACATATGTGAGAAAACGATATTGTTTTTGTACCAAGTGTGTGCGTTTGTATATATATATATATATATATATATATATATATATATATATATATATATATATGTGTGTGTGTACATATATTTGTATTTATATATATCTGTGTGTGCATATATATATATATATATGATGGATCTTCCCATCGATTTCGATATATGAGCCACAACACCTAAGTTGCTCAGAAATCCGCATAGATGATTTGTTTATAGTGGTGAAGGCTCTGTGTAGAACCAAATACACTTTTTGGTATTACTGCTAACCTTTGTCGGTGCAGATGACTGCCACAGGACAGATTATACAGTAGACCGCAGGTTTTTACATCAGTTGTCTTCTCATAGATGCATGTCTTAACGAAGACTGGGGTTGCATCTCTCCCAGTGAATTAATGTGCCTCCATAACAAGTCAGGCAACCACCTTATATTTACCCGAAATGAATTCAGAAAGAAGCCCTTCACTCGATAGTAAAAAGACACCGGTGGATGCTTTTTTTCTTTAGGCAATTAGAAACGGTCATAATAATTTATATATAAGAATTAAATCACTGATAATTTTATATGAGTATATATATATATATATATATATATATATATATATATATAGATAGATAGATAGATAGATAGATAGATAGATAGATAGTACAAACACTGTGGATGCATAATTTTTTTCCATCTACGTCATTTTTTGCGAGAGGGCGTACATTAGTTTTGTATAATAATCGATAAATATTATTTAGTTCCATTTACTATCAAGTTTCAGTGGATTAAAGTCCAGGCAGTACTTATGAAATGACCTGACATATATATATATACTGCAAATTTCTTTTTGAATATAGGATTCGGTTTCAATTTTACATAATTTTTGGTCATTTTGATTTGCAGTAAAAAGTATTGAGAGCAAAACAGGTAGGGTTGTGTATTGTGAATGTGTGTGTGTTGGTGTGCTGTGGCCTTATCTAGAAATAGAAATTTCTTTTTCTTTTTTTTTCTTTTAGTAAAAAACCATTGGATCAATTGTACTTGAGTCACCCCCATGAGCAAAAACCAAAACAGATGCATTTTACCTTGACGCCGATTTTTAATACTTTTCTTTCTAGTTAAATCATAAACTAAATAATAAGTACATTTTTATTTTTCACAGATTTTTTTTTTAAGGAAAAAAAGCGAGGGAGTGTATTTACAAAAAGTTTTATTATTTTGAAAAAAGGGAGTGTACCCTAAAATTATATAATATCATATACAAGCACGTTTTGGTACACACATTAAAACAATATAAAAAATCAAATATAACTTTGGGTATGTTTAATTGTAGTCAATAGAACGAAAAACAAAAAAAAACAAATATACAACAAAATAAATGTTACCAAATGCAAGATAAGTTACTTTTCTACTTACCTGTATAGGTTTTTTTATGTTTTAACTTATTTTAAAGCGTTTTTGGGTCAATACACAGCTAGTATCAACTTTGTTAATTTATAACACGGAACAAAAACTTTGGCTGGCATTAGACAATCACGTGGAATCTCAAAAATCGAAAATTACACAAAAATACTGGTAACAAAAAATATGCCGTTCGGTTGAACATAGCAATTTTGCACGATTGATGATAGTTATTAGCTGTGATTTAAAAGTGTGACTCTCATGTCGTCGGCGTCCATTTTGTCTGCAAAAATTCAACAGCTTGTAAAAAGGATTAAGTTTTTAGATGTAATGAAATGTATTGAGAAAGCATTTAGGTCGAAAAGTAACTTTACAAATTTGTGAAATGCATTTGCATAATTTTATGTAACGCAACGGCAAAATAACGTTGACACACCAGTTCTCGCCAGATCACCGAAGTTAAGCAATGTTGAGCCTGACCAGTACCAGATGAGTGACCATTTGGGAATGGCGAGACGCTGTATGTACCGCGAGATAAAATACTAGGTTGAGAAACTGGCGCAGTCTATCCTTTTCTCGAGGGTAGACACCGTGGTAGACATCCCATCTAGTTATAGCGTCACGATAAAAAATACCCTTGATAGCCCTAGCGAAGCATCAAGTATTCAGCTACCAACAAGATTTGAATTACACTACAAACTTGTGTAGTGAGTTCAATCTCTGTTACGGCCGCGATGGATGGACGTAACGCAAAGGTCGCACGCACGACATGAAAAACAAAATCTCTTTTAACACAACAACGAAACGTGGTCATCATGACTTGGAGATCTCATACCCTTTGTATTCAAATTAGCCAGATACATTGCCATAATCACTAAATTTACTCAGTGTCACACACGAGGCTAAATTCCTCAGAAGAATGAACGCTGTAGATCTCTCCGAGGTTGTCTTCTAAAACTCACGTTGGGGTCAGCACGTATAGATTTGTGATGCATTTCTAAATACGAAAACTGTCGCATGTAGGAAAACAAAATTTCTTTTAATACAACAATGAAAGGATTTATTTAAGTGAAAGAAAGTTGGACAGTGTCCGAGTGAGGAAAATGAAGAATTGAAAGTTCTTCGAACTGTCGAAGGTCTGTCAGCAGTTATCTTTAGGAGAAGATAGTCAATACTGGAGCACTCGGTGAACAGGAACAGGAAAATGGGAGGAAAGGCGAAATCTTTCTTTGTTACTTTCAGCGTTCTCTTTGCTAACTGACTGTGATTCCTAAAGGAGCTGAAATAGTTCTTGGAAAGACAGATGAAATTAGTGCACCCTTCAAACTGATTGGCCAGCATTTATCTGCGAGAGAAAGTTTTTATTTACGACTGTTATAACTGTTATTGGCTACGGTAACATTTATTTGTTGCATTTGGATAGGAACAAGCCACCTCCTTGAGCGCATTATTTCGTAAGCTTAAAATGAAAACATTGTAAAACTGCGTAGTACTGTAATTTTTTTTGATCTAAAAAATGCGAATCATTTTTATTTAATTTTCTGAGATTTGGATGGAATTCCATCTTTTGTAATGCGCACGCGAGTTTTTTTTTTTTTTTTTCTTTTCTTCACTTTGGTAGTGATGTTAAGTTCACAAGTGATTGTTCTAGAAGAGAAAGTTGCACGTTTGATCTTATCGACGATTGCATTAAAGTCAAGTTTGGATGATATGTCACGTGATTAGTGCGTAAATATGCATTTGAATAGGAGCAAGCCAGCCACAGCCTTGAAAGCATTATTTCGTAAGGTTAAGATATAAACATTGTATAACCGAGTAATACTACTACTATTATTATTATTATTATTATTATTATTATTATTATTATTATTATTACTACTACTACTACTAAATCAAAAATGAAAATCATTTTTATTTAGTTAAATATAACCAAAACTTTTGGGATTAAAAATGTGTACATAACAAAACGTATTTGCACACAAAACTATTTTTTGCCTTATTAGTAAAAGATTTTTTGTAAGTAAAATCCTGTTTTAATAGTAAAAATTTTTGTGAATAAAGTCCCCCTCCCTTTTTTTTTTTTTTAAATAATAATAATAAAAAAAATCAATGATGGTAAAGTTATACAAATGTACATTTTACTTATAATTCAACCAAAAGTAACCAAAGAAAAAAATCCGTGTCAATGCAAATTGTGTCATTTTGTTCACTGTTCATTCGGGGGTGCCTCAAGTACTATTGATCCCGACCATCGATATAAGCAGTCTACCATTTGTGGTCTTGTTCATTTTAGTGTTGTTTGCTGCCATCTACTAAAAGAGTTATGCATACCTACAGACACCCGTGTTTCATGCTTTCACAATCATCAGTGCCAGAAGTGACAATTACTACTGGCGAGAAGATTAAAACCCAGCTACATAGTCACCTTTGATTCCAAGTGCTAGAACGTTACCTCCAGACCAGCATCGATTACCATGAGAATTAAAGGAAATTTAATACCCATAAATGCCAAATGCAGGCACAACAGTGAAGCAGTCAAGAGTGTTCAAGCGAGCGGAAGCTGTGAACATTGCATAACACTAGTTGATTGCTTTTTTGTTTTTTTTTACTTCTCAGATAAGGCTAAACTTTGATGATTTTAAAGAGGCTTATAATTATAAACATTAATAATTATTTTTATACCTACAAACACGAGTATATATATATTGTTTTCATTTACTTATAAGTTGGTTTTATTTCGCCTAAGAATAGAATGAAACCTGTCACCGGAACAGTAGCAGAAATTTTCAGTGAAAATGTCGATGAATACCAACTTACCTTTAAAAGGTTGATTTTTATGCCTATTAAGGTCTGTTTTGAACGAATACCACATTTAAAATTGTTCTCGACAGGAAGTCTTCATAATATTAGGATATTTAGTATCGAATGTTCCCCTTAATGGTTTTCACTGGTCGCCATTTTGTTCTTGTCGTTTATGACGATACAAACCGAAGCGAACATGCTCATTGAGCAAGCACATATTTTTTTATGCAAATTAGTTTTCTTACTACAGACACAAAGTGGCGACTTGTGAAGGCCTATTAGGGAAAACATTGGGTATTAAAGGTTTTAACATCATAAAAATTACTTGTCAGCGAAAAATTTAAATGATATTCGTTCAAGACAGTCTCGAATACTCCATAAAAATCAACTTTTTAAAGGTGTCTTTAGTTTGTACTCATCGGCAATGTAACCAAACTTTCTATAAATCGAGTTGACAACAAGAAAAAATTGTTGTTTGGAATAAACGACTTCCCTTGTGGGCTGGTAGGTAACTTTGTTTAATCAGCTGTTTTGACTAATGGTATATTTCCTTTCAGTCTACAGATAATGTTGGGTCATCAGAAGAGAATATACACCCTTTCTGGGTCTTCCATGCAACATTCTTTTTTTTTCATGTATCGACCCACCTCACTGATGTAAGGCCACATTATCCAAACTGCATTTCAATTGTCAATAAAATGTTTGGTGCTTCTACATAACTTGAACCGAACTAAACCAACTTTTGCCAAACTGAACCTACAATTTAGGTTAAAATTATGTTATGGTTAAACAATAAAACAGTTTGGTTTATATTCTGTAGAAGTAAACGCTGTTCAAGACAAACGAAACAAATACGACGTTTAAGGACTGAGCGTCTCATTTCTCTTCATTAATTGAAAGCATGCTTTTATCGAAACATTTATTGTTTCTGCTGCAAATTTAAAACTGATATAAACTGCATCATTGATTATTAAAAACGCAGAAAATCATACAAAAAAACATTTGTATTTTATCGAACTGAAATTAAATCAGACTCTATCTCTCTCAGGAAGCACAACTATTGGTGGCCTTCATTTCTGATCTGAAGTGGAACATAAACATTGTTGCCAAGATCGCTGGGAAAATGGTTGAATCATTCTACCGCTCCAGTAGGTATCTCACTGCCAATGCAATCCTCTATCTGTATGAGCCAATTATATCCTGACATGGAATACTATTGCCACATCTGGGCTGGAGTTGCTCGGCGGCCCTATACTACCTTGATAGAGTTCAAAACTGACTTTGAAACATAGTAGGTGATGCCCTTTTCTCTTTCCTGTACCTCTTTCCCACAAAAGAGACGTTGTGAGCCTGTTCCTGTTCTATTATTATTTTCATGGCAGGTGCTCGTCTGAGCTTCAATTTATGCCCCCCCTTGCGGGACTTTCACAAAAAAAAACACTCAACTAGCTACAACCACTATTAACAAATTTATCCCACTCTCTATCTGTGCCTAAATCTAAATGTAGATTCCATGAACAAAGCTTCTTTCCACTGGCCTGCTTCCCAGCCGACTACAATATTGTAGCCTTCAAGTCCAATGTAAACAAATTCTTATTGAACCATCCCCTTAAATAATCAAATTCTACTCACTCTACACCATTAACTATTACTATACTAATACCTTACATTTATTAACCCTTATCCTCGAGTGGCCTTCGAGTCTTGATAAGTAGTGACTCCCTTGTAAAAAAAACAACTTTCCTCCTCCCTCTCTCTTTTACCGCTTTGTTGCTAACTTTTCTAACAATTACATCATTATCACTTCAGTCCCTGTCTCTTTCTGTGAGAGCTTATTCTCGTATATAAAATACCCTAAAATGGCACAATTTTGAAAATATGAAAAACTCTTTATTATTTTGCTATCCACACATCTTATTATTGACCGTTTCTTAGTTTTTCAGTCGCGAGGAGCGGGATTCCCTCGGGCCCCCGAAGCCACCAAAGTCTAGGCCATTGCTGAGGTTACTTGTTCTCTGTCGGCTGAGATATAGCCCTCTGCAGTTCTAAGAGGTTCACTCTCTTAGGCTTTGCCTTCTCACGCTTTGAGAAAGTGTTAGATTATTGCTAATAAACCTGAGGCGCCATTACCTGGGAATGCTGAAGGGGCTGCCCAGGCATTTTTGAAGTCCAGAATGTTTTTTCTCTATGGTGCTGGCTCTTCAAATACCATTTTCCCAAACTTGTGTCACATTTCCCCGCTGTGAGAGGGAAATAAATACAGTTTTTCTTATGATTATGGCTAGGAACAAAGGCAACTACAATCCTTGCATACCTCACAAGATGTGGTTTTAACTGGTCGCCATTTTGTTCTTGTCGTTTATGACGATACAAACCAAAGCGAACATGCTCATTGAGCATGCACACATTTAATTTTTTTGTGCAAATTAATTTTTTTACTGCAGACAATAAATGGTGACAAGTAAAGACCATTAGGAGAAACATTGGGTAATAAAGATTTTAATATTAGTGAAGAGAAAGATGTTCGTGTTCAATGCCTGTACCATTGGCACACTGCTATAGGTTTGACCCATGCATGGTAAGCGTGAGAGATGTCTAAACACCTTCATGAGAACCATTCACTGCATCCTAAGAGTAACATGGAAGAACATGGTGTCCGACACTGAGATCCTATCTCAAGCAGATCTGCTCAACATGTTCAGACAGCACAGACTACATTTGCTGGGCTAGATCAGCATGTTAGATGGTTGCATCCTCAAAGATTTCCTTTATGGAGAGCTGAATCCTAGAAAGAGTTCCATCTTGCAGCCACAGCTGTGGTATGGTCATGTCATGACGTAATAATTTCTGTATTCTTTGTTTAAAACAATTTTTTATTGAATTAAATAAAATAAATTTTTAATAAGAATTGTATAAAAAAAAGTAAATTGTTAAAAAAATAAAAAATAAAAGTTTATGAAAGGTTTTTATAGAATGTTTTAGGAAATATAATATTTTAGAAAATGTTTTTCTAAAATATCATAGAAAAGATGCTTGAAAGTATTTTAAAAAATGTTTTAGAAAATACTTTATAAAATATTTTAGAATTTCTTTTATAATACTTTAGCAAAATATATGAAAATATTTTAGAAATAATTGTTGAAAATGTTTAAAAGTGTTTTCAAAAATATTTTTAAAAAATATAAACACTTTTAATTTCATAAATACCTGTTCATATATAATGAACACAAAAAAGACTTTTTATTTTGCTGCTCTGAAGTAGTTTGTTTCACTTATTTTTGATTCTATGAAAGCACAAATGCAACAATATTTACATATTTCACAAAGTGTGTGTGTGTGAGTTGCTTTTCAATTAAATCACTTTGCTGTAATAATATTTACCCCCACTATGCCACCACATAATAGACATCACCATTTCACTTTCACTGCATGAAAATAGACCTCAGAAAACTATTTTTTTATACATGAACATATAGATATTTATTTTTTTATATCAAATACTATTATTTTATTTTGTATTTATTTTTTTAACCTGTTTGAACATCTTTTAGCATTGCAACATTTTATGACAAAAAAAATTATAATGTCACAAAACAGAAAATAGACGGCAATAAGTGTATAAAGGAAAATAAATAAATAAATAAATCAATGGCTTTATAAAGGTAATAATATTTATAGGGGTAATAATATTTATAAGGACAATAATGTGGATTATAAATCTCATAAATTAGTGAATAAAGTAGGAACAAAAATAAAAACAAGGCTATAATTAACAAGTAGGTCACGTGATTATGCTCATTAAGACAGCACAGCTGAACCTATTGTGGTTGCATAAAGGAAATGTACGAGAATATTTTTTAAAAGATGTTCATTCTCTCATTATTTAATGAAATAGCCAATATCCAATCGTACTTCATTTTGCAGCCTCTTTGAGCATCTTTTCTTTTTTTTAATCAATTTCAAGTTTTAATAACAGCGACAAAAATTGAACATAACACCAAACTCAAAACTTCTGAGATACTTACAATTTCTGTACAAATACCCCAAAAAATATTAAAGGAAAAATAAGTTGCAGTGCTTCTTCATGGTCACAGCTATATTAGGTGAAAAATGAGAACCGTACCTGATTCAAACCTGTGCTTTAGAAAAGAGACCGCCCTAACATGGGCGGTATCTTGAACTAATAGACTATTTTCTGCACAAACTGGCATCAACAAAGAGAGCCGCTTAAAAGAAAAAAAGATGTTTACCCTTTCATACTTTTAGGAAATAGCCAATTTTTAAAAGTACAAAAATATTATATTTAATTTTCTAATTCATGCAAAAAAATGTTTCTGGTTATATGACAAAACAAATTATGATATTTATCTTAAATGATGATATTGATCTTAAATCCTTAAATCTTAAATTTAAGATCAATAATGAAATTGATTCTAAATCCTGAAAATACTTTGATTCATTATTAAATTAAAAACTGCATTCTGTTGTGTAGGTCTGCTTTCCAGCTGACTAAGATATCATTATCTTCAAGTCCAACGTAAACAAGTTCTTATTACTTCTACAACGATTATTACGCAACTGTCCCAATGAAAACAATACGTACAATAATCCTTATCCCCGAGTGGCCTTCGGGTCTTGATATATGATAATCCCTTTGTAAAAAAAAAACAAGAACAAAAACAAAACTATAACAACCCTATACGGCATAATCATATTACCACACTGGTTCTCGTTAGATCACTGAAGTTGATCAACGTTGAGCTTGGTCAATACCAGATTAGTAACCAGTTGATATTACCAAGACTTGTATTTGGGAAGATAGTGACACCTCCACGCAAAAAAAAAAAAAAAAAAAAACTAACGTTATCTAAAATCTTTCCCGATCGGGACATACAAGCCACTGGAGACCGCTTGTAAATTTGATATTCCCTAAAAGCGTCCACCTTGAAGAAGAAAACCGTCTTTAACTGCTCAAGGTGAATGTCACACCACACAACATTAAACAACCTGCATAAGTTTGATATATTGTAAACCAGAAGAAAAAAAAATCTGTTGCAAAATGTTAGTTATTTGCACAATGTGGCAAAAATAAGCTAAACCGGAAACGAAGAAGATAGATGGATTACTGATACATGTACCGAAATTATAATGCAAATGTCTCGCAAAGTTTGTTTACGGTTTAATTAAAAGACCATCTTATCTCATACTTTCTGAATAATACATGCTATATTTATTTATAGTTTTTATTTTTTATCTATCTGATTTTATGTTGTTGGTTTTATTTTTCTTGTTACAATGAATGCTATTGATTGATGTCACTTTTATTCCTTCAAGACCCGAGATTTCCGTTGTGGTTAAAAGGTAGGAGAATGTGCGAAAAAAAAAAAAAAAAAGAAAAAAAAAGAAGAATAGTGTGTGTTTGTGTTAATGTGGTGAGCTAGAGTAGTTGCATGCAACGTCCTCTCTTAAGTTGCTATATTCGTGTTGTACACATCAAAATGTAATTTTAATTTACAAAATGTATGATTGCCTAGGTCATCATACATTTCCATTACAAACGGGCATATTGGCATTTAAAATAAAAATTTCAAATAAAAGCAATCGGTTTGATCTTTCTAAAATAAAATGTTAATACCATGAACACGATCAACTTACTTTTCATAGTTCATACAACCCCCCCCCCCCGGCAGCATTGAGCATGTTGCTTTCGTTACCATTCAATGAGTGGTCTCTAATCATTATTTCGTTCCGTTCTTTCACGCCCGGGAATTCAACAAATAAAAAGAATGACGTCGACTTCATTTCAGAACACATGTTAACTTAGAAATGTCATTCTGTTATTCTGTTTTTCTAAGCGGTTGTATTTGTAAATATACAATCGTTGACGTTGACGTTCATCTCTAGCCTCTAAGCGACAAACACTACAATAAAATAATTACACCAAATCTTATTTGGAAATAATAATAATAATAATAATAATAATAATAATAATTTGTGTTTGTTTATATTCGTGATCGTTTAAAACAATGCGTTTCATGCGAAAACATTATTACGTACTTACTTGTCATGGTGCAATTAGTATAAATTCCAAAAGTCCCGAAAAATGATCCCGTAGAGAAACAGTTATAGGTAAAGATAGAATTTATCAAATTATCGAGTTTTATCGTCTGTTTTGATGTGAAAGAGTTGTGCGACCACTTCAGTATGATGCACAAGGGAACTAACCCTTGACTTAAATTTAGAGTCCGCCATTTTTAAACGCACTATCTGGAAAGGTAATTGTGCTTGATTTTCTATTTAAAATACTTCTAGCACATAATCTTTTGGATCATTATTTGATTGGTTGTTTTTGTTTTACGGCATATCAACCCTTTTCAGGTTATTTAATGCCGAATCCAGTGATTTTGAAGAAAAATTTTGTATAGAATATATTTGTTGTTTTCAAGTCGGTTTCTATTTAAACCATAGTTCGGACCCTAACAGGTACTACCACTCTGGGTCAGAGTGGACCTGGGAACAATGGTAATTAAAGGGTGGCTCCACACTCCCCAAAGCCCGCAAGCTGGGGCCTCACCGCTGGATATAGTTTAAGATCATATCCAGGACCAGGATCATTTTTTTGAATTTATATTAATTTCGCCATGGTACATAAGTATGTAATAATGTTTTCACCTGAAATGTGTTGGTTTAAAAGGTCATCAATGTAAACAAGCGTCGAATAATTTTACAAAATTATTTTGCTTAAATTCAATCCACTAGGGTGCATTTCGGTTCATTTCTAGAAAAATCTATTTTCAAAATATAATTTACTTATTTCATTAAATAAACTAGATTGTTTTTCATTCATATATATATATATATATATATATATATATATATATATATATATATATATATAAGGGTTTTATCATTCAATGAGGAACCCCTATCTGGACTTTAGCTATCTCTGTCCCATATTATCTGCTGCCATGTGGGACCCATGTGCTGTATCAGGTCGTCCCTCCATCTCGTTTTTGGTCTTCCCTTTGGCCTCTTATGTTCACGAGGTGTCCATTCCGTTGTCCTAATGGGCCATCTGTTGTCATGTTGTCTGGCTACGTACCCCTGCTCATCTGGCAGTATTAATGTCAATAACTTTTATTTGTTGGCGGATCCAGATGTTTGTCTTTTAGTCTTGTAGAGTCATGCCTAACATTATCCTCGCCATCTTCTTTTGTGCCACTGCCAAGATTTCACTTTGGCGAGTTGTCAGGACCCATGTTTCACTACCGTAGATCATCACAAGTAGCATATATTCATTGAAGATCTTCCCTTTGATTGACATATTTGCTTTTTGGGTTCTCATGATATTCTACACTTTCCCAAAAGCTGCCCATCCCAATGCTAGCCTTCTCTTTACCCCTGATATATATATATATATATATATATATATATATATATATATATATATATATATATATATATATATATATATATACTTGTGCTGAAAAAATCAAAACTTCCTGTCATTAAACAACTAGGTAATGTGATTATGTTCATAAAGTCAGCATAGCTGAACATATTGCAGCTGCGTGTTGGGACTCCATGTCTAAAAAGAGAATAAAAGAATAAAAATTACTTACCCTACTACTAACCCCAAGTCTGAATGGCAAGCTATATGTCCAATTATGTCTAGGTAATAAAAAATGCCCAATTGTCCAATTTTTATTAAAGATTTGGAAGTTTGTCCAGAATTCCTCCTATATTAAAAACAAAAGTGGAGAAAATTCTGTATGACGTACGTACTTACTTGTGAGAGAAAATAACGTATTCCAGTCATATAAATTGATCAAGTATTTTTATTGTTATAAAGAAAATCATTTTAAAACGAATTAGAGTTTTTCCAATGCCCTCCTCTCTCTCTCCAGAGAAAATTACTTGATCAAAATATGTGATTTTTGGAATATGATATTTTTGTTTCGTTGCAGGTACATACATCATAGAGATTTTTCTTTGTTTTTGTTTTTTTAATATAGGGGAAATTCTGGGCAACTACAAATTTTTTTTATACTTAGTAAATGTAAAAAGAAATGATAAATATTTTACAAAGAAAGTTTTATTCAAGTAATTCTGATAAAATTGTTGATTTTATATATACAGAGTGACCTCCTACAAAATGCCACCCATAGAATCATTAATAAAATTCACAATCCTTTTTGCAATTCAACCATATTTGGTACAAATAAACTTTAGTCTCTGCCTGACTTGTACTCGAGGTTCCATCCATAAATCTCCTCTCTTCCCTGCAACCTCTTTCTCACAGAAGAGACGTTGTGAGCCTGTCTCTGCTTTATCGTTATTTTCAGAGCAAGTGCTCGTCTGAGCTCAATCTATGGTCCTCTCTCGCCAAACTTTCACATTCGTCCAGCTGAAAACACTATCAATAATTTCCTCCACTCTTTATCTGTGCCTAAACATTAACGTAGATTCAATGAACAAAGCTTCTTTCTTAGAACTGCACCCCTGTGGAACTCTCTTCCATTTGCCTGCTTTCCGACTGACTATAATATGGTCGTTTTCAAGTCCAACGTAAACAAGTTTTTGATGAGCCGTTCTCCTTAAGTAATCCAATTTACAAAATTTCCACTATAACCAATTACTACGACATTGTCCCATTGACCACTGTATGCTTATTAACCCTTATCCTCGAGTGGCCACTGGGCCGTGATAAATGATGACTCCTTTGTAAAAAAAAAAAAATAAATAAATAAATACCCAACAGTCTTTGTTTTATCGCCATTCAATAATTACGCACATCTGGATACGGTGTGCGAAATTGTCAATAACACTGACAAAAAGCTCTCGGCACTGACTTGACTTGAGCTTTAAAGACTCATTCAGGATTATTTAAAGACAGTTCATTCAGGATTATTTTGATAACCATTATCTTTGAGAAAAACACAGATAAAAATCTAAAGGGTTAAGGTCCGATAAGTGTGAAGCCCATTCAGAATAATAATTCCAACTGATGAGACGATCACTAAAGTGTCTCCATATAGCGAATATCTAAAGATATTCAAGACTGAAACAAGTCAGGTATAAAGTGAAGTTTATTTTGTAGCAAATGTGACTCTCGCCTAACGGAAAATATTAATTTTTGAAGGCGCCCCTGTCTTATTATAGAACCTCTTTTTGTTTCTGATGTTTCATATTTCATGCTGTAAAGCCAAGTTTGGCCAATTAATGTGTGTTTTAGTGTTGTGCCCACCTTTGTTTTATGCGTTATGTGCAATTAGAGCTATTTCACAACAAGCCTAGTTTAATGTAGTCGAATATCTTTTTTGACTGTAGATAAATGTTGGGTTCATTTTGTGTTTGTAAAAAGTGGAGGACTTCTTCGCTGAAAATTCGATCGGAAAATGTTGGATTTCTATAAAACATTTTATAATTGCTTCTATATTTTGGATTATTTGGATTATTCAGACTACTGCTCTTAGCATTCTGTCTAACCTTAAAAAATAATACATATATATATACTAGACTTTTCAGCCCGGTAAAAACGAGCAAAAGTTATAGCCAAAATAAGTGCTTTATGCCAAATTGATGGTTCAATATGGTTAATTAATTTGGGTTCATTTTTTAATTAAATACTAATTCCTATTAATCCCTAACTGTTCATCGAACGAAATACCATAATACTTAGTTCACTTATAGCAAAGGTTCATACAAATTTTCAACCAGATCGGCCCAGTAGTTTTCGAGAAAAATGGAATGAATAGACAAACTAAAAGAAATATATATATATATATATATATATATATATATATATATATATATATATATATATAGTTGCAAGAATCAGCTTAATCATAACCAGGTAAAAGTATTAAGTAATTCGCAATTGTATTCTTATATCGCCCTATACTGACGCTTGCACTTTCAACCTCCAGAAGAGTATTACTTAGGCATGGGCAAAAATGCGCGGATAAAGATAGAGGGACTTAGTTTTAAAAGCCGATTTATCATGATTTTTTGTGGGTTTCCGACTACTTTTTGATTGTATTTGAAAGATTAACAACTAAAGTTAATTTCCTAAAGGAAAAAAATATTTGAACATGTGAAAAAAAAAGTTATGAAAAATGTTTTCACGGCGAGCTAACCAATTCAGTTAAATTTTGGAGTTAAAACCATTCATTTTAAAAATTCTTTAAAAGATAAATATTAGTTTTCTGGGCCTATTTCAAAGATAATTAGTAAAATCCTAAGATATTGAATTAAATAAAAAAAAAAAATACACCTTGTTTGTGCAAAAATAACTTAATTAGCCCTCAAAAAGCAAGTAATTCTACGGTTCTCCAAAAACGCAAAAACTAAAGGTTTGTAACACGATTATACGAAAGCCCAAAATTATAGCCAATCGAAACGTTGTTTCAAAATGAAGTCATGATATTAAAAGGAGGTAGGGGTTTCAGATTTCTTTTTTTCCCCATACGTGCATTCATACATTCCTATTCTGAACGTTTATATCAATTTTAATCATTTTTTAATTTAATTATTTTTATATTCCTGTTTTTAAATTAATTTTTTTTTAAATTATTGTTCAATATTATATAAAAATTATGTTACGCCGAAAGTGTCACATTCTTGCGAGCAAGGAAATTATTAAAATCTTGCATACAAAAATTATGCGAAATCTGTAATTTAAAAAAAAAAAATTAGAAATATTTTTGCTATTATAATTTTTTGTGTGAAAATATTAAATAAACAATGCTTAATTCAATGGTAATATCGGTAGTTCGAGAAATTCATTTTTCTTCGAGTTATATCGAATTCATTAATACGGACTTTTGGGGCTTTTTTCGTAATATTCCTGAAAAAATTAAATAATTTTTTAAAAATTGTTAGAATTTACGATGTTTTATTTTCATAAAAGAAGCAAAAATAAATTCTTGCATTTTTTTTTTTGCATAACTTTAATAAAGGTAATTTTTGTTTAAACAAAATAATACATTTCCCCTAAGATTTAAATTAAAATAATGGATTCATTATATTCCGTGATCATTATTTTATAAATACTGAAAAATTCATTAAAATTGGTTAATTTCCTGATTTTTGGTGAATTTTTAAGTAAAGGGAGGGGTCAAAATGTTTATACATTTTGAGCATCGGCATTCATCTTGCCCGTATCTAGTATTACTTACAAATGAATTTTACTTGGTATCCGTTAGTCATGGTTAATGGAACGAAAACATGCTCCCCTCGTGAATTAAATAAATGGTTCCATTCGAAATTCCATACAGATGCCCTTGTTTGACAGATTTCATCTGATGAAAATCAGAAGTTACATCGACCAAAATGTGAGAATAACACCCAAGATGAGAACAGTAGTCCAAATAATCCAAATCATCACTCCTCATCTCAAAAGTTCCAGAAACATAAAATGCTTCTATGAAATCTATTGAAAAGCCATTTGTTGGTTCTCTAAAATGTCGACCTTCTTTAAAATATCGAGCTGCAGGTGGAGCTGCAGGTGGAGCTGCAGGTGGAGCTGCATAATGTATGTTCAACTCTGTGTTTGCATTGTTTTGCTTGAGCCTTTAAAAAAAAATTAATAAGACTTTGTAATGTTGATTTCTTATTCTCTTTCAGATATCAGAAAAAAAACTTTTCAAAAATGTTATCCTCGTATTCCTTTTCCATGTAAAATTATTATAAATCTATTATTTAAAATGAACATACTTTTTTTTAACAAAGTCTCCAAAGAGAAACAAAGTTGTATCAATCATTATTATATTGTGTGTGTGTGTGTGTGTGTGTGTGTGTATGTGTGTGTGTGTGTGTGTGTGTGTGTGTGTGTGTGTGTGTGTGTGTGTGTGTGTGTGTGTGTGTGTGTGTGTGTGTGTGAATCATCACAGGCTGACCAACATTGGATAGGCAACAACAACAACAAAATTGTGCTTTAACGTTATTAGGGGGAAATCTGAAAATCGAAATATTGAATTTCAAGTAAAACCAATAATATCCCTACTTTAATTGTCATGTTGCAGTAATTGTTATATTGCTGGTCTCCCAGAAAACGCCAGGCGCCTAATCATGGGCGATTGTGAATGCTTGTGAATAGAAAAATGTTTGGATGGCAAAAAGAATGTTATTGAAACAAATTAGGTATTCCAGAGAGATAAAATATTTATGTTAAAAATTTACATAATAACTTTGGAATTTTTAACATAAGCAAAAAAGTTAGGACAAAAACAAAAACAAAGATGACTTAGTGGATACGTCAGATAACGAACAGAGAGGGAAGATATTAATATAGACAAGTAGTCAGTTAGAGAGGTTGAGTTGAACAGATGAGAAGGAAAAGGAGAGCTAGTTAGATAGCGTCCGGTAATAATAGTCTCTGTAAGCAGTGAAAGTTATTGGATGCAGGAAATGACAAGAATGTAGAAATAAGGAACTGTGTGCGACTCTCAAAATGGGGAACATGAAGAAATAAAAGTTACATGAAAATATAACCAAATGTTGTTCTTTGGGATGACTTCATTGCAACTTTTACAAACCCATCCATCAAGACCAACCGATGGATGAAGGTATGTTTCCCTTTTGGCCTGATGTAACCACCACAGAAACTGTTATTCGTCATTTTGTTAAAGACTGTTGTATATATTATTGTCCTGTCAATGTACTGTACGTTGGGACAACCCTTGGCCTTTTGGCCAAGATCAAAGTGTAGTATCTGTTCTGGCAGATA
>NC_136483.1:105849198-105851698 GCF_053919585.1 Euprymna scolopes | reverse complement strand
CCCATCAGCTTGTTACACTTTCCTAAGTTGTAGGTTTTTACCGTAAAAATTGGCACTACGTAAAAATTTTTATTGAATTCAGCATGAATTTCATAGGGTTATCCTCATATTTAACAAACATTCTTTCGATGGTAAGGCAGATATACATAAGATGTATCACGATACAATAATAATATATAATAACATATGACAGAAATCAGAGTATTTAGGTTATACAAACCGAGTATATAAGCTTATATATTGTAGTACTTACCTTTATCTTTGTTTATTCACTCTAATACCCTTATTCCCTTTTCTTCCATTCACCCTTCATTCCTTACTTTCTTTCATCTATTTATTTCTTCATTTTTTTTTTTTTTTTTTTTTTTTATTAATAAATTATTTTTCCTACCCGGGTATATAAAGATCATATATCCATACATGCACACACCCAAAAATATCCATATGCATACATTATTACGAGCTTCACTCAAAACGATCTATTACTCATTTGGTTCAAATATACCTTCATACAGGTACTTATTTCGGCTAGTAATACCATAACTGCTCGATGAAGTAGAATATTAAGTGACTTACGTAACCCATACGGGTATGATTATAGTTGTGACCTCACTTATCCTCTTTGTGGGGGGGGTTATTTGATGGGGGTTAGTTGTACTTATAGCAGTTCCAGTCTCCGAATTTAGAGTTCCTTAAGTGCGTGTATTCTGAAATGTTTGCAGGATATAGCAGTTTCTTGTTTAATATTCAATAATTTTTCTCTGTCTTTAAACCTAGTTATCTCAAGTTTTTCTGATAAGCATAATAGACATGGTGAGTTCAATGAGTGGCAAGTATTGGCCCTCCTAATAATCTTCCATTCTATACTAGGTGTTTTATTTTCTCTAACTAATTTCCAGTAATATAACGATAAGGACGTGTCCTTTTCATATGTTTGATTATTCATCGAACGTGTATGACCATAGAATCTATTTTTGAAAGTCATTTGGGTACTCCCTATGTAGAATCTTTCGTCCCTTGGGTTCTCCACCGGGAATATCCTTGCTTGGTATACCACCGATGAGGTCAGACATTCATTTTTTATTGGGCATTCCTCAGGCTTTTTACAGTTACATTTATTCACCGCAGTGTTTGCACTAGTATTCTCCCCTTCTCTATTAGTCGTCTTTAAAATTCTTCCATTATGCTTTTTTATAATCCTTTCCAAATTATCACTACAGCTATAACTTAATTTTAATGTATTTTTATTAAATATTTTATGTAATATATTATTTGGTGGGAAATGCTTATTAATAAGTTGTAAAAATTTTGCACCAAGTTTTGTTTTCAACATAATGTTAAAGGGGGGTGTGAACCAAATAATTTTCCTACCACGATTTCTAGATCCATTTGTGCTAGTGTTATTTACTTTATATTTTATCTCTATGTCCTTATACCCACTATTTTTAAGTGCTGTATTATAAATAGCTTTGCAATCATTGAAAGTTACTTCATTAGATGAATTGTTACTTATTCTACTTTCAATAGATAACGGTATATGTTTAATAATGGATGGTGGATGGTTAGACTGCGAGTGTATATAAATAGGATTAGCATTATCCTTCATATATGGTTTATAAGCATTCAAATCCAGATCTAAGGTAACGTCAAGGAAATCAACCTGTTTTAAGTTAGCATTAACTTCTACTTTTAGGCCAAAATTTTTCATGTCCCTATGGATTGCTCTCCTAATCTGATCACATTTAACACTTGTAGCATTCTTCACTATTATGAGCCCATCATCACGATATAGGCCCATGTCCCTTCTATCAATAATATTATCTTTCGTTAAATTATGAATGATATAAAGTCCAACGAGATCTGTTGCCTCTGCAGAGTCCAGCGATGGGATAAGGGTATTAGAGTGAATAAACAAAGATAAAGGTAAGTACTACAATATATAAGCTTATATACTCGGTTTGTATAACCTAAATACTCTGATTTCTGTCATATGTTATTATATATTATTATTGTATCGTGATACATCTTATGTATATCTGCCTTACCATCGAAAGAATGTTTGTTAAATATGAGGATAACCCTATGAAATTCATGCTGAATTTAATAAAAATTTTTACGTAGTGCCAATTTTTACGGTAAAAACCTACAACTTAGGAAAGTGTAACAAGCTGATGGGGCCAGGAAACATAACTAGACGTGTGGAATTTGATAGAAAAAGTGAATTTATATAGTAAATGTATTCATGTCTGTTTCTACTTTAGATGTATCATTTGGTGGCACGGTACATGTATGCATGTATATATGTATATGTCTATATTTGTGTGAGTTTGTATGTATAAGTGTATTTTATGTATGCATGTATGTTTGTATGTTTATATATATATATATCTCTGTATCTATATATCTGTGTGTATGTTTGTATGTGGATGTATCTCTGTGTCTATTGTGTGTAGATGTATGTATATACATGTATATTTCTGAACTATTAGAATAGGCTGCC
>NC_136483.1:105519198-105844198 GCF_053919585.1 Euprymna scolopes | reverse complement strand
TCAGAGCAGATGTATCGATTTAAGAGTCAGAACAAATTTATTGATTTAGAAGTCAATCTGATCTATTAAAATTTCAGGAGTTAATTAAAATTGGCTTGTTCTGTATTTGACTCAATGTAAAACGCTAATTGTTCAAAAATACTATTTGAAATATTTAACTTCCATGTTTGACTTTTGGTATGGAGATCTTTTTACATAACTCACTATATATATATATATATATATATATATATATATATATATATATATATATATATATATATATATATATATATATATATATATGTCTGTGAAAATATATTTTCTTATAATATATAGCAATCCTTATTTAAGAAGCTCAATGTAATTACAGAGCAATATAGTGAATAAATAACAAAAGACTATATTCCAAAGTTCATGATGTTGACCATCTTATAATTTATTCCTTTAATTCAGTTGACATTTACAATTCTTGACAGTATCTGTTTCATAGCGCAAAATCAATCCCCTAATTTACTTGTCCCAGGAAATCACTGCTCTAATGCCCAACGTACACAAAACGCACATAACCGGCTGGCCGTTTGTTGTCAGTTATCGGGACTGAGCTCTTCCTTTACAGGTGCATTGATCAGCAAGCATGAGCCTCTCGTAGTTGCAATTTGGGCGTCAGGTTTCTGGATAGGCCTGGAAATTAACTGGATTATTCTTCAAAATCAAAACAACCAATAATTAATTATAACTCTGGAGATCCTTTTCCTATAAACGAAAATAATTATTGCATAAAACAATTCCAGATATAATCCCTGCAAAGAAAAGTTAATTTACTCGGGTTCTTCAATATTCAAGTAACAAACTAATGATTTTTGACGCAAGCTTAAAACAAAGTTAAATTAGATCTCACGTGCTTGGGGATTTTTAATTAACTCTAAGGTTCTATGAATTCACAGAGCATGGATCTATATCTTGAGTTGATCTGGGATGAAGGGCGACAAAAATAGGGTAGATCCACAACCTTAGCCAGGGGAGGTGAATAGGTCGTATTATTTATTATAAAGATATATTCATGTAATGTATGCACCCCCTACTCAGTGTATTTTTAGTTTTGAGAAAATATATGCATATATTACACAGGATTTTACAATAATCCAAAAATTAAAAAATAAATAAATAAATAAAAAACGAACAAACTATAACTAGCTATTTAAACATTTAAAACAATCATAATCAGTAATTATATTGGATTCGGGGAAAAATATCAGAATCATCCCATCACTATTTTATGCTAAAACGAACTTATTACTTTCCATTTCTATGCTGAATTAGTACAGCTGCTTTTTTTGGTTGTTGTTGTTGTTTTTTTTTTTTGTTGTTTTTTTTTTAATATATCTATTACAAGTTGGTTTGTTTTCAATTTGACAGGTGATTCTGGCTCCGGTACAAGCAGAGAAGACTACATTGGAAAAATCGCGACTGATATTATCCACAAATTACCGCCATTGTTTGACATGGATAAAATTAAAAAAAACTATGGCTTGAATGTTACTCCCACAACAGTCGTTTTATTACAAGAATTGGAAAGATTCAATAAACTCATCGATAAAATGAGTAAATCTCTTAAGATGTTGAACCGGGTAAGTGATATAACGTCATATTATTAGCTTGTTCAGAAAATAATGACCAGTTTCAGAAACAAGCAATTAGTCATTGTTTAAATAGTAATGGATACGGTGCTAGTTATATATATATATATATATATATATATATATATATATATGTATGAGTTGCGAAACAGTACTGTATGGGGATAACATTATATATATATATAAGTAGATGATAAGGGTGATAAGTAGTATAATGGATCCATCCAAATCATAAATACAGCACTGGTAAATTAAAAAATATATCCATTTTGAATTTGGAGACCGGGACGAATCTCACAGATAAGAGAGACAATAGGTTAGCCAAATTAATCTGGAGTGGGAAACTAGATCCAATATCTGGAACAAAATTTTTTTTGTTCTTGTGATTAAAGGAGGTGGTGTTTGATCACAAGTCCATGAACTTATGTTTTTACTGAAATGTTCTAACCTGTCAACTGATCAGATGCGATTTTTCCGATGTTATTTTTAAAAAATAAGTGGTTTGTACATAATAAAAACCTGGTACACTTTTTTTAGGAAAACATCCCATTGTAACACCTTTTCTGATGAAGCTGGCTAGGACCCCTGTTTATTTGGAAATCTCGGCTTGTATCGCCTAGTCCTTCTCTGAGGGTTGTTACATTGAATCCTGTATGCTAAAAGCGAATATTGAAGCTGCAGACAGGAAGAAAAACAAACTCGTAAAACTCTAGTCTACAGAATTCACAAACCTATGTACAAATGTTTTTACAAATATCATTCAGTTCTTAGTAAGTTTTTCAAAGTCTCAAATCTCTTCACAGACAGCGACAGACGGGTGAATGAGGAGGTAGAGGTCTCTATACAATCTTCTCTTCTAATTTTTGCACGACAGTCGTATATATAGTGAGGTATGTGGATGGGATGGAAGTTTCCCCAGCCAATAAGATTTCGCCACGAAATCGGAAAGTCCTAGATTTGCATGTGTGCAATTCCCGAATCTGGGATCTAAGTTCTACAGACATATTAATTCTTATGATCCCCTAAGGCCAGATGTCAGTTCTGACATCCGACTTTGAGTTCACTAAGGCCAGACAATGTTATGCTTCAAATTTCCTGTCATCAACTTTGACTGCAAAATATATATGTCTCTGGTTTCAAACAATATCTATTTTTACATGAAATAAAATATATATATTTATATTCTCTATTTTAAATCCTCGGGGTATCTGGCGTCACCCAGGAACGATTAGCTATCTAGCATAATTACTCGGGGCCCCTCCCAGGCTCCTGAGAGGGGTTCTAAAGCTCCCCAATGAGGGACTATGTCACACCATGACCACGTTGTTTCAGTGGGAAACATAAGATAACAAACATAAGTGAAAGGAGAGATAAAGAGATGAAAAGGAAGGGCAGAGAGGCGAATAGAAAGAGTAGAAGGAGGAGTAGAGGATGGAGAAATGGTAACGAGGATTGAAAAAAGATAGAAAGTGCGAATAAGTAATGATGGTGTCGATTGTTGTTTACCTATAAAATTTGATTTTCTTCTTTTTTTTTAATAAAACTACTTGATCAATTTACATAATATTCTCCTCTCTGGTGTTAAGAATAGCTTTGTAAAATTTTGCAAATGTTTGAATTATTTGGGATTATCTTCCTTGATAATGTAATGTCACATTATTAGTTTGTTCGGAAATAAGTTTTGGAAATAAGTATTTATTCATTTATTGAACAGTGATGAGTGTTACATATTAAGGACCATACATTGTTGGCGATTAAGTTAGTTAGTGTGACTTTTGACAAGGGTCACATTTAGTGCACATCAGGTTGAACAGAATCGTTCCCAGAGACGGGTGACTAAAGTTGAGACAGAGGTCATCACATAAACGGTAAACAAAGCAGAATGATAACAAACGATACCACAAGCTGAGAGAAACAAAAGTTCTGAAATTAGTCTCTCCATGGAAGCCGTGTGAACGAGGCATGGCTAACAATGTAGAAACAACCAAGGAAAATATTACATTGACGTCTTTGTCCGTGTGCATCACTTATTTCTGTTAAGTTGAAAAATAAATAATTATGAGAACATTAATCTCTCTTTTCTGAATCAATTATCTTCACATAAAACTTTGAAGAAAACTCTTAGCAAACGTCTCTTTGTGTCCTCCTTGACCAGGTTTCACTTCCATACACAACCACACTGCATAAAAATGCCTGATAAACTTTTCCCCTGTTGACAGTGTTAATGCTATGTTAGTTAATGCCAGCAGAAGTTCCCTGAACTTAATCCATCCACTTCTAATTCTTGTAATCACACAATCTCCTTGTGTTCTCCTTCTTCGTGAATAGAAGCTTATTTCTATAGCAACCACTAGACGAAAACGAAAGAAGACAATCAAAAACCCTATATAAACACCCCCACACGTAAAGACGTTTAGTTTGTTATTGAAAACAAAATGTTACAATGAGTACGTTGCAAGTATGTATCTGATGATTTTCAGGGCAGAGTTCACACCTACACAGGATATCAGGGTCATAGGATCAGTGAGTACGTACTCAAATGTCACCTAAACTTGGTAGTCAGAAACGGAAGTGACGTTACATGGCTTAAAACGGGAGATGGTGACAGAAGTCGGCAATCAATTGGAAGTCTCAGAGTGAACTGCATGGGTAGGGAATGATTTAAGATCGCCGCTAAGAGAAAGTATGGATCTAAATATCTGATGCTTGGAATGCCCTCTCTTCCACTAGCAGCAGAAAAGACAACATTAATATTTAAATAAAAGGTTCTTCAAATTTGATGATTTCTTCATGCTGTAGTGAGACATTAACTTCAAGTGCCCTCAGTTTCCAATTACAAAATTTATATTTTGGGACAAAAACACAGATAAAAACAACATATTTGGTCATTTATAAACAAAGAAAATTAATTATAAGGTAAAATTAAAAGCCAAGAACAATGCGAGATTTTTTTTTTTATAGAGTAAAATTAAATGAAAACAAAAGAAATAAATTTCTTTTTTTTTGTTGTTTGTTTTTTCTTTTTCACACAAATTTTAACTCTAAACAACAGTAATTTTTTTTTTCTGTTGTATTCAATGGTGTTATAAATCTCAATATATTTCAGACCTATTAGTCCTTTTTCAAGAGAAGACAGCGGATATATACTCAATGACAACAGCATATTCTTTTCATTGTTTTGACTCTTGAGTATATATCCGTTAATATCTGTCTTCTCTTGAAAAAGGACTAATAGGGCTGAAATATATTGAGATTTATAACACCATTGAATACAACAGAAAAAAAAATTACTGTTGTTTAGAGTTAAAATTTGTGTGAAAAAGAAAAAACAAACAACAAAAAAAAAGAAATTTATTTCTTTTGTTTTCATTTAATTTTACTCTATATATAAAAAAAAAAAATCTCGCATTGTTCTTGGCTTTTAATTTTACCTTATAATTTTCTTCAACAATGCTTCAAGCAAACTACAATCTACTTATAAAGAAAATTAAATTTTCAATTACAAAATTCATACTTTTGGAGAAAAATGCATTTTTTTTTTTTTTAAATTAAAGTATTAATGCTCTGCTAGATCTTAATCCATCCACTTCTAATTCTTGCAATCACACTAGCAACTGCTCCATCCTCTGTTCCGTTGGGATCACCATGGTAACAAAACTTCTCCACAACATTAATAGCATCGTCATCTAGACATACTTTGTCCACATCTGAGTTCTAATCTATCCCTTTGTTTTTTGTTGTTTTTTTTTTAGTTTTTTTTTTTTTACTTTTTGTAATTGTATTTTTAAACTAGTGGAGCTACTCGGCCTTGCCCGGTCATTGAATATGCTTAAATATATATTGATTCATGCAGATTTTGTATTACATATTACAGAGTATTTTTCGATTGAATATTATGTTGTACCTAATATATAGTAGAGATTTCAAAAGATTTTTTTTCTTAAATATCCCTTAGGTGCTATCAGCTAGAATTGAAATCAAAACATTTAGTGCTCCAGCTGCATTCTCTACCATTTGAGCTATCGACAGATAGATAAGAAAGATTTAAAATTAAACCACTTCAAGCTATGAATGAATTTGCACATGCGCAAAAGTAATAGACATATGTCAACAAGTTGAAATGAACATTTTGCATTTTAACTTGCCAACATATTTCTGTACACATTATTCATCCATACAAACAAAGATTTTATTCGTTATAAACCATCCTTGGTGTATGATTACTAGGGCTGTGACAACAGCATATTCTTTTCATTGTTTTGACTCTTGCGTATATATCCGTTAATATCTTATATGTTTTTATATAGACTGATGTGGTTCTTGGTTGGTTGACTGTGTCTTACTGTGTCAGATACATACTTGAGAGTAAAAAAAATGAAAAGAATATTCTGTTGTCACAGCCCTAATGATTACTATTTCCTGTTAATTTCAGTGTTATGTAACTAGTAGTTTAAGAGTTTATAGGTTAAATATTTTTATACAGAAACACACACCCATACATACATACATCTACTGTTTTATTTATATAGATTAATACGAAAGTCTGGTTTTTAATTAATCTTGTTTTGAAATGAATCCTGTATTATAATTATTATATAATTTTGTCAATTTCTAGGCACTGACAGGCGAGGTGGGTATGAGCAACGAGTTGGATGACGTAGCAAGATCATTGTTCAACGGAATGATTCCAGCCATTTGGCGGCGCCTGGCCCCAGATACTCTCAAGTCTCTCGCTAATTGGATGGTGCACTTTGATAGACGATTCAAGCAGTACAAAGCTTGGGTGAGTATCACATTTAGAATCCTGTTGTTGGGAGTATCACAGAGCCTGTACAAATGGTTTAGCATAAGACAAACATAAAAGGGTAAAGAGCATCAATTTGTGAACTACTGATTGTTCTGGTCACTCACCACGACTGCCTGGTCATAGTTTTCTAGTACTACTCAGTGTCAACCGTGTTGTCTCAGTTAGCGTTGCAACAAGTGGGGAGGGGTCTCTTCTTTTAATTTATTAATGAGTCACCACCAAGGCCTAAAACACACTCAAGGATGAGGTTGAGATGAATAGATTGATAGGTGAATGATGATGAATAGTATGAGAGGATTGAAGATCTCTGTATACCACACACTCAAAACAAGACGACCCAGAAAACAGCGATTCTTCCCACTTTGTCAGAGAAGTGCTCGTGGAATGTAAGGACTAAACGACAAAATAGCAGGAAAGCGCAAGTTCCAAGGTCAGCTCTCTACTTGGATACTGGATCTGCAGATGGTTATAGGAACTATGCAAGACTTAACTTCCAGCGAACGTTTTTATTTTTTTTTTTATTCATAAATTCCCCCCAAACAAGATGCACATTGCTACCGAAATGTAAGGAGTTACTGTGTTGGGCAACAAGATATCTGTTCATATTACATTTTTGTATGTTTATACAGTCAGGAAACAGATAGCAGGGAGGGAGTTCCAAAGGCAAGGTGTTCAAGGAAAGAAGCCATTAGAGTATAAAGCCTTTTGGCATCTGGGGGCCTCTATAGTAAAGGAGTGAGATTCTGCTGATTGATGAGTATGTCGGGGTTATTTATGTCAAGGAGGTAGCAAGTTCATTGGCATGTTGCATAAGAGACCCCCGGTAGGAGATTAAACAATAAATTTGGCCAGAAAACGTGACCAAGGGTTACGTGCAGAATCTTTGTGTGTTCAGGGACGGCAAACAAAAATGTCGGTCACAAATCTAGGAGATCCCGGGAGATTACGTCAAAGCGAGTGATCACATTCTTGTGAAACAATGCCGATTGGAATTTCGGCCGATCAAAATCGTCATTCTAGGTCACATAAAAAGAGACAGAGTAACTCGACACAACAACAAACAGTTGAGGTAGCAACACAGTCTTCTACACACCATCCACCAACCCCGTCACGCGGCCATTAGATTTGTCAGTCTGTCGTTAAAAACTTATATGTACAGAAAATAAACGACATATTTTTATAACCAGCTGCGTGCGTTTTCTATTCCACTGACGAATGTTTAAGTAAAAGAAATGACAAAAATTGTCATTTTTGAAATTAAGTAGGCTCAAATGAAATTGACAACTTGGCCATCCTCCTCATCATCATCGTCATTGAAGTGAAATGTAACAGGCACACATTCCATTGAAGTATTTGTATTACAAGCACAAGGACTCAATATTATGGCGATGGGACAGGGGCTGAAACTTGACAGACAGTGTGGGACCTATTAGGCTAGAGCCTCTGTTTTACAGCCTGTTTAAGAGAGAGAGAGACTAGTGGTTGGCGCACCAGTTGAAATGGTCTAAATAGTGAAAATAACATCGGATTGTGTTTTTTTTGTTTGTTTTTTACTGCTATTATCTAATGTAGATAAAAAATAAAAAAAACAACAGAATTAAACTTTATAATGATTTTTGTGAGGAAAGATAATCATAAGAATGATGAATAAGAATGATTTTGATATAGTGATGTTGTTAGGTGGTACCAATGTTTTTCCGGGTGTTGTTTTATCTGAGGTTGTGGCTGTATCAGTTGGGCTTACTGCTGCAGTAGGTGTTGTTGTTCCTGAGGTATTAAATGGTCTTATATAATAACAGACCAGATATCGATTTCTGTGGCCATGCCAACTGTAGGCATGTGTAATACGGTGAGCCCAATTTTTACTCTTCCTCTGCTTAATTCTAATAATCAAATGCAGGAGAAATAAATAAATAACTTTCTCGCTTCTCATCAGAGCAAAGTTGCTTCCCTTGGTATAATAAAAATAAGTAAACCAGTTTTCCTCCTTTGGCTATAAAAGAATTCTTTAATTTCTTAGTTGAATTAATCTACATTTGGACAAACAGGTTTCAGTCCCGAGCAGTTGTGACACACTGACCTTTCCTCCTTTTTTCTGCCAGTCAGTCTTGCTCTCAGGCTTTTTTTTTTTTCCTTCTTGACATCAACAATGTATATGTTAAATAACTTTTGTTTATGTCATCCAACATCAACTCTGGGGTAAACAGCTGTGACCCACTGCATTCTTGAACAATACTACTCTTCCACTGGCTGTGGTCTTCAACCTACTGACATTATGGATAAGGAATGTTTCTGCTTTGTTTATTTCTTTCAAAAGTAAATTTTGGTTCTTTTCTATTTTCACCTCACACCTATCTACAGACGATGGGATTTCAAATTCTACATCCTGCCCAATAGGAAGGTAACAGTGGGTAAGTGGTTAACGACATAAGAATTCTAACTAGAAAGATATTTGGGAAATGGATGCCAACAATAATCCTCTGCTTCATTTTGAATGAATGAATGAATGAATAATGCTCAACAACAATGATCCTGCCCAATAACATTGCCCTGCAGTTGTGGCTGGTTGGAAGAAGCAAATGTCGTAATTTTTATGGTGATGGTGGTGGTGGCTATAGATGGAGTTAAAACCTCCAACTGTGGAGGAGGAGAAGGAGCTCTTCCAAATCAAATGACAATTTGGTGTTAACAAATAAATTTATTTGCAGGGCTCTACATTGCGAGTGATACAGTCGCATATGTGAATGATTTTTCAAAGTGGCGACTAGAAATAATGAAACGCTTATTTCTTGGTGATTGTATTTCTTTTAGACAATCTTTCTGTTGTGGAGACGCCCACTAATTAGCATACGTGGGTGAAAAGATATAGATAAAGGTATCAAGTCAGCAAGACCGGGGAGCTGTGTTCGAACGCTGGATAGGCAAGACGCATGTGCCGGTTGCTCCATGAAAGACTTTAACACGCCCTCTGCCGGACAATCTTCCAACTGCAGTACAACTGCACCTTTGTAAATATGTATTATATTTTCGTCTTAATATATTTGTTTTACCTTTACTTTCTGCGTTCGTGTTGTTATTGATACAGACACAACACTTTCAAAGCTCACTACTGAGTGAAAAATATCTTTTCAACTTTTTTGTTTTAATAAAATGAGCAAAGTCAAATTATTTAAACAATAAAAGGTTTAACGAAACAATATACTTTTTTTTTAACAAGGAACATCTGAGGAAATTTGAATGTTTGTACGTTCACGTATCAACATAAAATTCGGTGTATATTTAGAATTACACTTTAAAAAAAAAAAATACAAAAAAATTTTCATGATGTACATACTCGTCAAAGAACGAAGATGTCATATTCTAAAAATCATGTGGGTTTGGCTAGGAATTTTTCTATTTGGTTAGTAAATGAAAATATTCAGTTGTCAAAGGTCAACTAAAGATAAATTTGTCCGTAGAGCCCTGATTTGGCAAAGTCAAAATGCTCTTTGATTTATTGGTGGAGGATTTGCAGCAAAGTCAACTAAATTGACTTTTTGTGAATAAAACCACAGCCAAAACTCGCATCTCCTTGATTCTCATATTCACGTAGTCATCATTTGTCAGTTAGATTATCCACCAGTGAGTTCATTTGAATTCCATCACCTGTTAATCTTATAGAATTAAAACATGTGGACTTGGGACTTTCAGGAAGTTAAGTAGGTATAAATTCCAAAGGACCTCAAATAGGCCGCTTCCTTTGCATACAGCCCTCTTTTTGAGGTAATTACTTTTCTGGATGGAAATCTACATTCTACGTAACCTTTTAAGGCAAAATATTGCTTAATAATCATTGGTCATATGCATTATTACTAAACAGGCATCACGGTGCCTGTTTACATATTAACATAATGAAAAGTGTTTATTTCCTAGAGAGAAATTGATTTGAAAAGTTGTGTTTGCAGAGATTTTAGTAGTGGTTTATATTTACAATGGAATTATATTTACAATGGAATCATTCAGTAAGAGATTGAGTATTTAACTTAAGTTAGACCTAAGAAATCATTGCACCACTTCTTTGGGGGTTAACACTTGATTTCTATATGAAATGCATTGATATCCGATATCTCAGCAAAAACTCATCTAGCTATAACCATTATCAATATTTCTCTCTCTCCCTCCTTAAAACCAAATGAAACTTCCATAAGCAAAGCTTCTTTCCTAGAATTGCCCATTTGTATAACCCAATACTGATGGACTGCTTCTCATTGTCGTTTTAAGTCCAGTGTAAACAAATTCTTATTGAGTTGCCTTTTAAATAATCAAATTCTACCCAATCACCATCATGATTACCAATCATTATGGTGTTATCTCTTCGTTAATGTGACATTCATTTAACCCTTATCCTCAAGTGGCCTTTGGGCCTTGATAAGTAGTAACGTTTTAGCAAAAAACTTCATATATCAAGTAAGTAAAGCAGTAAGAAAAATTACATTTTCTTCTTTGCAATTAATCACTTAACTATGTTATAGTTTATTTTTTTCTTGTGGTCTTTTTTTGCTAGATTCCAGGATAAAAAATTCATCTAGTCTGGTAGAATAGCCGGCTTGTTACTTTAGGTAGCATCACTTGCAGAAGGTGCACCATTCTTTGCATCAGCCAATCTATAGCCGTGCGGGGGGGGGGGGTCTTACATTGTATTCACAAGTGTTTGTGAACAATATGAGTTCGGGAACTCTGATGTGTGATCCATTATTGCAATTGGATGTACATAGTAAACTTAGCATCAATATGATTTATTGGGGGGAACCCTGAGAGACCAAGTTGACTAAGAAGAAGTGACTCAGTCCAGGATGGAAATACAGAGACTTCGGTGGCAACAAACCTCCTCAAGGTCCCAGTCCTCTTCGCACTCATCCAATGGTGACTGATGTACGTCTGTTCCGTCTGCCTGCTTCCCACCTGACTACAACTTGGATGTCTTCAAGTCCAATGTTAACAAATTCCTAATGAACCGTCCCCTTAAGTAAACACATCAAATCTCCACACTAACATAATGTACTTGCAATAACCCTTATCCCTGAGTGGCTTCCGGGCCTTGATAAGTGGTGATCACTGTGTAAAAAAAAAAAAAAAAATGTGCAATTATTGTGAGTCGATGGGATTTCATGACATGAATTGTTTGCAATCTGGTATGGAGCCGAGTACACAATCTGGTTATGAGAGCAATAACTCTACTGTCACATAGTGAAAGACTACCCTGGCTTAGTTCACAACAAAGAAATGACGAATGTATAATTGTGATATTATGAACTGCCCCTCTCGATTCACCAAGGCATACAAAGGCGATCGAAAATAGGATGGGTAGTCAGTTGGAGTGGCCAGGAGGGTGAATTATTTTCCGCGTAGACAAAGACAAGACAGAATTTTCCAATCTTGAGTCAATATATTTAGGAGTTAGAGTTGGTTTACGACAGTTTGTGGCTCACAGCAGATTGGTTGAGCAGATGAGGAGATGAACTAATAATCTGACCACCAATGATGCCTCAAAAGACTGACAACATTTCATTCCTATGCTGACGGTATCACACATACACTCAAACTGATTGATACACAATGTATCGAAGATTGTGTTTTCTCTTGTAAGTCTACTGCTGTTATTGTTAACCAGTGCACGTTATTTTCGGTGATCACAAGCATGAAATGGTCATAATCCAAACAAGAAAATGGAGAAGAAAACTATGACACACAAGCGTTGGGAGTTGAAAGCTGTTAACAGAGACAGCATGATTCTACAAAATAAGCTTAGTGACTACAATTAACAAATTTATTTGATCAAGTCAAAATGGACCTTCAATTATTGACAGATTTTTCCACTCATTTTCAAAACGTTTATTAAAGTTTACAACAAAAGTTCAATTAAAGAGGAATAATCCAGTTGGCAATTAAGTAAATTATTATCCACCTTGATAGCGGCCCTGTCGGAGGGGCATTAGAATACACCGACTGCCCCCTGCAGAGGGTAAAAGTCCCTCAATGGGGGTCCTGGATATGACCTTAAACTATATCCAGTGGTGGGGCCCCAGCTTGCGGGCTTTGGGGAGTGTGGAGCCACCCTTTAATTACCATTGCTCCCAGGTCCACTCTGACCCAGAGTGGTAGTACCTGTTAGGGTTCCAACTATGGGTTGAATAGAAACCGACTTGAAAACAACAAATATATTCTATTAAAAAATTTTTATTCAAAATCTTTGGATTCGGCATTAAATAACCCAAAAAGGGTTGATATGCCGTAAAACAAAAACAACCAACCAACCACCTTGATAGCAGCTTAACAGCTTATTCTGAAGTACTTACTAAAAGATTTTTGGGGCGGGGGGGGGATACTATCCTTCCACATGCAATGCATGATATTCCCAAATGGTCATACAACCATCTTGTACTGACCAGGCATAATGTTGCTTAACATGGGTGATTTAAGTAGAACAGGTATGTCAACAAGTTTATATTGTACATATATTCCATGTTTATATTTTCTTTGTGTTCATAGGTTAATGAAGGCGAACCGACTGTCATGTGGTTGTCTGGTCTACAAATCCCAGAATCGTTCCTTACAGCCCTGGTCCAAGCTACGTGTCGTAAAAATGGGTGGCCCCTTGACAAATCAACATTATTCACAACTGTTACGCATTATCAATCAGCTGACGACGTTGTCGAAAAACCACTTGCAGGTAAGTATTTTTACCCCCAGTTTTATTAAAGGGAAATAATTAAATTTGGATTATTGTCGAAATAATCCAAATTTATTTATTTATTTATTTGGTTGTTATTTTTATGACGTTGTGGTTGATGCAACGGATTGCAACGCCCAACATTTTCTAAGTTCATTTTTTTTTTTTTTTAACTTGGGAACCTTCTAGTCAAACTTGGTAAATCTTTTACTAAGTTTTTGTCTATAATTCACTCTCTCACAATGTATGTTGGTTGAATCCCTTCCTCACTCTGATTTTTTTTTTTTTTTTTTGTTCTTTGTTGACTTTTTCTTTCCATCGTTCCCTTCTTTCTATTTTGTCTTTATATTTTTACTTTCTAAACCCGAACCCACCCGGTTCACCACTATTTTCCTTTCACGAACATAAAAATTTACCAATTGAAATAATTTATCTATTCGTTTGATCAAAGAAAAAATAAATAAATAAAATGGGTTTTACTGCATATTAATTTTCTCAAGATATTTCCTGTTTTTGTCATAGAAATTGTTAGCAAATTTGGTGACCTCAATCACGTACCATACTTTCTTGTTTGTCTTATTTCATTTTTGCCCAAGTTTTTGATAAAAAATATTGTGGTAAATTTTTACATTAAGTCCACATCCACAATTTTCTTTAAAATGATGACTTGGATAGGTTTTCGACTATGCTGAATAGGAAAATCTCATTTAAATTTTGCAGAGACAAGTAATTATGGAAATATAAAGACTGGTATTATGTACTGTAATTCGCTGGTGGGCATGTTTTTACGTGCATAAAAACATGGCTACTAGTGAATTAAAGTGCATAATACAGATCTTTATATCGCGATAACTACTTGTCTCTGCAAAATTTAAATGAGATTTTCCTATTCAGCATAGTCGAAAACTTATAAACGTCGTCATTTTAAAGAAAATTGTGGATATGGACCTAATGTAAAAATAATATCAATATTGCTTTTGAATATAATAAATAAAAATATTTGTAAACTGCTTTGTTTTTTGTTTTTTTCAAATAAATATGATTATCTAAATTTCTGTTTTTGGTTTCCAGATTGATTTAAAAAATTGTAAATATACATCTTTATTAAAACAAAAAATAATTTATAAATATTATTATTTATTATATCTAAATATCTATATTTCAAAAAATTGTCCAATATGGAACGTAATTGGTGGGTGTCGTCACATTAACTTACACTATCTACTTTTTATAATGTTCATTGCTGTTCAAAACAGGAAAGGGGTCGGAAAAGTTAATATGCCGCAAAACCAAAATCGTTTATTTTATTAGGTCAGTTACTGTTTTAACAAATTGTTGGGTTGACAACCGAATGTATCAGTTAAACTCGACTAAGTACGTTTTCTGTTTTCAGTTGAAATTAATAAAGAGACGGGGGGGGGGTTGATATAGTAAAGTGTAAATAAAAGGAAGTATCACCAAGAGCAGTAATACTATTTAACCTGTGGTTGAAGGGAAAGGGGGAGTGTAAGCGTGTGTGTATGTGTGAGAGAGAGAAGGTTATGAAAAATTAATTTTTGACTTTGTATTTTTTGAAAATCTAACTGGCTTTGCAAACTCATTTTTTCCTAATACAAATAATCTAACCCAGGCTCTAAGTCACATTTTGTCTAATATATACATTACAGAAGATCTGAACAGTGTCGGTCAGTTTCATACAGGGTGTCCCAGACACCGATCTCCTTGGAGTGGCTATACCCGATCACCAGATCTATCTCCCTTAACTTTTTTTTCTTTTTTTACAAAGGAGTCACCACTTATCAAGGCCCGGCGGCCACTCGAGAATAAGGGTTAATGAGTGTACAGTGGTCAAAAAGAACATGTAGTAATGGTTAGTAGTGGAAATTTGGTAAATTGGATTACTTAAGGGGACGGTTCATTAAGAATTTGTTAACGTTGGACTTGAAGACTACCAAATTGTAGCCAGCTGGAAAACAGGAAAACGGAAGAGTTCCAAAGATGTGCAGTTCTAAGACATAAGCTTTGTTCATGGAATCTACGTTTAGGTTTAGACACAGATGGGGGAAATTATTGATAGTGGTTTCAATGAGACGAGCGTTTCTTATGAAAGTCAGGCCAGAGGGGACCATAGATTTGAGCTCAGACAAGTATTTGCCATGAAAATAACGATGAAGCAGAGACAAGCTCTTTGAGAACATCTCAAATCTGTTGTGTACTAGAATCGTTCGTCTATGGCCGTTATCACCATGACCACCCAAAAGGAAGTAGAATATTCCAAATAGAAAAGTCGAATATTCCAAATAGAAAAAAAAAGTAGAGAACACCAAAAAATTGGTGTCGCTTTTAAGGCAAAGCTAATAAAGATGAATTGTTTTTATACTATTATATTTAATGTAACAAAGTTTTAACATTATAAGAGCGCCCTAGAAAGGTCTCTTCTGATTTAATTATAAACTGCCCTGGAAATGTCCCTTCTGGTTGATTGATTGTAAAATGCCCTGGAAATAAACCTTCTGGTTGACTGATTGTAAAATGCACTAGAAAGGCCCCTTGTGGTTGATTAGTTGTAAAATGCCCTGGAAAGTTCCTTTCTGGTTGATTAGTTTTAAAATTCCCTTCTGGTTGATTGAGTGTAAAATGCCCTGGAAATGTCCCTTCTGGTGGATTGATTGTAAAATGACCTGGAAAGATCCCTTCTGGTTTATTAGTTATGAATTGCCCTGGAAAGATCCCTTCTGGTTGATTGGTTGTAAAATGCTCTGGAAAGGTCGCTTCTGGTTTATTAGTTGTAAAATGCTCTGGAAATGTCTCTTCTGGTTGATTAGTTGTAAAATTCCCTGGAAATGTCCCTTTATTATTTAATTATATAATGTTCTGAAAATGTTTCTTCTTATTTAATTATGAAATGCCCTGGTAAGGTCCATTCTTTTTTAATTACCAATTTCCTGGGAAATGTCCTTTCTTATTTAATTACAAACTGCCCTTTAAATGTCTCTTCTGATCAATTACAAAATGCCCCGGAAATGTCCATTCTGATTAATTATAAAATGTCCAACCTGATTATGAAATTCCCTGGGGAAACTCCACCCTGATTAATTATAAATGCCCTGAAAATATCCCTCCTGATTAATTACAAAAATGCCCTGGAAAAGTTACTTCTGAATAATTATCAAAATGCCCTGGAAAAGTCACTTCTGGTTAATTACAAAAATACTCTGGAGAAGTCACTTCCGATGAATTGTAAGAAAAAACTTATTTGTTTTTCAACTACTTTATTTATGTAACAAACGGAGAAAGAGCAACAGATGCAACATTACAGCAGTTTAAAAGAGGGATCACGAAACATTATTCCCAATAATTCATTTGTTGATTTTGCCAGGAACAAGAATAATTTCGGATTTCTGGGCAGCTTATGATGGATTTGAAAACTTGGAGAATGGCATTTATTAGTATGTCACAGTTGTCCATGTATGGTGAATGCAGATCAAAATAATAAGTTATTTATCACCAGCCAGTGTCAATATGAACAAGTTAGTTATTGCCAGCCACTGTTTGGTCAGTGCAGATTACAATACTTATATGTTAATTATCGCCCGTCAGTGTTTGGTCGGTACAAGCTACAATATTAATAAGTTATCGCCAACCAATTCAATTTTATTTGATTTCAAAAAGAAGGCTACCATACTGTCACACGCTCATAATGCTGCGAGATCAGGATAAGATCAGAACAGTTCAACAAATTGATGCAATTGTTTCAGCAGAGATATCAGGAACTGAAGATCCGGAGCTTTGTGATTTAGTTAATGGTACATGGTCCAACCTCATTGTAATTGTTTGGTTATGTGATAAGTTTCTTAGTGATGTGTGTTTTAAAAATTTTCAAATACCATGGAATTTCCGTGGGTTCTGCTAGTTTGTATTAATATGAATACCTAGATGATGTGCAACTTCTGGGGCACCCTGTACATATTAATATTTATAAATAAATATTAATTATTTTTAAACGTACGGACACATGTTTCAAACTTACATTCTCATCAGTGTACGAAATGATAATTACACAAAGTCATTTTTAACTCTGTAGGCTGGTATTCAACGTCCAAGCTCCTGGTAATTAGCACAAGTAGTAAAGGAATTTAGTTCCACTAATACTGATTAGGTAGGTATAAGCAGTAAACAGTCAGATAGTATTCAACAACTGGCATTGAAATATTGCATAGTGATAAGATTGACCATTGACCACTTATTCTTAATTCCTTGAAGAGGGCTCAACTTTTTCTTAAATATATATATACTAGTTTCCCGGGATTGAATAAGGATTAATGAATGTTTCACTCTCCCATATTTTATTGTCATCGAAATCTGTGAAAACGACCATTTTTCAATCAAATCGATTACTTGCTTGCTCTAGTGGGGGGGGGGACCAACCGCGGTGCACTGGGAGAAAGCTTCACATGCCTTCTCGCAGTGACTTAAGTTTACATTGCACTGTAGAGAATCTGCTGTTGATTTTATAAAATTATCTGTAAATAATACGTTCATTTAAAGTTAAAAATGCAAAAGTCAAGTATCAGGATCCAATTGTTCCCTACACAGAAACATTCATTTTGAATGCGCCCCTGTCATATCAAAGAACCTACTGTTGATTTTATATGCCTGGCCTTTTTGCTTGTGTGATAATAAAACTTCTCAAATGCACTTATGATATTAGACTGTATAAGGCATTCAGTTTAGTCAAAATCGTCTGTTCTTTCTTTTGTTTTTTTATTTATCGATACTTATCAAAGACATTCCAATACAAAACCTATCTAAGAACTCTGCCAGGCAAATAAAGTACATTTGTGTGAAATTTAAAAAAATAATTGATCCAGCTCTTTGGAGTCCATAGGGAACGAGCTAAGACACAGACAAAATTCCTTTTATATAATAGTATATAATATATATATATGCAGGAATAGAACAATTGACAAAGCAAGCAGTTGTTAATGCGTGTGGTCATCTTAGCATCGGAGAATATCATTAGAAAGTTGAACCAAAAATGAATTCTAATCTTCTTTATTTTCAGGATGTTATATACATGGCCTCTACTTAGAAGGAGCTGGATGGGACAAGAAGAATAACTGCTTGATTCGACAAAAGCCCAAACAACTTGTGCAAGAATTGCCAGTGTTGAAGATAAACCCAATTGAGAGTAGACGACTCAAATTGCAGGTAAACATTTAAAGATTGTTGGATGTGTGTAAATCATTCAAACATTGTGAGCAATGACAGGGATCGTCTACGCCGGTCAAAACACTGACTTGGATGATGTTCTCTTTGTAATAGAACAGAGAAGACTTGCTATTCTAAACATCTAGGACAGCGAACTGAGCTATGTTGAGGTATTCAAATAATTTGTTTTCTAATATATGGGCATCTGGAGTAGCAGCTGTTTATATAAACGAATCATTTTGGGTCCATCATAATTCATTATTTGGCAGTCAACTTCTGTTTGTGTTCATGGGAAAGTCCTCTTGCTGTGTATGCGTAGTCCTGTAAAAATATATTTTCATTATTTATGTTTTCTGCTGATATGGAAAAACAAGCATCTTTTCCCATAATTAAATCAAAGTAACTCCTCCTCCTCCTCACCACCACTACCATAATGGTCAGTGAAAAATCTCAGCTACAATGTCCTCTCTCAGCTGTCAAGCATTCAACCTTATTTTTTCCTTTTGAAATTAGTTGTTCTCCTCATATGCAAATGAATGCTACCTATAAAGAAAAATTGAACTACAAGCCCAAATTCCTTGTTAGACGGAAAATAGAGTGCCGAATGTGTTAAACAATCCACACGCCCCAAGAGGCTTGCAAACCCTTTTTCTTCTGTTACAATAGGTAACAGTTAATTCTTCCTTATATTTTAAACCACAGAAGTGTTTCTAATAAGGGACAGAGTTAGTAAATTGAGATGATTTGTATGTAATATTTACACAGACACACATACATATATCTACTGTTTTATTTATATAAAATAGATCGGTCTTTAAACTGCACAAGTATCAATATTTCTAACTGCCTTTGTGAGCATCTAGTGAATAAATACCTCTCTCTCTCCATCTAATTTACTTAGCGTGTTTGTACACACCGTTTACATGTACGCAAATTAGATAACAAAAATAGGTTGCCTTACTTTTATATCATTCCTAAGACTAATATGTCTTATTAATTTTTGAACATGCAAGAAGAATGTGTTAGCGCATCTAACACAGTTTATGAATCTCTTGTAATTCCTTAAGGAAATTCACAGAATTCATCTTCAACAACACTGCAATTACTACTAACAAATATCAGTTCCAATGTTCTCTCTCAGCTCTCAAAAATTTCATTGAAACCTATCTTCTTCAATTCGTACTTATTCAAGAGTTGTTGTTCTTCATATGCAGAATCAATTATAAACACAAGTTCTTTTTTTGAATGCAAATAAATTACTCAACATGTTATACAGTAGATAACATTCAATTCGCCTTTATATTTTAAATGACAAAAGAGTTACATTTTTTAGTAGGGAAAGAGTTAGTAAAATGAGATAACTTGTAAGTAATCAAAAGCAAAGAAAACTATTATTTTATCACATTGCTTGCTTCAATCTGGTTTTTATTTTTTTTTTATTAACGGTTTCTTCCTTTTTATCTTGAACAATATATTCATTACACTTAAAAAGTGGGTGAAAGTACAGAATATTAAAACACAAAAATAAAGGAAAATGTATACGTATGTACCCATAACAAAATGAAAATATCATATTCCAAAAACTACATAAATTGATCAAGTAGTTTTATTTTTATAAAGAAATTCATTTTTAAGCAATTAATGTAAATTTGTAGCCATTATAAGGTAAATCTTGCAAGTTTGAATTAATGAGTTATCTCTCTTTGCTTTTGATTATTTTTTTTAGATTGTTTTCATAATAACGGACAAGACAGCTGCTCTTCTATTACTCATAAAATTTGATTTTCTTATTTAAAAATAAAATTACTTGATCAATTTACATAATTTTTGGAATATATTTTTGTTTCATCACAGGTATGTACATCATAGATTTTTCTTGATTTTTGTTTTTTAAAGATTATAGGGGGGATTCTAAACAAAAAACAAAAAGTGTAATTTGTTTCATTTCCTTTCTGAAAATAATTATTCCAGCAAGAAACATTATTACAATGGCGACAATTCATAATTCGGCTTAAAAGTAAAGATATCAGTTACCTTCCTTACATTTTTAGTGTTTTTTTTTTTCATCTCTGTTACATATTATTTTTTGGAAATTAAAAAATTTAAACTAAGATGACATGAATGAATCACATTAAGATGACATGAATGAATTACACGAGATATCAAGTAGAGACAGATAATTAAAAATTAAATAAAATATGTTTTCTCTTTTCAGAATACTTTACGGACTCCTGTCTATGTGACATCTCAGCGTCGTAATGCCATGGGAGTTGGTCTTGTATTTGAAGCAGATTTGTCTACAACTGAACATATTAGTCATTGGGTGCTTCAAGGGGTTTGCCTTACCCTAAACACAGACTAAAATGCTTAAAGACACTTTTATAAAAGGGAAAAAAAGAATTCAGCTTAATAAAAGAGAAAATGTTAAAAAAAAAAATTTAAACATTTTTTTTTTCATATTCTTTGGATTCTAAATACTTCCAATTCTTTTAGTTATCCCAAGCTTTCTCAACTTCCATCTTGGCTTTTTAGATTACTTTCTGTCCATTTTGCCATCAGATACATATTCTTATTCATTTTGTTTTTTTTCTCCACTGATTTTATCATTTCCACATTTTTTTTTTTTTCATACACTTCTCAGTTTCCTCATTTAACCACCATATCATCCTACGTCTTGGAGACTCACAAGTCTGGTCTGTTACCCCCCAACAGTATTTCTTTTAACTTCTTTCACATTCCACAAATACATTGAAAAGTGGGCTCCTTCTACCATGCTAACAAATTACTTAGACCTAAGAATATTCTATACCTCAATAGGTATCTATATTATGATTTAAGTGGCATCGGTCAAACAAGCATTCAGATTGTTATAGTTACAGAAGGTCCATATTATATGTCAATCTGAAAGTGGACTTAATCTGTGTCAAATCAATGCAAATCCCAGGATTCCGTTTTCCACTGTTAATTGAGTAATTGTCAAAATCATTAGAGTGAAAATAATCGGTACTATCCCACCCAGGTTGATCAGGACCCTCTGTGAGCAATCATTGCTATTAATGATAATGAAAGTGTCTATCTAGTTATGTCATGTTTGTGTACAGTTGATATTTGAACAAAAATTATTTAAATTAAAACAAAAAATTTTAAAAATATAAAAAAATTTTATGTACAGGAAATGAATGAAAGTTCAAAATTGTCTTTTCTTTGATGGGTTTGTGAAGAAAAAAAAAAGTTATTTTAGAATAACTTCATCTTTCCGTAATGGTTTGGAGGACAGTTTTCGTATCTTGATGTACATATTTTCGCCCTAAATGTGAAAAAAAAAAAAAAAAAAAGAATTAATTACAATTTGAAGAAACGCATTATATTAAAGAACAAAATGTATCTATTTATAAATTTATTTAATCTGCAAGAACGTGGATGCTTATAAATCATAAATGGATATAAAAAGCAAATGCATTTTAAGTAAAAACACTTATGTAATTACATGTCATGTCAAAATTAGTAAAAATTTTGGTACTAGTGCACTTATTGATCCGTGCTGAAATAATAACATTATTTAGAAAGCCATTCTTAACATGGGGAAGGGAGGGTGTTTTTTTACCTATTCTGTACTTTAACTTTACAATTTAATAAAAACAGATATAAAACCTTAGCTAAACTTGAAAATACTATTTAAAAAATAGCACGGATCAATAAGTGCACAAACACCCAAATTTCAAAAATTACCAAAAATGATTAATAAGTAAAATAATTACAAGAAAAATAACAAAAAAAAACAGTGGTTCCAGCTGAAAACTTAACAATGGTTTGTGTATGCAAAAACTATTCTGTACTGAACTGTTACTCACCGATCCAGTTTGGATAGCCTGAAGTTTAAATTCATCAACTTTCTCCAAGAGAAAGGCAATTTCAGCCACGGACAAATTGTATGCTGGCATAGGACATTCATTCTGACATGCTTCAGATATAAAATCTCTGAAAGAAAAAGCGAAATTTACAAGTAAAAAAATCTATCCACCTCGCCAAGTTAAAAAAAAAAAAAGAAAAATATAAACAGATTTTTAGTTTTTAGTTTTCTTAACAGATTCTCAATGAATTTTCTCAAAACAATATCATACATTTATAATGATTAGAATTGTGACTCGCTATTACTTTGCAAATTTTTCTATTTGAAACAAAAAAATTAAACAATAAGCATTTCATGTGTAACTTTGTTGTAAATATGAGGCAAAATCTTTCGCATTTACTCATATATGTGTGGAGAAGTTTGATGAAAATTTATCTTTTAAATATTTGACCATAAACAAAAAAGAAATCAATTTACCGTGTGTTTACCAGCCGGCGGTTTGAACCAGTTTCTTCTGAAGGAGGAAGTTGCATGAAAAGTTCACAAGTGGTCATCAATCACATGCATATCTCAGTAAGGCAGGTTGACAACATTAAGTTCTTGCATTAGGTGTGGGTGGGGGCGGGGGTCAACATCCTCCTACATACAGTGCCTGGTATTCCCAAATGGTCACCCATTTGGTACTAACCAGGCTCGATGTTGCTTAACTTTGGTGATTTAATATGATGAACATGATTATGCTGCGTGTTGGAGGATGAGTAACTTACAGTTTAAAAATAGAATATCACTTGTTGAAAATTCAATTGTTAATTTCCTTAAAGTCTAGAAAAAAAAACATTTGAACACAATTGCTAAATATTTCTTCACAGAATAAAACAATATTCTTAAATAGAACTATTTTTATATTAAAATCAAAACAATCATTGAATTAAAAAAAAAATAGTTAATTAATAAACAGCCATTTTATAAAGAAACATGCAAATTAGTTAACCTGATAACTTAGATCACATATACACAGTAATGTAAGACCATATGCCACCCCTTGACAATCACCAATCCCAATGCTTGTATCACGGTTTTCTTCTCCTTCATTTTCATCTTCTTGTTCTGGCCATGTCGTCTTCACGATGGCCGAGAGTGTGAGCACTGGCTTACAAGTATACAAAAATAAAAGCAATAGTGTTGTGCTCCGAGTGTGTGTGATATCATCAGCATAAAAAAGTATCTCAAAGCATTGTGTGTTGATAGTTGTCTGCGAACTGATCAACTCATCTACTAAAGATTTGTTTGCTTCCTCATGTCTACCACCATCTGCTTCTATCTGCAAATTGTTGCAAAAACACGCATAAACTAAACTGACTGCTCAATATATTAACATCGACTGGAAATCCTAAATGCATGATTTTTACTCGTCCTACTTGTGATTACCTTTCCTTTTTCTTGTGAATCATTTTCTCCCATGCCTTTTTTGTTTTAATTCCAATAACTTTGTTTTTTTGAATGAGTTCCTAACATTCCTTAGGGTCTTGGTTCAAGGAAACAGTCCATCATATCATAGCAAATAAAAAAGATGGAATGTTGCTATTGTGTAACGTTGAATTAACATTGAAGAGCATTTTGACTTTGTAGGATGCTACTTTGAGGAAATGTTAAGAACAGTTCAATCTGATAGGTCCTGAACTGTCATCTAAACTTCAGCCCCTGTCCCATCGACGAAATGTTGCATCTCTCTGCCTTTTCTACAAGTACTTTAACAGTGAATGCTCTGACGAACTGCAAGCAACGTGAACCGACATCTTGCTGCCCAACTTCCTACACAGTACCCCTGATGCCTATATCCCTGATAGTAGCCCCCTACACCAAAGTGGCAATGTGCCTTGTTTGGGGTGAAAATGTAATAAAAAAAAATTTTTTTTTTAAAGTTTTTTTCCTCTTTTATTTAACATTATTTCAATTAAAGTTCAAATCATTGTTCATTTCTGTTTTGGTAAATATATTGAAGTTAGACTACTCCTGAGATGTTCATAATCTCTTTACATACAGTGTAGCTGAAACACACATGTAATAATCTGTCTTTGATCAAATCACAGGTCTATTTTTTTTTGGGGGGGGGGGTAGAGACATTTATTTGTGCGAGTAATACAGTCGACATCATTTACAGAAATCAGAAAGAGAGATCTATATAGTAATATGCTCTTGGTTACAAGAGAGACTATTGCATTGTTTGCTCGCCCCATTTTATTGGTGGTTTAGGATTAGCACTGACTTTCTGCATCTATTTACTTTAAAATATGACAAGAACAAGAGATCACAATGCACTTTGAGGGAAAGAATCTGTCAATCATTCCTAGTTTGTTGCTTTTGATCAATCCATCATCCTCTAGCTTTCTTTATCTAGCAAATCTAGATTTTTTCAATCTGTTAAGTCCAAAGTAGCTGAGCAGCGGCTTGGTTCCCACCAGTTTTGGCAAATAGCAAACAGAATCCTGAACAGAAGCGTGTGCTCCATCCCAACTATTATCAATGGACCTGAGGTAATCTCGTCAGCATCAGACAAAGCCAAACTCTTTGTCAAGAACTTTGCAGCTAATTCTACCCTTTGCGACCAAGACCGCCAACCCCCAATATTTCCTCCTGTATCAGAAAACACGCTATGTGATATACGTATATCTGTACGTGATGTTGCGAAGCTAATCAAAAACCTTGATTCGAGTAAAGCAACTGGCCCTGATGGTATTCCAATTATAGTACTCAAAAAACTTCAACCTGAACTAGCGCCCATACTTACAAAACTGTTTAAACGTTGTCTTAAGGAGAATAGTTTCCCATCTCCCTGGAAAATCTCATCAGTATGCCCTGTATTTAAGAATTCAGGTGATCGCTCATCCCCCTCTCAGTACAGGCCAATAAGTCTCCTGTGCGTCATGAGTAAGTTGCTAGAATCTGTGTTAAATACAGAAGTAATCAAACATCTCAACAAAAATAACCTTCTTAGTGACACTCAATATGGTTTCCGTTCTGCTAGATCTACAGCAGATGTGCTTACAGTTATATCGCATAGGATTAGCAAATTTCTCGACGGTGGCAATCTTTCTAGGGCAATTGCTCTTGACATATCTAAAGCCTTTGATAGGGTATGGCATAAAGGTTTACTTCATAAGATCGCTAGCTATGGTATAGCTGGAAAAGTCTTCTCAATTATTAAATCATTTCTTTCTGATAGGCTCATAAGAGTAGTAGTTGAGGGGCAAAAATCAGAAGCTCACAGTATTAATGCCGGTGTCCCTCAGGGATCCATCCTGGGCCCAACTCTTTTCCTGATCTACATTAATGATCTTCCAAATCATATCCTTACATCATTTGTAGACATTTATGCTGACGACACTACCATTTATGGTACCACATCTAAGACAGTAAACGACCAAGTTCTCTCCAATTGTCTCTCCTCTGATCTTGAGCACGTAGTACAATGGGGAAAGGAGTGGCTGGTTACTTTTAATGCAACTAAAACCAAGCTTCTCTCTTTACATCATCAACATTCTAATCCACATTTGTCATCAATTGAAATGAATGGCTATCGTCTTCAGGAGGCCTCAAGTTTTGACAAGCTTCTGGGCTTGACCATTACTCCTGATCTTAAATGGAACACGTATATCAAATCTGTTGCCAAGGCCGCTGGAAAAATGGTGGGATCTTTCTATCGATCCAGTAGATATCTCACTGCTGATGCTATTCTCTATCTATATAAGAGCCAGGTACGTCCAAGGATGGAATACTGTTGTCACATCTGGGCAGGAGCTGCTAGAAAGGACTTGTCCTGCCTTGATAGAGTTCAAAATAGACTTCGTAGCCTCGTAGATGTCCTTTTCTCCTCCTTGCAACCTCTATCTCACAGAAGAGATGTTGCGAGTTTGTCTCTGATGTATCGTTATTTTCATGGAAAGTGTTCAACTGAGCTTCAATCTATGGTCCCCCCTTGCCAAACTTTCACAAGAAACACTCGTCTAGCTGTAAACACTATCAATAATTTCCCCCACTCTTTATCTGTGCCTAAACCTAAACGTAGATTCCATGAACAAAGCTTCTTTCTTAGAACTGCACGCCTGTGGAATTGTCTTCCGTTTTCCTGCTTTCCGGCTGACTACAATATGGTTGTGTTCAAGTCTAAAGTAAATAAGTTCTTGATGGGCCGTTCCATATAGGTTATTACATTTGCCAAATTTTCATTACTAATGATTACTATATTGACCAATTTCTACTGTACACTCTTTAACCCTTATCCTTGAGTGGCCTCTGGGCCTTGATAATGTGGTGATGCCTTTGTAAAAAAAAAAAAAAAAAAAAAAAATAGAGTTTTGGTCAGGACACTTTCCTTTTTTTTTTTAGCCATTTCACAACTCAAGCAAGCAAAATGCAAAACTCAGTTCAACTCACTTTAAATATTTGATAACTTTTTCCTTGAAATCATTTGACACTGTTATGGATTCTTCTTTGGCCGCTCTGGTTGCATCTTCAAGATTTGTTGTCACTAAACAAAAACGAAAAAAATGACATAATGATACGTCCCATAAAAAGGATATATTTGAAGTAGCTGAATAGTTTTGACTACAGTATTCAAATAATAATCTACTAAATTGCCTTACTAAATGAGTGTTCTTGGTCGGAGCTGGTAATATCCTGAGACATGAGGCTTTTGGCATATCTTTCGACATCTCTCCCAAGCTGTTCTATCAATCAGTATTTATGGCTTATAAGAACCCAAATGTATTCAAAATCATTACATTAATTACAAACTTACAATTTTAAGAAGAATTTTTATCAGCTTGCTTTTTTTTTTGCTACTTTGGCAGTAAAAGTAAGGGAGGACTTTTGAATGTCATCATTTTTCTTTTGCAAACCATCCACAGAGAATTCAGTACAGAATTCTCTGTGTACAGTCAGCAGAAATTGGATATTGTACACTCATTCTGCTATCTTGGTATCCATGTTGGTGCAGGATGTGAATTAAGTTTGATACTGCATGTACAGATGGTGTGTGGCAGGCTTTGTTCAGACTGGAGTCAGTTCTGTGTTATGATGGTATGGACAGGCTGAATGACACTATGTTTGAATAAACAGATGTACAAACATCTCAAGTGAGGGTAATAAAGGAAAAGGCAGGCCAAGAAAGATTTGGAATAACTCAGTCAAAATTAACTTCAAGCAAATAGCATATCAAAACTAACATAAATGATAGAATGACCAACGTGTAATACACATCTGATGTGGAAAAGACATGTTTAACCAAGAAGAAGACAATAGATGAGGTATATAAATTAACAAGTTGGAACGGTACAACAAGTGCATTGCAGCTGGAGGAGATTACTTTAGAAGGGGACTATGGCAACAAAATATAGACATAAGTGAAAATCACAATTATACAGGTAAAAATCGTTTCAAATGAATTAACAAAAAAACTCTTTGATATATTTGCATAGCAGCTAAAAATTAAGAAGATAAAGAGGGCTTAAATTATGAAAAATTATTGTCGAAATTAGTAACATATCCAAGAATTACGAAAAAGTGATAAAATATTAGTTAATTGATTGGTGTGTTTGTAAGGAAATAATCAGCCTAGAAAATATATCAAAGTTATTATTTAGTAAAGAGGGAAGGGCGAAAATGTGGGTTAAAATTATGAAAAATGATTGTCGAAATAAGTAACATATCTAAGAATTATGAAAAATGATTAAATGTGATTTCATGCATTAGTGTGTTTGTAATAAAATAATAAGCCCAGATAATATTTCAAAGTTATTATTTTATTAAGAGAGGGCGATAATGTGGGTATAAATTATGAAAAATGATTGTTGAAATTAGTAACATACCCAAGAATTATGAAAAATGATGAAATGGAGGTTAATTGATTAGTGTGTTTGTAATGAAATAATCAGCCCAGCAAATGTATCAAAGTTATTATTTTAGTAAGGTTGAGCGACAACGTTGGTTTAAATTATAAAAAAATATTGTCAAAATTAGTAACATATCCAAGAATTACGAAAAATGATGAAATGAGAGTTGATTGATGTATGTGTTTGTAATGAAATAATCAGCCTAGAAAATATATCAAAGTTATTATTTTAGTAAGGTGTGCAATATGGTGAGTTTAAATGATGAAAAATTATTGTCAAAATTAGTACTATATCCAGAATTATTAAAAATGATGAAATGTGAGTTAATTAATAGTTGTGTTTTTTATAAAATAATCAGCTGATACAATATATCAAATTTACTATTTTAGTAAAGGGAGAGGCGATAATGTGGGTTGAAATTATTCAAAATTATTGTTGAACATAGTAACATATTCAATAATTATAAAAAATGATAAAATGTGAGTTAATTGACCGGTATGTTTGTAATGAAATAATCAGCCTAGGAAATATATCAAAGTTATTATTTTAATAAGAGAGCAGTACAGTTTTAATAAAAAACTAGAATATGATTGTGCCTTCATGCTGTGGAATTTCCACATGTCCTGCTAGTTTATATTAATATGCTGTCTAAAATGTTGAGAATATATATTGATGTGTCTATTACCGAGTACCGTAATATTGTAATTGGATATCAAGCACAGAATATGAGGTTATATATTTACACATTTTGAAAGGAGAGGACCTAACCCTCTAAAATGAAAGTAATTTCTTACATAAACTTGGCTTGTGATTGACTGCTTTTTGACTGAACATTTTACGGTAGATTTCACTTTCTTCTTTTTTATATTTCAAAACATCCCTGCAAATAAAAGAAATATTTAATAAAAATGTTTAGATTATAATTATCTAACAAATTTTATTGAATAAATGTTTTGAAAATAGAAAGTCATTACTGTTTTTTATAAATGACAAAACATGGGCTGAAAACAAACACAAATTAACATAAAAAAAAAACTATCAGCAACTTCTGACAAAATTAAATCTGGCATGCTGAAGGGACCATCGTAATTGCCAGAAAGTGCAATAACCAATTAGTTTGTTCAATCACTTGCATAGTACAGTTGATTAGTGTGCATCCTTACTATTATGAGGTGCCTTAAATAAGTTTCCAGACTTTTTTCGTATAGGCATTTTTATTCATAGTACATATATGAAACTCTAGTTCCCTTCTGAAGTAATCTCCTCTGGCTGCAATACACTTGTTGTACTGTTCCAACTTCTGGAAGGCCCCATGAAAGTCCTCTTGTGTAAGCATGTCAATGTCCCTCGTCACAGCCTCTTTCATCTCCTCAATTGTCTCATAACGACAGCCTCTAAAGTTTTTTCTTAAGTTTAGGGAATACTCAAGTCACAGGGAGCAAGGTCTGAACTATAGGGAGGGTGAGGAACTGTCTTGATGCCCAGCTTGGTCATGACAGCGTTTTTCTTTCTGACCTTCTCTGAGCACTCTTGGGGCAAAGTTCGTGCAAATCTTCTGCATCTTCAGTTCCTCATGAATAACTGTGTGTACAATTCGCACACTGGCATCAAACTATGTACTTATTATCTCTATAGACACAAAACAGTCCTTATCAATGAATTTCTTTATTTGTCCAATCAACTCTGGTGTTCTAACTTCCTTACACCTCCCACACCTCTCATCATCCCTCAGGCTTCCTCCTGCCTTCCTTGAATCTCTTATACCACTCAAAAACTGATGCCCGGTTCATGCAAGATGGCCCAAAAGTAGTCTGAAGCATTCCATACATTTGTGGCATTTTTTTCCAGGTTTAAAACAGAATTTTATTGCATATCGTTCTTCTATACTGTTCTCACATCGAGATTGTATTTTTGAAATTCACTAGCGGTGATAATCAGGGTGTATTCCAATTCCCACTGTAGCTGTTCATTTGAACCTGAAATCATAAAAATTGGTCATCTCATAAGATGTATAGCAATAGCATACTGAATTTTCAAGAGTCTATGATAATTTTAAATGTCTGTACAAAAAAATTCTGGAAACTTATTGAAGGCATCTCATATGTAGTATCTCCATTGCGCAAGGTTTGGAAAAAAAAAAGGAAAAAAATCCAACTAATGACCTAATTATATTTATAATTTAAAAGATTATGGAAGACACTATCGAAAAATAGTAAGATGTGCTATTCTTGAAATAAGAGTAAGCTCTCATATTTTTGCTTGACTGGAGAACCAACTTTTATAATGAAACAAAGGTTTTCATTGACTGACCAATAGGATAGTAGAAAATATGACACAGTCTTTGATTGGTTAAATCACAAACTTGTCTCAGGTGAAAGTTTTCAAAACAGACAAACTGAGAGAGTGAACAAAGTCAACTCAAAACAGGAATAGAAAAGACAAAGAAAAATTATTTTCAATTCGACCTCCTCTAAATAAAAACATGAAATTTTAAAGTTCCCTATCAGTCAAATTCTTCAACTTGTCTTTTCTCTTATTTTAATTGGAATTCATTGCGATGAGTATTATTTATTTATTGCGATGACTATTATCCTCATCTCTTTTTTAGATGTTGTTTCACAACATTTCGGCCAACTTTTCCTCTGGCCTTCGTCAGGTGGTAACTGCGACAGGATAGTAACTCCAAATCTTCTAACTGCATCCTCGGCAATTACTGCCTTCCATAGTTGTTGTCGTCTCACCACATTTTTGGCCAAGCAAGCCTCTGGGCAGCTTTGGGTAGGATTAAACCAGCTATCTTCATATATTTCTCACCTGAAACCGTAGAGAGTCAACGTCTCTATCTACTGCGCCACTTTTCTCCTCGACATAATTTTTTTATTATCATTCTTACACAGCTGTGTTTCAATAAATATTTTATTCCTATAAGAATCGTACTCGGTTAGTTGGAGCGGCATTGGTTTCATTGCAATATAAAAATGGTACCTATGCCACACTAAATTTAACATGGAACTGATCCAAATGCAAGAGGTGATACGTCTTGCATTATTATTTAAAACCTACCATGCTAACAATTAGTTTTATGGTTAATATCTGGATTAATACCTTTATTCTTTATGCCAATACTATTCTATAAACTTTGACATAAAGAGTTCTTGGAATGCTGGACGTAATAAAATTATGAATGCTGTGTACGCTGCTGAAACAAACCCCCAACTTTCTCTGCAAAACAAAAATGCTATCCTTTAGATGGATTTTTGACAAGTTTCATCAAACGACTAATAAATAAATAATATCAAAATAGTTTTCTTTCCAAGAACTTCCATCTCTAGAACACATTACCACAGGACTGTATCCTTTCAAACGATAATGTGGTAAACTTCAAATCCAATATCAACAAATGCTGGTCATAAATTGTCTTCAATTTAATAATTCTAACCGAATTCTATTTATCATTTTCAATTCTCTCATATTCTTCCTTAATCAACCGACAATCCATTAATCTCGTTAATCCTTATCCTCGAGTGGCTTTTGACCTGGACGCATTAGTAAAAAGCATTAAAAAATTAATATATTTGAGTTTATCACAAAGCTGTTCTGAGAAATCTAACGTTTGTTTTTGTTTTTTTTTTCGTTTTTTTTTTCCATTCATGAGATATCTTTTTAGCTGCTAATACTTCATTCTCTTTGCTTCAAGAAAATTTCATTCTGAAAGAATTTCAATCTACCAAATTTACCTCAGTTGAGATTCTGTGATTTATCATAAAGTAGCAGGGAGACTCAAAGTTGCCTGGGATTGAATGATGATCAACTAATGTTTCATATTCCCATATTTTGATTATCAAAATTATTTCAAATCAGTGGAATCGCCTATTTTTCAATTAAATCTATTGGTTGCCTGTTCTAGTTCGGGACCCATCATGATGCACTGGAAGGAAAGCTTCACATGCCTCCTTGCAGTGACAGTCTACAATACATAGTAGTCTACATTGCACTGCAGAGAACCTACCAATGATTTTATAAAATTATTTTTATATATAATGACTTGAATTAAAGTTTAAAATACAAAAGTCAAGTATTATGATTCAATTGTGCTCTAAACAGAAAGTCATTTCGAATGTGTTGCTGTCAAATCAAAGAACCTACTGTTAATTTTATATGTTTGACTTTTTTGTTTGTGTGATGATAATGGTCTGAATTTAAATTTAAAATGAAAAATTCAAGTATCATGATTTAATCAGGCTTTAAATATAGAAACAGTTATTTTGAACATGATCCTATCATATCAAAGAACCAACTGTTGATTTTATATGTCGGTCCTTTCTGCTTGTGTGGGAATAAAACTTCTCAAATGCACTTGTAATGTTAGGCTATATATGGTGTTAACTTTGGTTAAAATCGTTTGTTCCTTCTTTCTTCGGATTTTTTTGATTATCAATGATTATTGAAGAGATTCCAGTACAAAATCCATCTAAAGAACACTGCCACACATATAAAGTACATTTGCATGAAATTTCATAATAATCGGTCCAGCTGTTTTGGTGTCTATAGGGAACTCACTCATACACACAAAGTTTTTTTTTAATATAATAGTAGATTATATTTGGATAAGTTTATGAGTATACATCAAAAAGTCAAATTTTGAGAACTATTTCTTTGCCATAATTGATAAAAAAGATTAAAACAATAGCTCATACCATTCTAATTTTCTGGAGTCAAATTTGATATATAATTTTATACATTTTGTAAAAGTGTCAGGTCAATCTTATTAAGGTTTTCTTTTCACTTTGATGGTCTTGTTTATTCAACAAATACCATTTTTTTCCTTTTTATTTAGTAAAAAAAAAGATGGTGCTTGTCTAGAATTCTCCTTATATTAAAAACAAAAATAAAGAAAAATTTATATGATGTATGCACCTTTGACAGAAAGAAAATATTGCATTCCAAAAATCATATAAATTGATCAAGTAATTTTATTTTTATAAATAAAATATTTTTTAAGCATTTAATAGGAAATTATAAAAATCTTACAAGCTTGAGTTATGTTAAGTTATATCTATCATTGAGATTGTTTTCAAAATGGTGCCATGAGACAGTTGCTCCTCAATTTTATTTTCTGATATAAAATTAAACTAATTGATCAATTTACATGCTTTTTAGAATAAACGTTTTCTTTCTATCACAAGTATATACATCATACAAATTTTTCTTTATTTTTTTAAATTTAGGGGGAATTCTGAACACCAGCCAAAAACATATTGTTAAAAAACTTGATAATTTGTTAAAGACATTGTCATGTTGTTAAAAATATGGCTTTCATTTCTGTAGGAATAACCTGAGATTTCATTTCAATACATAAAAAATGAAATAAAATACAAACTGATGTAATTTCTGTAGGAGTTGTGAAATATTTCGGTCTGACGGTAATTGTTTCTTTGCAAGGTTGAGATTCTTAACAGCTTCATCGTATCTGCCAAGTTGATGATATGCCTTGAAGAAGGAAAAAAAAAAAAAGATCAATAACATTTCCAAGTTATTTCAAACATAAAATGGCAAAAGATTATGCTGCTTGCAACAAACCATTCTCTTCTAAGAAAGTGTCCAGCACTCGCCAGTATACCATGAATAAATGGACACTGTGAATTATTTATTTTAAATATACAATAATGTAGGTCAACACAAGAAAATCTGAAGAAAAGTAAATTTTTCATTGAAATATGTTTATTTAAAAAAAAATAATGGTGAAAATAATTTTTTTATATAAATTAAATAAACATAATTGAATGATGAAAAAAATGAAAACGGTAGATGCCATTTAAACGTATAAATGCAAAACCAGACTAGGGTTACAATTTTTTTAAAATACCTCCCCACTCCCCAAAAAATTAATAAAGTTGAAAAACTTCTCATAAATTTTTTTTTAATAAAGTAGATTCATTTACTGGTTTAAAAAAAATTATTTACTACTTAAAAACACTCATCTTTTCTTTGGCAAAAAAGAATAAAAAAATCAGTTTTCATTAAATAAAATAAAATTCTTTACATAAAAAAAATGAGGTAAAAATACATATCACCAGAAACACTGGCTGGAACGTAATATAGCAGGGACATATATTCAAAATACACCAGCAAGTACTTCCTTAAAAAAAAAAAAAGTACAACTAATGTTTTATCATAAAATACAGGTACAAACTGTTTTCATGGCAACCTTAGTTTAGGAACCTTGTCAGCTTAACTGTTTTGCCAAACCATTCAATTTCACCTCAATAATTTATCAATAGACTCCCAACTTCGTAAGTATACACCTCCCATGTCTGTCATGTTATTATAAGCTAATAAGCCATCTGTTGCCAGAAAATTGGTATTACACCTCTACTACTAAAAACATTGAGCATAACTGTACCAAATTTTTGTCAAGTGTCAAAAGGCTTTAAAATTATACTATGCATAAACCAAAGCCAGCCTTCAGAAGTGATCATCATCAATCATATTTGGTTTAACATCATTTTTATACACTGGCATGTATTGGATGGCTTTAAAAAATTGACTTGAAAGCTACCTTATCTCTGGCCAGGTCTTTATTTATACATCTTTCTCTCAAATCCATTTTTATTACTTCCTTACATATTTTCCTTGGCCTTCCCTATGAACTTAACCTGCTTCCTCAACATCTGATTCAAGAACTTTCATCTGTTCATTCAATATGGCCATACCATCTAAGTTTGCTCTTCTGCACACATCTTCCAATACTGTCCTACACTGTCCAGAATTAATCTTCCTCTAAGGTCATCAGAACTAAGCTTGGCTTTAAAATTCACAATATCCATTGTATCATTCTCATATCATTTCTCTCCATGCAACGCATGTCCTCAACCCTAACTGACCAGGTTTCACTTCCATGCATCACACTGCATACACATGCCTAATAGTCAACAGTAGTAACATATTGCTGGTTAGCAATGGCAAACGTTCCCTACTCCATTTTCTAATTCTTACAATCACACTAGCACCTCCTCCACCTTGTGCTCCAATGGTATCACTAATGTAACAAAACTTCTTGACCACCTCAATAATTTCTCCATCCAAATATATTTTGCCCACATCTGAGTTCTCATACATTTCATACACACAAATTGATCAAGTAATTTTATTTTTATAAATAAAATAATTTTTAAGCAATTAATAAAGAATTAACAAATCTTACAAGTTTGAGTTAAGTTATCTCTTTATTCCTAGGATTATCCTCCCTTAACCTAACAGTAATTCCACTGCACTTCTTGTATACCTGTAAGCAAAAAAAAAAATTGGATTACATTTCCAGGAACTGAGCAAGGGAATTTTCCTCTTTCAAGTAGTTTTCCAACACTACAACCACTGATCATCATTTTGGTCTTCATAACATTCAGTGCAGATCCACAGCAGAAAATTGTGCAGAACGCTAGCCCCAGTCAAGAAGATTTGAACAGTCACCAGTATCTATGAAAAACTTAAAGCCTTTCTGCAAGTGTTAATGTTGAGATTACAAGTCAAAGTCATTATTGCCATACTGTTTCTATATGTAAAAACAATAAAAAAAAAAAAAAATGTTTTTCTTACATTCAAAATTTCTGCACGAATCTGGTCTCTGTTGACGCTCAGCATATGAATATTAAAAGTTTGTTTTTTTTATAACCTGGGTGGGTTCACAATGAACTCAATCATCTAAGGTTGGTTTGTAAGTGTATCGTCTGTAGTTGCTGATGACATCCTGCCAGGCACAAACACACACGCAAAATCTGACTTTTTTTTTTATATAATAGATTGAGAAATGAGGGGAGGTAGGATAGAGATTTAAGGTCATAAATGAGAAGTGTGAGATCCAAACGGTATCTTTTCCTGTGTTACTTGGAACAAAGTGGATGTGTCAAGTGCTCATAAAGCACAATTCTACCCGGCCTGGTGAGGAAAAATTTGGATACATCTTAATGTTGATTTAATGTCACAGTTTATGATATATTTCTCCCAAAGTAAAATAAATTTGTATGAATCATCATGACTTGACCATCTTGATTCTTTACTTGACGTTGGTTTCCAATGAATATTACTGATATAGTGAAGGAGGTGCTATTGGACCGATAGGATTTGAACTTGGTACACTCAAGTGGTCAGTCCATCTTGTTATACATTTCACTACTGCCCAAAACTTTACATTCTTGTTGCATAGTACTTTACAACAACGCTGGTCTGTGACCATTGCCCCCAAAAGTCCCCAGGGGACGAAAAATCCTGATGAAAATGAACAAATGGTGCAGTTTTAGGTCTTAACATATGTAAATTTGAGTTCTACACAATGCAAAAAAAAAGAAATGGCTAAGTCCATCATTTGCTCCCTCCCTTTAGCCCCAAAAGTCCCAAGGCTTTAACATATTTAAATTTGAGTTCAGCACCATGTAAAAATGCTAAATAGACATACACAGAAAATTTTGGACAAATATGGTGAAATAGTCCCAAAAATGGAGTGTCTTATTAGCTCTAAAAGAGCCCTTGGGACACAGCCAAGAGTTATCTCAAAGTATACAAACAAAAATATATAGAAATCAGTTAGTTACAACTTTTCAGAAAGTTTTATGAAAATCTAAGGTATCAATTTTTTTAATAAGCACAAAAGTGTCAATTTTAGCCATTTTAACCCAAAAGGCACCCTTAGAGGGACGGGGAGGGGGCAACCGAAGTTTTCCAGGAAAACCCATTCTGTTACTTTTTTGCTCATAGCATGTTTAACGTTTGTGCAAAATTTTAAAAAATTCCAAGACATTATTGAGAAAGTGCGAACAGATGAACGGACAAGGGTGAATTTACAGGTCTACCCTCCTTTTGTCAGGGGACCAAAAAAAATAAACGATGCCGAAGTTGTCATTAATTTTTGTCATTAAGATGTTAAAAGTCTGAACCATCTGCTTAAATGCTTGATTCTCTAGATAGATAACTACTCACTGCATGCCACAGCAATGTATATAGCTACTTTCTCTGAAAGATCTGCAGAGAGATGCAAGGAAAGATGCTTGGAAAGGTGTAACACTTAAAAAAAAGGGAAAAAAAAATGTAAAAATAAAAAGGCATAAAGACAATACCTGTCCGAGTCGATAGAAAGCTTTTGCATTATTCTTATCTAACTCCAAGGCTTTTTGACAATAAGTGACAGCACGTCCTGAGTGATTAAGACGGATACAACATAAAGCCATATTCAGGTTGAGAGTCAGAAGGAGTTGTTCCCCTTGACGTTGCTCTTCATAATTCTTTGGCAAATACTCATCTATTATTTGGGTTGCCTGAAAATGGAGGACACAAAACAACAGAAATTAATCAGAAAATATAAAGTTAAAACACAATGAATATAAAATATTACCATCATGCTACATTTGGATACTTTTTTTAGTTTTAAAATGTTTAAAAGTAGAAACATTTTCAAAATATAACCGAATGGCAACAGAAACTAACATCTTCCTGGAATTTTTATTCAAATCAGTTATTCAGCTTAGTTTATATTAGTCATGCCGGTTGCATAAAAAAGGTGTTTCTACAGAATTTGGACCAAACTAAACTGACTTTTGCCGAATGAGATTTACATAAACAGTCAATAAAAAGTCGAATCAAACTGTTGTCAGGCAAAATTTAAAAAAAATACTCACTTGAATGTCTTTTTCTTTATGAAAAAACATTGCCCGGTCATAAAATATGGTTAAATATGACATTTTAATTTATACAGTCAATTAAAAAAAAACAGGACTTAGGTGCCATCAACCAGAAGTAAAACCAAAAGCTAAATTTTGTAAACAAAACAATAAAATAAAAATGCTGCATGCTGGGCACGAACTTGCATAACTTGAGTTTATAAACGAACACGTTATCAATTGGACCACATCAACACAGATGTTATCACGTGCCAATTTAGCTTTTTAAAATAACGAATCAACCATTTACGCATGCGTGATTAACAAACAGCGTTGAAACCAAGACTTTTATCTGATCACCTTTCAAGCATAACTACATTTCTAGATAAAATAATTGACAAATTTTTTCACATTTTTCGATATTATGTGTTTGAGAGACCGCTCTTTGTAACATGCCTGTTCGATGTGGATGACAAAAGTTTTCAGCATACATAGAAAGAAACACACGCATACACACACAGAGAGCTGAGATTTATATTATAGATTTTTTATGACAAAGGTAAGCAATGAAACAATTTTTCTAACCTACTGGGCAAGGAATTATTTTTGATTATTTAAAAAACTCATCCATTTTTGTTGTTGTTATTGTTGCTTGAAAAGGTTTTGGTTGTCAACAAACGGTCAATTAGTACCTTGTTTTTGTTTTATTACATCTTCACTCCAAACAAGGCACAGTGCCACTTTGATGTAGGGGGCTACTATCAGGGACACAAGTAGCAGATACTATGTAGGGAGTTAAGCAGAAAGATGTCTGTTCACATTACACTTGAACTTCTGCATGTCAGTACAGTTGGGGAAGCAGGAACCCGGAAGGGAATTTCAAAGTCTAGCAGTTCTAGGGAAGAAACTATTAGAGTAGAAGGCTTTCTTACATTTAGGGATTTCTACTGTGTAGGGGTGAGATTTTGCTGCTTGTCAGGTTTTTTGGGAATATTTATGTCAAAGAAGTACAAGGGCTTGTAGTTCATCAGGGCATCCACCATTAAAATACTTGTAGAACAGGCAGAGGGATGCAACATTTCGTCGATGGGACAGAGGTTGAAGCTTAGGAGACAGTTTAGGACCTATCAGGTTGGGGGCTTTCTTTTGAATCCTTTCCAGGAGCGAGAGACTAGTAGCAGATGCACCAGCCCAAATGTGACAACAATACTCCATACATGGGCAAATGGTGGCCTTGTAGAGGTACAGGATACTTTCAGGCATAAGTAACTTTCTAGCATGGTAGAGCGAGCCCATCTTCTTTGCAGCAGTTTAGGTTTCATTTAGAGTTAAGGTTAAAAATAACAGTCATCTTCTGAAGATTTTTTTTCCTTCAAAAATATATAGATATGTTTTCGTTTTGTGCATTTTTTATTTTGCTAAAAGATATTTATTTGAAAGAGCAGAAAATGGACCTGGGGTTTACTTTTGACAGATTTATAATTCTTGCTTCTCTTATTTTATCCCTTAGTTCTTACATTCCATGAGCAATGTTTCAGACAAAGGGGGAAATTTCTGTTTTCTGGATAGAAATCTATTCATATGACACTTATTGTTGGCTAGATTTTAACCTTGAATAGTATTTTCTTAGCTCCTTACATAAAGTGATTTCATGCCTTGTCTGGAGCAATTTCCATAAAAAAAGTAAACTGTAAACTGAAAAACTTGTGTTACACACTTAAGTTTATTGGTGGTTTGATCATTTTACATTTGATGTTATCTTTAATTGTTGTCTGTCAGAAATTTATTTTGCAACTTCCAATTTAAAAAAGGATTGTTTGTTTCTGGGCCTCACAAAGAGTCAGTTTAGTTTGGTTGAAATTGTGTAGAAGCAACCATAAGAAAAAATACAAATCTTCAACTTACAAGCTTGTATTTGTTGTATGCTCTCTGCGAGTGCCTAGATTGGAAATATTCCGTTCCCAACTGAAGAAAAAGAAAATAATTTTAACATGTATAAAATATCAATGTTGCAAATGAAAAAAGTTAGAAAAAAAATGGGCACTTCTATATTATAATAACGAAAAAATATTAAATTTAAAATGAAACAAATGGTACCTACGTAATTATCAGGTCTCAAATAGTAACATACCCAAAAATTATGAAAAACAATAAGGTAGAAAAATAATTATTAATGAAAAAAGAAATTTGTAAAATGAAGTGAAAGCACTATGCTATACTTACTAAAAAAAAAAAGAGTAGACAGGGGAGATAATCAAATTCTGTTGCTTACGTCATATAATGAACTTAATGCAAAATGTCGGATAAATTTTATTCCTCATCTAAACTTTACCGAAAACTGTTTTTCATTAATAATTATTTTCTTAACTTATCGGTTTCTGTAATTTTTGGATATGTTACACTATTTGCGACATGACAATTATGTAAATTCCGTTTTTTGTACTTGAAATTCAATATATTTGCGTTGTTATTATATAGAAGCAACAAAAAATGGTTACAATATCACGATTACAATTTTGAAGAGATTGATGCTTTTGTCTATTTTATGCTATATCAACTTGCAATGATAGATATTAAGACTTACTGGATCAAAATGTCTGCAATGCTTTACCTGTTGAGTAGCAATTTGCAAAAGGTCAAAAGTGAATGCTCAATCTTTGTATTTTTCTTTTTTATTTGATTTGTTCTGCTTGTTTTGTTTATGGCATATCAAACCTTTTCAGGTTATTTAATGCTGAATTCAGTCATTTTTTAAGTTCTTTATATCTTCAAATATTTATTCATGGCGTTTGGTTTGGTTGTTTTGTAAAGGAAAATTGTTTTTATTTTTGGCTTTGCAGAACATGATTTGGTTTTATAAAGGTTATTTTTTTTGTAAGAGAAGTAATGGTTTGAATATAGTGAAAAGCATTACTCTTCATAATAATAGTTTTTTTTTTTGGTTATTTATTGGTGATGCAAACAAACACAGAACATTATAATTTCTCATGCTTTCATGGTGAATAAAATGGTATCAGAAAAAGATTGCTGAATATTCTACAAGCAATTGGGTTTCAAATCTCAGCAAGAAACACCATGTCTAGCGATACATATTCGTTTAGCATGCATTGAATGGCTTTAAGAAATTGACTTTCAACAATTATATATTCCCAAGTGTTGTTAAAATACCCATTTATCAATACTTATCTTAAATCTGTATTCTTTATTTTTATTAAATTGTGTTCAGCATGTTATTCTTGATTTTAGCTTTTCATAAAAATGTGATAAATATATGCTATTGCTAAATCCAATTTGCTCAACATGTCGTTCATTATTTGTCGAAATTTTCCTGGCATTATTTTTTATACCAAAAGGCAGTCTAGTAAACTTGTACAAATCTTTGTATTCATAGTTTCATTTGTATTTGTAGGTATACATCTAATAGAGATTTGAGAATATTTTTTTCTCCATTTTAACTAATGTTTAATTCAAATGTGTAATCAGCAACAAACCTGTTTTTTTTTTAAACATAAACTGCAGGATTTGCACATGTACCAAAGCTTGTTTTACTTAGAAATCCAATTTTTTTTCTATATGGTTCAGTTCTTTTTCAATTAGTTCTTGAGCTGAAAATATTTAGACCAAACAGACAAGTACGTCTGTTTGGTCTAAAAGTCCTTTGTGCATCACTTTTTTTTTTATTCAAATGTCACTGATGTTTGTGGAAAATAAATTTTAGTTTCCTTTTCAAATTTTTTGTACTTTGAAAACTAAGTTTATGCTTTTAAAAACATATTTATTGGCATGTTCCAAATAGGTTTTGAGAATAATCCATAATGAATACTTTCAGCTTATATTTTGCTTTTTGTAAATGATATATTATTAGCTTAGTATTCACATAAAAAAATATTTTAATGTTATTCTGCAGGTAATTTTTTTTTTTCGTTACATAATTAAGGTTGGTTCACCAATTTTTTTTTCCATATTAATCTATTCTCGTAATATCAGATGAATAGTGTTGATTTGAAATTTAACATTTGTTTTTTCTATTTTTACATTTACAAATTTTCTTATAATTGCAGTAAATGTAGTTTGTGCTTTTGTGGACTTAACCATATTTCAGAGTCCTTTTTTCTGGGTTCTTTTCTACAATGTAAGAAGTTCTTATTTGTGACACTCCTTATGTTTACATGGACAATTTTTATATAAATCTATTTGACCACATCCATAATAAAGGTTAATTTTCAAATAATTTTTTTTTTACCTTTTTTCTCTCTTTTTAACTGAGTGCATGTGGGAAATATTTTTTATCCACTATATTTGCAGTCATGGCATAGATTTTTATTCATTGATATTCTTCTGCTATATTGTGTGATGTTAACTCAGAGTATTGTTTTAATTTTGATAGATGTGATCTTATTTCAGTGTCTCTCAGACTTTGCACAAAAAGGACACATTTGAAGAAAGTCCACTGAGATTTACTTTTTCACATTCTTTATTCGCTTGTAAATCATGTATAATCTTCTGAATCCTTTTTGGTTAAACTAATACATTGCAAAAATGTGTTGAAAAAGTGAACTACTTCCATCAAAAATTCTTCGTTTAATAGCAAAATGGTTTCCTGAAATAAAATATCATCTGGATTTCTTCATAGTATGCTTTTCATGTTCAATAGCTGAGAATATTCCAAGCAAAATAGTCAAACTTTTTTTTCTCATCTGAACATCTAAAACATTTTTTTTTATGATTTCCTCATATGCTACAAATGTGATCTCTGCTCCTGACCTCTACCTAAATTCTTCAAATTGCATTGATTACAGAGAAGTTACCATGGCCACTTTGTTTAGAGAACTTTTCTGAAAGCTTGTATTATTTGGATTATTCAGACTACTGTTCTCATCTAAAGTGTTATTCACAATGTTTCAACTGTAACGGAGCGCGTATGGGCGCGTGAGAAAATATTAGTAACAGCAGCAGCCGTTAAAGTACATATACAAATTAGCAAGAATGTGTGTGCTTGCATCATAAGAAAAGCAGAAAAAAATACAGCACGTGGTCGAGCAAAGGAAGCAAAGTTGTGTGCCGGACAAGATGGACATGTGAATATAAAGACAAGATGGCAGGGAAACAGACTTTTCATTTGCACTTTAAAAAATGCTGAGTCGGATTTTTATTTCTTTCTTGTTTTATTTGTTTCTTTATGACAGTACCAGAGAGTTTTGAACTGTAATGACTAGGGCTAGGATAGCAGCATCTTCTTTTTATTGTTTTGACTCTCGGGTGTGTATCCGTTGATATCTTATATGCTTTTATATAGAGTGATCTGGTTCTCGGTTGTCTAACTAATATATACTCGAGAGTCAAAACAATGAAAAGAATATGCTGTTGTCATAGCCTTAGTAATGACACAGTTAAAGAGTAATGGCCACGTTACATAACCTCCGATCTTCTTCAGGTGTATCTTGTTGAACTCTAGAATCCTTCTGTGGAACTTGGGAATCTGCACGGAATTTTGAATGGAACCCTTCATTTAATCCACAAGGGTAGCATGCTCTCCTGCCGGTTATGACTGGGCAGAAGTCCTAAGTAATTTGCAATTGCATTTTGAGTTATCACCCGCACTAAGGATAAAAATTAAACTGAAAATATTAGTCATGAATTTCTGAGAAGCTTGAAAAAGATGTCTCCATTCATACACAGTTTTATTACTGCTATTTTTCTTGTCTTTCCATATCCTGACTTTTTTTTTTTTTTCCCTTTTCTTTTGTTTGTAATTTCCTTATTCCACATGTTAAAACAAAATCTAAAAATAGATGCAGATTTGTTGTAGCGAATACACTAGAACATAAGGGTGGGAAACAAACCATATATGAGAGGTTAATTTAGTTTGCTTGAAGCATTGTTCACTGTGTATATAGAGATAATAGAAGGCAACACAATGCAGAGGGGTAACAGATAGACACAAACTGAAGAAAATTAAACCATACTGGTGGAATGAGTTATGCAGATTCCACCTTTGTATTAATATTATACAATATATGTATATTTTTTATATACTCTTATTACATTATTTTACTTGTGTTAGTGTGGTCAGATGAAATTTCTATTTTATAACACTGAAATTCTCAGAAAATAATATTAATACACCAAGGATGGTTTATAGTGAGTAAATTATTTGTTACATGCATGGATAACGCATACAGACATCAGCAAATCGACATACAAATCGTTCATTCAAACAAGCTGTCATGTTTGTATTTGTGCAAATTCAATTCATTCATTGATGTTGTTTACTATTAAGCCTTTGTATTTATGTAGTAATTAGAAAAAAAAACTGCAGAGTCATTCAGTGACATTTCTCTTTACATTATGGTGTGGGTGGGGATGACGTGAGATTATCATCGCATGCATTGCCGGCAGTTTTAATAATTTATTATGAGTGGGAGGGGGATAAAGGAAGGAAGGAAGGGAGGGGGGTAACTTGTGGTAATAATGTCATTTCTCTTCAAATTATGGTGTAAAGTGGAGGACATCTTGAGATTATCCTCACATGGATTGGTGAGTGTTTAAATGAGACAATCCTTCCAGACATTATCTCCTTTTTTTTATAGGGAGAGGGGGATAAGCAAGGGGGTACTGTCCGGTGATGATGTCATTTCTCTTCAAATTATGGTGTACAGTGGGAGACAACTTGAGATTATTCTCACATGGATTGGTGAATGTTTAAGTGAGACAATCCTCCCAGACATTATCTCCTCCTTTTTATTTGTGTAGGAGGTTATAAGTAGGGAGGGGAAGGGGTAACTTCCGGTGATGATATCATTCCTCTTCAAATTATGCTGTTAAGTTGGAGACAATTTGAGATTATCATTGCATGGATTGGCAACTGTTTAAATGAGACAATCCTCTCAGACATTATCTCCTATTTTTGTCGATTGGTGATAGGCTGGGGGGGGGGGAGGGGGGTTACTTCTGGTGATGACATCATTCCTCTTCAAATTATGGTGCTAAGTGGGAGATTACTTGAGATTATCATCATATGAATTGCCGACTGTTTTAATTAAACAATCCTTCCAGACTCCATCTCCTCCTTTTTATTTGAGAGTAAGGGGAGGAGTTACTTCTGGTTATGACGTCATTCTTCATCAAATTATTGTTGGAAGTGGGGATGACTTGAGATTATCAAAGTGCTCAATATCCTAGCTAGAGCAGGTGTATTTAAGTGCAGCATGTCCTGGAAGAAATATTTACTCTGTCTTTTGCTATTGTATTGTGGTATATGTTACTCAATAAAAAATGCTCAATACCTGGGCAATAACGGGTAGCCCTGCTAGTTATAATTCTTTACTTAATATATTGTCTTTTTTACTTATGATCACCCCAATTAATGCATATTGCCATGGAGATATAAGGAGCCACTAAGAATTAGGGGCCAGATTTATAGATCATCCTAAGTAAGTCGTGAGCAAGATTTGTTCAGTTTATACTTACATTTCTGCATGTCAGTACAGTGGGGGGAAACAGGGGCAGACAGGGAATTCCAAAGGCAAAATTTTTTAAGAAAGAAGTTATTAGAGTAGAGTACCAAGCTTTTAACCACAAGAAACATGAACCATACCAAGCTTTTAAACCACAAGAAACATGAACCATACCCCCCCCCCTGCTATGTTAAGTTGATTCCTCTCAGTAAAATACTCTATCTAGATCCTATTAAAAAAACTGAACATATTTAACTGGCAAAACATAAATTGGTCTGTAAGAAAATTATTTAAAATATATTTAAGATATATTCATAGATCAGATCAAATTATAGTTAGAATTCATACAGTTACTGCAGTTATAACATCATAATTGCATCAACAGATGAAAAAATGGTTTCATTTCCCATAATGCTGTTGAGGAAATCAGTCCAAGATTTTATTTTGGATTTTTCCATTTATTTTGAAAGAAAAGATTACAAATTTATTACTTAACAATTAAACTCATTTTATTGAACTTTCCAGTTCATTCTAACCTACAGTATTACCCCGGCATACGATGGCCCTAGGATATTTTTTTTAGGTTACAATGTGGAATACAATGTTTTTCCGGACCCTAGTTACAGTATTTTCCTCACCTTACAGTTTTATTTACAATGTTATTTGATTATATATATGTGTATTATATACTGTACTGTATTTTGATACTAATTTTTAATGCTGTATCTGGGGTGCTTCTGTAATTATTATTTTTTTTTTTTTACCATTTTCTTTCATTGTATTAAATCCTATGTAAATATAAAATTCAAAGTAAAAACAATCTACACTTACTGCTTTCTCTCGAAGAACCATTTTATTGATTTGTTCGAATGAGAGTTTAGATTTTTCTTCCTGAAAGACAAAAAAAAAAGCATTATCTTTTAAATTAAAAATAGAAACAAAAAGTTCTAAATAATAATAATGTTAGGTTTATATTAATATACTAGCAGGATTACGTTGTCTGAGGTAAAAGTGTATTAAAACTTTTATCTCTTCCTATCAGTCTCTCTATCTCTCTTTACTCTTTCCCCATTTTTCCCCTCCCCTTTCTTCTTCACATAGTTCATTCTCCTCCATGGACATGGAGATAAACTTAAATGCCAACTAGACCCCATTCTCGAGTGTACAAGGGTTTGTCAGAACAACCTGGCATGAGAATACTTTTCACTACAAGTAAACCCTGAGTAAATATTCAAAATCACACAGTATTCGTGGCTCAAATAAGATCTTGATATGACCAACGCACACTGGCTTTTACGAGGAATCGTGCACCTTCTCCAAGTGATGTTACCTAAAGTAACAACACGAAACTGGATACTCCACCAGACTAGATGAATTCTTGCCCTGGAATCCAGTAATAACAAGAGACCACAAGAAAGATATCCTATAACATATTCAAAATGGTCAGATGGGGAGAGAAAAATTATGCTCTCAACTTCTTTACTAACTCAGTGTTTGAAAGATATAGGAGAACGTTAATGGAATATTGGAATATCTATGTATCTCATATAGAGATCAAGCTACAGGAAAAGGTTCTTTGACTCCTGAGAACTTTGACGTGGGTAAAAATGAACCAAAAGAGAAACAAATCAGAGTTACTGGCCAGAAAATAGACCCCTTCCCTCCCTTTTGACCAAATCTGCGTGAGTTTAGGGTAAAACAAAATTAATGATTTTTTAATAAATTTTAGATATTATTCACCTGGGGCAACACTGATCAAGAAAATACTAACTTTGTGGGTGTTTCTTTTGTTGTTTTTGAATTTTAACCAGGTATTATATATATATATATGTATATATATATATACATGCATACAGACAACTGCTGTTTATATCCTATATATATATATATATATATATATATATACATATACTTCTGTCAGTTTTTAATCTATAGGCATGAAACACAATATATAGAATATTCGAACCCATGCAAAACTTTATATTTGGGTTTTAGCCGGGGAAAATCGGTGCAAAAGTGTGAAAATTAAAGAAATGGAATTTGCCAGTTGATGGTCAAACAACAGCATTACAAATATGCATGCATAACGTAACAGCTATTGGTTCATGTTTTAATTTGCCTTGCAGCAAACATGTTTCATAGCTCAGGCATTAACGTTAAAGGAAAAAGTAAATCGTAAGCTAAACGTTTTGGTTTCGATTCTCAGTGGTGGGGCACAAGTCTTTTTTCTTATTTTTTAAATCATTACCGTATATTGGGTTCAATATAATAATAAATATGAAATCTGCATTAATCAAAATATTGTATTTAAGCATATTTTACAATCGGGCAATGCTGGGTGGCCTGCTAGTATATATATTTTAAATTATACAACTTTGAGTGGTCGGGTTTTCATACCCAGGGTTTATTAGGTGATAACAAGTGAGAGGCCTTGGACCTACTTCAAAACGTATACCCTCTAGTTATTAAGTGAAGTTAGATTTCACCTGATGACTAGAAGGTACACGTTTTAAAGTATGCCTCTCAATTGTCGCCACCTAATAAACCCTGAATATAAAAACTCAACTATTCAAAGTTTTATAATTTCCAAATGAATATTACACTATTATTTCATTTACAGCATATATAAATATGTGGAAAGATTAAATATGCGATAAGTAGATTACGAAAAAAAAAAAAATTTCAATCTTGAAGTTAAAGTTATGAAATACAGTTATGTGATGTCAACAACAAGAAATAAAATTGCTAAGTGGAAATCAGAGGATCAATGCAACAAATTAAAAAAAAACTAATAAAATTAGAGCCCAAGTGCTATTAGTGTATATATGCACAAGGAGGTTGCATATTTAGTCGGTTGTACGTTTGCAATGTATGTAAATAGTAGGCGTGCTGTGATTAAGAAATATTTAAACAAGAGAAAAAAAAATTATTCAAGAAATGGGAAATATGTCTGATTCGACCACCAAGAATTGGATTTGTCCACTTAAAAGAATGTCATGGTTCTACAGCTACAAGGTCCCCTGCTTTGATCATGATCCACTCAAAGTTTGCCAAAGTTTTTTTATGTCCATTGATTGGCAGATGATTATCTGAAGTGGTCTTTTCTGGTATGATCCTAGTGATATCTCTATATATTCCAGCAAAAAGATAGTTAGTTGGCCTTTGGGGCATCTTTTATGTCCGTTTCAGATTATATGCCTCTCACAGTCACAGGAATTCTTAAATGATGGATTGGACTTATGTTTTGATTTAGTTTTGCAAAGCATTCTCATTTGTAAGTCTGTTGTTCAGGAGAGAAAAAAAACAAAAAAACAAATACAATTGTACCCCCCCCCCCAAAAAAAAAAAACTTTGTTATTTGTTTCAATTGTTTCAAGAGTTGTAATTTTAATTTATAGGAAGAATACTTCCCTTGAAGCACTGAGCAGTGATAGAGACCACTCAATTGACACTGGATCAAGCAACAACTTTGGACTAGCACCACCTGTGCAGTGAATACTCACAAATGCACATTCACATTAGTACAAATAAAAACGTTATAAAAAAAAATTCAAAACAGCAGGAATTTTCCTTTTGCAAAATGTCTGAGCTAGAATTTTTCCTTTTGCAAAATGTCTGAGTAGATGATTTAAAACTTACATTGAAATGAGTTCATTATTCATGACTGACCTCAGAGCATCTTCAAGATCAACTTTATGAACAATTTCAAAGTTCTATATAAATGGATAATTTGGTAAAAACAAAGAAAAAAAATCATATTTTCTTTTTAATGGAATTAAATTTGCTTGTAATAATTTTTTTAGAGCAGTATAAACATGCTAAATATTTAAAGAACATAAAGAAAGGAGTAACATCACTTACTTCAGTTAAATGACAATAATCTTCAACACCAACCTCATCCAAAAAAGACAAAAGTTCAATTTCAAATAAAGCTAAAAATAAAAAAAAAATCTGTATATTAATAAAATTATAAAGATAACTTCGAATTTTTCTCAGATTGACATAATTTTATTATTTTGATTTAATCAAATATTTATCAAAATTGCAATAGCAAAAAAAAAAGTACTTTTAAAATCCTACTTAAGAAAATAATTTAATTAAAAAATTAAATCAAGGGTATTTACGTCGCGGGGGTACAAAGGCTTGTAGTTCGTTGAAGTATCCACCATTTAAATACTTATAAAACAGGGAGAGGGATGCAACATTTTGTCGATGGGACAGAGGTTGAAGCTTAGATGACAGTTCAGGACTTATCAGGCTGGCAACTCGCTTTTGAACCCTGATCAGGAGTGAGAGACTAGTAGCAGATGCACCAGCCCAGATGTGACAATAATACTCCATACATGGGCGAATGGTGGCCTTGTAGAGGTACAGGATAATTTCAGGCATAAGTTGTTGCCCAATTCAGAGAGCCCACCTTCTTCACAGCAGCCTTAGCAATGCTCTTGATGTATCTGTTCCAACTCATGTTCCCTGTGAACGTTAAGGTAATGTATCTTTAGTCATAGTTATTGGTGGTTGAGAAGGTTTCTTGTAATTATTAAAGGAAACGAGCTTATGCTTGGCAGCACTGAACGTTACCATCCATTTTTGACCCCATTCCACTACAGACTGGAGGTCTTCCTCTAGGGTTTCCGCTGTTGCCTTGGATATGTGTTCATTCGTTTTCCCCTCATGCCTGTTATAGAGTATGTTGTCAGAGAAAAAGAATTACAAGAAAAAATAGAATTTACTGAATTATTGAGTTTTATCATATGTTTTAAGATGAAGAAATTGTACAAGCAATTCATTATGACAGACAAGGAAGATAACCCTTGACTAAAATTAAGAATTCACCATCTTTAAACATGCTATCTAAGAATGTAATTGTACCTATTTACTATGCCTCCCCACGGGACAGAGTTCGACACCAGGGTCGTTTTTTAACGTGGAGAAAAGGTACAAAAATAAAAATTGTCTCAGTCGTGAAGGATTTCTCCTCCACCGAAAGAGAACAAGAAATAGAAGTGCAGCATCTGAAGAACAGATACTACACTTTGATCTTGTCCCGAAGGCCAAGAATTGTAGCTGATTTTGTTTGAAAATACCTTTAACACATCATCTATTGGATCATTTTTTTAAACTTATACTAATTACACCATGGCATGTATGTACGTAATGTTTTCACCTGAAATGCATTCATTTAAAAATATCACTAATGTAAACAAGTACTCTTAATTCTTATTCAACAATTTATCTTTTTCTTTTTCCTTTTTTTTTTTTGAGGAATGGGTCATGTGACCAGAGATCTAAGAATGTACATTTGTAAAAGGAAAGGCTGAGAGATGAAGAGAAAGATATATGACCAGAATGAATTGTAATTTATATGTGTACCCTGTGACCTTTCCAGAAGTTTTTACAGAGATTCTGGTTTTAGTAAAACAGCAAACTTACTGACACCAGATAAGGATTTTTAGTTTGAGTCAAATATCAAAGCAAAGCCATAATAATTGAACACTGGAATCAATTTAAAAAGAAAAACAGAGTCACATTGTTTTTAGCAAACCCTCCATTTTAAAAGTGGGAAGAGGAGTTGGAGTTTGGAGTCAATAATTTTTAAAGGAGTCAAGTTTTTTTTTTAAATTAACTCCAGGATAGGATTGTTGTTTAGCCAATTCTCTAAGAAGGTCAAATGAAATATTATTTATCTCCTGAACATGCTATTAGCGTTTATTATCCTTTTTAATTTGGGAATGATTTAAGCTTTTTCAAGACAATTAAAATTAATTTTTCGGTGATTAAAAACTTAGTCGCTGACAGAAATATTAAAAGAAAAAAAAAGAAAAAGAAAAAATAAAGATAGAAAATGTTTTGCAAAATAAATAAAAAAAAATAATAAATGGTAGGAAAATTTAAACTTACCCGATGTAGTTTCAGGAATTCTAGGTGGACAACCAAGTTTTCCAAAGCCATATTTTGGAGAAATTAAAAATTGAGAGATTTCTCCTTTTTTCATTGTTTTTACGGCAATTTCCCAACCAGGAATTACTTCTCCTGTTGTAGAAAAAAAAAACAAAGCAACATTATATACTGGTATACTAGGTGTGTTTACCTAATAATGTTCATTGCCAAATTGAGAAAATAATTCAAAATATAGTCATGTTCACAGTTCTTTTTTCTTTTTTTTTTAAATCAGACTTTAAAAAATTGTTTTAGTTTACCTTTATTTTTATTATTTTTATTTAAATAAATATTTGATTAATAGTAAAAAAAAAAATTCAATTTGGAAACAAAAAAATGGTCATTTGAATTATTACTATTCTCATCTTCATTGTAATTTTTACTGTATTTTGGTCAATATAATCAATTTTCTTCAAATGCTTCCTTTTGAATTCTGAAACTTATTGTTTTCATTCCGTCAGCGATGACTAAGTAGAAATGTTAATTATTTATATTATTCTTAGTTATTATCGCCTGTAGTAAGGATTGAACCAAAACTTTCCAGAAAGCTGATTGCCAAGATTGCTGGAAAAATGGTTGGATCATTCTACTGCTCCAGTAGATATCTAACTGCCGATGAAATCCTTTATCTGTATAAGAGCCAAATGATGGGCAGGAATTGCTCAGCGCGCCCTACCTTGCCTTGATAGCGTTCAAAACTGGCTTCGAAACCTAGTAGGGGATGCCCTTTCCACTTCTCTACAGCCTCTTTTTCTCAGAAGAGACGTTGCAAACCTGTCTCTGCTCTATCATTATTTTCAAGCGCTCGTCTGGGCTATAATCTATGGTCCTCTCTTGACAAACTTTCAAAAACAAATACTCAACTAGCTACAAGCACTACCAATAATTTCCCCCACTTTCTATCTGTGCCTAAATCTAAATGCAAATTCCACAAACAAAGCTTCTTTCCTAGAACTACCCACCTGTGGAACACTGTTCCATTGGCCTACTTCCAATTACATTATGGTAGCCTTCAAGTCCAATGTAAACAAGTTCTTGCTGAGCTATTCCCTTAAATAATCAAAATTTTACCTAATCCACACCAGTAATGATTACTACACTACCACCTTATATTCATTAACCCATATCTTCGAATGGCGTTCTGGTCTTGATAAGTGGTGACTCCCTTGTAAAAAGAAATGAACATTTCTACCTCGACATCATTGACAAAACGAGAACAATCTACCTTGCCACACTACTAGTCAATCAGAATCCACCTGGCAAAAGTTGGTTATATAAGATCATTTCTTAGAAAGTCTCTTAGCCAATCATCTGAATAGCTAGAGGAAGTTAACAAATGAGAAAACTTTCACCGTATATAGACCCTTCCAATTGTTTAGCAGACATTTTATGCAATTGACAACTTCAGTTTCTCTTCTCATTATTTTCTTCAATGTTTTCACACTAAATGGTTGGGATGACCATGATAATACTATCAAACTAGTTTCTTCTTCATCGTTACTTGGCTTTTATCAGAGTGTAGTTGTAGTCAAGGGGTGACTTCACACTCCCTTAGTTCGACGATGAAGCTTTGCGCCATAGCCAGAACAAACAAAAGGTAAGAATGAAATAAAAACTTACCTTGTTTTAATCGGAATTTGAAGATTTCACCACGAAGTCTTGTAGAATCAAATGGTTCATCATTATATTCAAGGAAACCATGATAGTGAGCTGAAAAGGAGGCAAAAAAGAACAGCAAATGTTGACATAGTTGTTACAAAACTATTTGGCAAAATATCATTAAACATAAAATTTACCTAGCAACTCGGGCTGTGAAGTTGGCAGGCTTGGGAAAGTTAGATACAGAGAAAATATCACCATACATAAATTAATAACACATCTGAAGAAAACCAGATTGGATGCAGTAGAAATATAGATACAGGTGCAACATTGTTCCATGTATGGCACAATCATGTTGACACACCAGTTTTCGCCAGATTACTGAAGTTAAGCAACATTGAGCCTGGCCAGTACCAGATGGGTGACCATTTGGGAAGGTTAGGCGCTGTATGTACTTTCTGGGAAGGTTGGGCGTGGGTTAGCATCCTCACTCTGAAAAAATAACTCTCCGCTACAAAAGCATCTACAAAGTTGTGGATGGCCTATGCCCCTCCAGGGGTTCAAGGCTATGAGGCAACATTGTTCCATTAGATAAAAGAAAGTTTTTGATCTGTTTGTTGTCACATATTAGTAGCAAACAAGCTACAATATTAAAAGCCATTTTAAGCCCCCCCCCTCCAAACAACTATAGGAAGGACTATTTCATCAATTCTATTTTTAGATAAGTGTGCAAGACAGCCCCCTTCAAACGAGCATAGGAGTGACCATTCATTGAATCTATTTTTAGGCAACAGTGTGTGAGAAGGATATTTCATCAGATCTTTCTTGGTTGGACAGAGTTTAAAAAGTTGGGGGAGGGGGGTGGGGTGAAAGACACATCGTTGCATGCAAGAGGGCCTTCACTGATCATTTTTTATTTATTCATTTATTTTTTTTATTAAGCAGAATCAGCTGACCACAGGCTGTTGCAGCGATCAATTGGTGCAGAAGAGACAGAGAAACGTCTGCTAACACAAGAATAAGGAAAAGAAAGGAAATGTCCTTATCTGTTGAAAACAACATCAAGGAATAAATACTATCCATCAGAAATTTGAATCCTGAAGATATTTTTGTCACAACCAAAACTACACAAAGACTGTATCACGCCAACCCTTTTCCCCAGAACGCATACACCTTCTTATCAAACTTTATGCCAGATTACTCGTCATATTATGCAGCGATATTGCATAAGTAAAAACTTTCTTTTGCACATTGTTTTCCGAGATTGAATAAAACTGTTTTTCTTCTGTTCATTTCAATATAATAAGCTAGACCCCCTCCTCCCATTGTATCTCATATCATTTTTTTTTTTATAACTGTTCTGTATATTTCCCTAACCCTAACCCTCCTCCATTGTATCTCATTTTTTTTTTATAACTGTTCTGTATATTTCCCTAACCCTAACCCTCCTCCATTGTATCTCATTTTTTTTTATAACTGTTCTGTATATTTCCCTAACCCTAACCCTCCTCCATTGTATCTCATTTTTTTTTATAACTGTTCTGTATATTTCCCTAACCCTAACCCTCCTCCATTGTATCTCATTTTTTTTTATAACTGTTCTGTATATTTCCCTAACCCTAACCCTCCTCCATTGTATCTCATTTTTTTTTATAACTGTTCTGTATATTTCCCTAACCCTAACCCTCCTCCATTGTATCTCATTTTTTTTTATAACTGTTCTGTATATTTCCCTAACCCTAACCCTCCTCCATTGTATCTCATTTTTTTTTTATAACTGTTCTGTATATTGCCCACAGCAAATAACTTCCTGCTAATAAAATGACCTGCACTAAATGGTGTAGTGTATAATTATAATCCTGCTTTTGGACAAAAACAATTTTTAGTTATTAAATATTTAAATTAATAATTTATGTAGAAAATAGCTGGACGTTTAGCATTGCCCAGTTGTACAATATGCTTAAACATGATATTTTAATTTATGCATATCTATTATTATAGAATCAATTCTCTATTGATTATTATATGTTACGAGGAATAATTTGCCCGATGGACTAATTCGCTAAAAAAAAACTTTTGTAATTAAAAAATAATGATAATGTTGTTCATCAAATTCCGTCTTTGTTTATAATATCACGTCATCTGATATTTGGGCTTGGCAATAAATACCCTGGAAAAGTCACTTCTGATCAATGTTTAGTTTTAAAATATGCAAACGAAGAAATGATTTGCAGTGATTTTAAAGTGTACACCTTCTTTTATGGTAAATTGAACTCATTAATAAGAAAAAATTAAAATAAAATGGTGAGGCACACTCGGAATTGAACAGGGGATCATTCGAATGTGCTACCATCAAGCTATATCTCCAGATGACAATAAATCTGCATTTTTTAAAGAAAAAATGATTTACTGTGATTTTACTATTTTCCTTGGCTGGTGTAATGTAAAATATTCCCCTGTAAAATTATTCTTTTTTATTTATAAGAGAGATAAACTATTGTTAAGATCAGATTTTTTTGATTTTCGATGCTTATCAGATGAATTTCTGTACAAAACATATCTAAGAACACTGCCAGACATATAAATTACCTTTGTGTGAAATTTGCAAAAGATAGGTTCAGCTGAGAAAGAAACTCTCACACACAAAGTGACTTTTCTATAATAGTAGAGATATTCATAATTTATGTAAAAATACAAAATTAATATTTTTAGACAATGTTAAAAAAACATTCATTTGACAAATCCAGTACAATCATGTTATTTAATTTATTCAAAAATACAAAATCTCTCATTAAAAATTCATATTTTCAGAAAAATACACATTTAAAAAAAATATGTTTAGAAAAAATTAATTTGAGAATTTGTAAAAATGTAAGCATTCATTTTATTTATTTAAAAATACAAGTTTTCTAATTAAAAAATATTTATACTTTTGGACAAATACATTTTTTTTTTTTCAACTGTTCTTTTTTTGTTGTCCAGGCTCCTGGACAATGCTGGGTAATCATGTTATTTTGAGTATAAAAGAGGGAAGAGTTAAATCAGATAAAAACTTACTTCGGACAATGGCCTGTTCTGGCACAGTTGGGCCTTCTCCTGGTCTCCGTAATTTTTTCAACACGCCACCATCACCGGAAATATCTGTCATTTTTTCAGCTATTTTATCGAATGATGTAGAAAGCAAATCATCTGTTTCCTCTTCAGCTGGGATAAAGTTCTCATACATATCTTTAAAGGCTTCTGATGAAAAGGACTCATCATTGGTATCAATACCTATCAAAGATAATTACAAAACATACCTAATATATCAAGTTATCTTGTCAGATTTTTCATGCTAACCCTAAATAACAATACATTTCATAAATTCATACTTAATTCTGACCTAATCTGATTTTAGCCTTATAGAATATTCTTAACACTAATAAAGTGTAATTTGCTTTAAGTTTTTTATATAGCAATACACACAGACGATAAAACGCTTTGGATAATCACAGATTTCAAGGGGGTTCTGCTAAAATAGTCATATTTTAAAAATCAAAGCACTTTAAGGTTTCAAAATACCATCGTTTTGCTAAAAAATTAATGTACTTTCAAACGAATTAATTAATAATAATGTGCATTAAATATTTTTAAAATTTTAAGCAAATAAAGTGATAAAAATGTTAACCTCATAAAACAGTATTTTCGGTAAGATTTTGTAATGCCCCCCCCCCCTGATTTGTAAACATTCGTACCGCATTTGTGTTAAGAATTTTTTCATGAAATTTGGAAACTAAGTAGAAGAGATGTCATTTTTAATAGTTTCAGGTGTCCGAAATTGATTTGACCACTCGTTTTTTTTGTATTAAAAAAAAGATTTCAACATGGGTATGGAAAATTTTGAAAAAACTTTTCTTCAGACATCCACTGTTAAATAAAACAATCTTTTTATAATGTTTATCCATTAAAAAATAATTATACATTGCTTTTTCTTATAGCAATTTAAAAACATGATATCCGAAAAAATCGTTTGGAATTTAAATCTAGACTGATGCAGTATTAGTAGTAGCATCAACAGCAGCAGCAATAGCATGGCGTAAAGACGCATATTTTTGTTGTGGACTTTTATTTTCAGATCGAATTTCTTTTAAATTGAAAATCTGGTAATAAAAATATTTCTTACATGTTTAGTTAGAGCTATTTTTTTATCAACCATATAAATATTTTTTAAAAATTGGATAGCAGTCAAATTTTTTAAATATCTAAACAACTGAAGATGTAAAATATGATTGTTTTGGTTTACATGTACGAGTGGTACAACACTTCTATTTTTTGTCTTTTTAAAAATGTTTTCAGTGGATTTATTATCGAATGGAAACTAATCTACCCGATTATAAAACAAAAAAAAAAACCCAAAAAACTGCAAAATCGATATTTAAATATTTGTAGGAGGTGCTAAGTCAATAAATAAAAACGGTAGAAAAAGACATAAAATTTTCAGAAAATGTTCCTTTTTTTGCCCTGTTTCTTTCAAATGTTCCCTTTGTTTACGTAACATTTCGCTGACTTCTTTCTTTAGTGGAGAAATGCTTCACAGTAAAATTACTACAAGTTTATTTCTCATACCATTAGAACAATCATCATATATTATCATTATAATATTAAAAACAAGACTACATCAAAGGGAGGTCACTCATTCTTATACAGGGTTGCTAGATTGTCCTTTTTAAAGCCAAATTTCACAAATGTGGCCTTTTTTTTTAAGTAGTTTTAAGTAGTTTGGCCTTCAAAAATTTGTATTTGACCTTGTTCAAAGCATAATGTACAGACCAAAGAAGAAACATGCAGAATATTACATGGATTGAAAAAGGTTGGTTTGAAATTTGGGTTTTCTGAAAAAGAGGAAAACTTGCAATTTGATTAAAAAATCTGGTGAGAAAAGAAAAGAACTACTTTTCTCATTGTGTGAATATGAAATTCTGTTAAACAGATGATGCAACAATTTGATACAGTGGGAGAGGAGACCCTCCCCTTCCTGAAGTAATAATGAGAGAGAAACAGATTATGTAATAATTTGATAAAGTGAACCTCTCTCTTCTGTAGTAACAGAGAGAGAAAGAGAGAGGGAGGAGAACCTCTTCCTTCTGAAATAACAGAGAGAGGGGAGAGAACCAATTCCTCCAGTGCTAAATTTCTGAATCCTCGACACAATATAATCAGTTGCATTTTGTAGCCAAGAGACTCTTTTTTACTCGTCACCCAACTCTACATCATTGAGACAGAACTTATAGATTGAAAACACCAAACTAAAATTGCCTTGATAACAGATCCAGTCCAAAAACTTTTTAAATAAAAAATGCATTTAGAAAGGTTTTTTGGGGTTTTTTTTTACATAAATGCAACATTGTAACTATTACTCAGAATAATTATTTTTATACAAAAGAGAACACCTGTCGAATTATTATAATTTATTTCTCGTGCTTGAAGGTGATCTCAGCTCCTCGGTAGTAAAGCTCTGATGACCAACGTTGAACGATTGCACTCTTGATCTTTGACAACGTGGAATGAGTGGTAATTTGATAGAATGAAACCCTTCAACATCTGCGATTTTATAAGAGCAGTAACCTTTTGGTGAGCACCACCTGGAACCAAGGAACAGCCAAAGCTGGAGGCATCATGAGGATTGGTTGGTTGGTTGTTTTTGTTTTACGACATATCAACCCTTTCCGGGTTATTTAATGCCGAATCCAAAGATTTTGAAGAAAATTTTTTTAATAGAATATATTTGTTGTTTTCAAGTCGGTTTCTATTTAATCCATAGTTGGAACCCTAACAGGTACTACCACTCCGGGTCAGAGTGGACCTGGGAGCAATGGTAATTAAAGGGTGGCTCCACACTCCCCAAAGCCCGCAAGCTGGGGCCTCACCACTGGATATGGTTTAAGGTCATATCCAGGACCGCATCATGAGGAGGAGTAAGGGGTACATTATGACAATCTTAGATAAGGTTCTGAATGTTCAAGCAAGATCATATGTTAAGTGAGAGAAGGATATTTCAGAAAGTTAATTGGCCACCATTCAATTTCTTAAGGAATTTATGGTGCAATTAACACACACAAGCAAATTGATGATTGTTTGCAGGAATGAATAAATGAAGCATGTGACTATTCAACATTGCTCATATTCATCCAAAACCAGCTTCCAATTATTAAATCAAGATGGTGGCCAAGACTAGGTCAGATAATACTGAGAAAGAATATTCAACAATGCATTCTAATTGGGTGCTGTGACCAGGATAAACAACCACAACAACATAATAGTGTACTTACAACCATCGTCATCCTTATGTAATTCAAACGTGATTTCTGAATCCTTTCGTAGTTTTTCAATATCAATGCCATTTTTCAAACGCAAGCAGGCCTGTTCATTCTATATGAAAAAAAGAAAAAAGAATTAAAAAATAATATAATAGATAACAAAATTTCAAACAATTCAGATGACAGTTCTCTTGGAAAACAAGTTATATTTCTTTATATTAATATTGATTCATATTTCTTGGAAAACAAGCCATATTCATTTCAGAGATCTTCATTTTTAACCGTTCTTTTTTAATCTTTGGAAAAAAAAATTTAGAACATTACACAGATCGAATTCTCTTATATATTTCATTTGATAATTACAAAAATTCCCCTTCTCAGATCATTTTTTTAAAAATTAGTGTAATTCCATCTTAAAACATTTTGATTATTCATACTATTCTCTCCTTACCATGGTGAAAATATTAGTCAGAATCATCTAAATACTTATTAAAATAATTATGAACATCCTGCTAACAATGTTTGATGATATAGCTCTGATCTAGTAACTCGTTATAAACTATATTAATCTACTAGCTATACCTATTTAAAAAATAATCATTTATTGAAACAAAAAATAGCAAAGTTTAAAAAAATATGAAAATCCAAAATATTTATGTGATTTAAAAAAACATTCAATCAATTTTCTTGCAAAACTGATTCATTTTAATAAAATATTACTTCTGTTAGATGGAACTTTCCATCTAGAAAATAATGCTTAAATATTTAAGAAAAATTGAATATTTCTAGGAGGAAATAATTTTGTACCTTAGTTGTCTGCCAGGAGGATTTGAGGTAGAGTTATCGCCCTTGTATTCATCCTGCTAAAATTTGGGAGAGAACAACATTCAATGGATGTGTAACTCAGCAACTACAATTAATTATGTCCTCAATGCAAAATAATTATTTTTCAGTTATACGAATTTATTTTTTTATATCAGTGTCTTATTTTCCAAAAATGTAAATATTTTCTAACAAAATTTTTTTATAAAAAGACAAAAGCATGAAAGTAACAGGTTGAACAAAAATTAAAGTAAAAAGATTTCTAGGCATGCAAAGTACAACTAGTAAGATTTCTTACAACAACAAAAAAAAAAGAATGATGTTCATCATGGGAAATCTGGAATAAAAATTCAGATTTCAAGTTTTTGAAAAGCAAACTATAATTTTTTCAGAACAAAAAATATGATACAAGACTCTGAGTCACTATCAAGGGCAAAATAAAACACAAGGTAATTTTTTTGTGGGGTTATCTAGCTCTCCCACAAAAGTGTACTCTGAATGAAACAAAAATAAAAATTGTCAGAGACAAGAAGAATCTCACTTCCTCTGTCAGAGCAGATACTACACTTTGAATTATTTAGTCATAGAAATGTGTGGTTAAAAATGAATGTCATTGATTATCCTTAGTCTAAAACGATAAAAATATATCTATCCTACTCTTAACTAGAATCATCTCAGTCACCACAATTACACTAGGAGTCGCCTACTTGAGATATCAAATTGATTAGAAATTTTATTGTTCATAAGTAGACATATACACAAAAGTTTAATTGAAATAAAATGAAAAGTGGGGAAAATAAAAACCAAAAAATTTGCTTAGTAAGATCCTCCCAACCCTTTCTAAATAATAGACGGCCCAGTGTTTTTCGGTTTGTTCAGACCCAAAAACGTACAGGTCAATCTCTAAATGGAAACAGGATCTAAGTGGGAGACAAAAATAAAACGGAAGATGGAGTTTGGAAAGTGGATGGTGTCTTTCGAAAATAAATGCAATTTGGAAAAGGGCAAAATAATGAAAGTGATTAGTGAGCATCTTGGAAGATTTTTATTACTGGAGGAGGAGGAGATGAGGTTAAGTTATTCACTTGACTAGCTTAGAGGCTAAACTTTCTCGAAGCATTGGGGTCCAACAAGACCAGGAGCTGCATGTGCCATGCTCAGGCAGGGAACATACCTCCTTTTTGTACATACATAGTTGCTACTTGTAACTACCTTCTTACAAAAACCTTCATCAACACCACTATCTAAGTTATGGCCAGGATTGCGAAAAAAACTGTTTTGTCTCTCACTGTTCCATGCTGGCTTCATGTTGTCCATTAGAATATGCTTAGCAGCAGAGGATGCTCAAAATTGATACGAGCTATCACCTCATTGACCTACTCCCAGAACCACTGGAGTTTGCGATATTAAAAGAAAGCATGATCAGGCATTTATTCTTCAAGTGATGCAGTGCAGACATTCAGGCAAGTTCTCCATTTCAGGACTGTGTTGTACAGCATTGAGGAGTAATGTATTCTGGGCCAATCACCAGGTCAGAGAGAACTCGAGTTGTTAAGATAATTTGTATCTACTGCTCAACTCAATTCAGACCAACTCTCCTCCTCCAATCACCTAAACTGCTTGAATCGTCAGCTACTCCCCTCACTAACTCTGTAGAGTTCCTTTCTAGTAGACCAAAAAAGATCACTGGACTGAGGAAACTTATTCAACAGAGTTTGGCACTCTCTAAAGAATTGCAATTCACTCTTTGGTCTATGATCAAATGATTAAGAAGGAGATTGGGAAAGACGGTATTGATCATGGGATTCCATGCATATTTTTCTGTCAATGTTCCACTCAGGAAAATCAGTCTCTCAATATTTTGAAAACATGTCAAGTCGTGCATTCCCAAGTCTCCCTCGCATGGATGCTGACTAAAACACTTTAATTCTAGCATGAAGACAAAGATAAGACTTTGAGCCTAAAACTTTTCTTAATATTTTTTTTTATTGATGGATCACCACTTATCAGCTTCCAGGACTTGATTATCCATGAGGAGGACTCAACATGAATTTGTTTTTCACTAGACATCAAGGCAACAACATTGTAATCAACTGAAAAATAGCCTCACAGTATCTTGTTCGATAGACGAAATGTTCTAGAAAAGAAACTACTTGGTTATTGACACAGACAAAAAGTTCTTTGTTAATTTCGTAGCTAGACAAGTTCTCACTGCAAATGTTTTAGAGGATGGACAGAGACTGGTGCTCACTCAAGCACTTACCATTGACATAAGTATAAGAGAGGCTGTCAACATTTGTTCTGTGTGAATGAGGCTGCAGACGAGATTATTCCCCACCAGATTGTGAAATATTCTGTCAAGGCAAGAGGGAGAGAGTGTTCCAAGTGGCACCTCTCCAGATATAATACTCCATTTTAAGATGTACCTGGCTCTTACAAAGCTAGAGGAGTATGTTACGGGCGAGGTACTTTCTGGAATGATTAAACTATTTTTCCACAACTTTAGCAACAGATTTGATATAAACCTTCCATTTTGGAGTAAAAGTCAGTCTTAAGAGCTTATATAATAATCATTATATAATAATCAATAATCAGTTGAATTGGCTGTTTACCAAAGCGGAAGTGCATAATAGAGTCCTTCACCATCAATTCTGCAAGAGCTTCTCCAACCCTTTCCATATTAGCAGTGGAGTCAAGCAAGGGTGTGTTCTTGCTCCAACACTTCTTGGGATCTTTTTCATCCTCCTTCTAAAGCACGCCTTTGGCTCTGCAACCAAGGGAATCAATCTACATACCAACTTTGCCTGTCTCAGACCCAGAAAAAAGGTGCGTGAAGTTTGCATTAGAGACATGCTGTTTGTTGACAACACAGTTGTGACTTACATTCAGCAGGAACTGCAGGCATTGTTGGACTGCTTCGCAAAGATTTGCAAAGATTCTGGGCTTACCATCAGCCTAAGTCAAAAGTGTTGGTACAGCCTGCTGTCATTATTGATGACTATGGACTCAATGTCACTCACCAGTTAGTTCACATATCTTGGCTCCCACTACAACTGATAACCTCTCCCTTGACACTGAAATTGACAAGGAGGTTGGGAAAGTGGCTGAAATACTTGCTCACCTCATATCTACAGTATGGAAAAATCCTAAGCTTATGGTGAAGACTAAGATGGCAGTATACAATGCCTATACCATCAGCACACTCTTGTACAGCAACGAATCATGGACCACCAAAGTTACTTTTCTATCAAACTGGATAATTTTTAGTGCTTTTATTTAATGTAAAATGTTTATTTGGCTTGAAAAACACACAGTGTTTACCAATATATTTGAAAAATACAAATGGCGGCAGATTCTGTGTTGAACACGTTGTGTTTGGAAAAATGAGCTAAAACTAAAAAGCTATACAAAATACTGTTAGGAACTCACTCAACAAATGTTACCATGACATAGGCTGACATATATTCCGTGGGGTTTTAAAAGTATTTTGCATAGTTTTTTAGTTTTAAATCATTTTTCAAAACTTAACGTGTTCAACATAAACTCCGCCGCCATTTGTATTTTTTTAACTATATCGGTAAACACTGTGTGTTTTTTGTGCCGAATAAACATTTTACATTAAATAAAAACACGAGTTTGTTTTACTATACACATAGATTCGAAAATGTCAAAAAACAAATATTATTAAAGGCAAGATAAGTTACTTTTCTACCTAACTGCATAAGTTTTTAGTGTTTTTATTTAATTTAAAATGTTTAATCGGTTCGAAAAACATGTAGTGTTTATCTGAAAAAGACAAATGGCGGCTAGCTCGCTGTTGGATACGTTAAAGTTTGTGAAAATGAATTCAAACTAAAGAACTATGCAAAATACTGTTAGAAACTCAAACTCACTCAATAGATGTTACCGTGACAATGGGCTGACATATATTCGGTGGGTTTCTAACAGTATTTTGATATTTTTTAGTTTGGACTCATTTTCACAAACTTAATGTGTTCAACAGCGAGCTAGTCGCCATTTGTCTTTTTCAAAAATATCGATAAACACTGCATGTTTTTCGAACTGATTAAACTTTTTACTTTAAATAAAAACACTAAAAAGATACACACTTAGGTAGAAAAGTAACTTATCTTGCCTTTGATAACATTTATTTGTTATATATTTGTTTTTTGACAACTTTTTCGAATCTATGTGTATAGCAAAACAAACCCAAAAAATACTACAAAAAAATATCCAGTTTGGTAGAAAAGTAACTTATCTTGCCTTTGATAATATTTATTAGTTATATATTTGTTTTTTGTTTTTTTTGACAACTTTTTCGAACCCATCGTAAACAGCATTTCTACACTCTTGCTCATTATAGTTTTTAAAAATCATGGTTTAAATTGTCGATTCGAAAATAATTTGCATAGAATTGAAATTTATCAACCAAAGTCGAGTATAAATGATGCGCTTGTGTTTTTAAGCCAAAGATAGATAGTATTTTTCATCCGCGTCAGCGCGCCACAACTCTTGTCAACGAACCCAATGTACGACTCGCGTGTTTTAAATAGCAAAAAAAAAAAAAAAAAAAAACTGAATAAAGCAGTTTCATTTATTTATTTTCATTATTTTTTGCTAATATAAAAATTACTATTTTAAATAGTTTATTAAGAAATAAATTAAAATAAGCGAGACTTACAGTGTTTAAAAAGTCCTCCATCTTTGATAACAGGTTGTCTCCGATGGGAATTTTCATAAAAAGTCTCAAATTTAACAATACGGTGAAACCTGAAAATAGTCCCGTCTCCATTGAAGGCCGGCGAAAATGTTAGTAATAGTTATATGCAAAATCACTAGCCGATGCTGATGCTCAAAATGTATAAATATTTTGACCCCCTCCCTTTACTTTAAAAATTCACTAAAAATCAGGAAATTAACTAATTTTAATGAAGGATTCATATTTATCAAATAACTAGCCTGGGTACCTGGCGTTGCCCGGGTGTTTGAAGGTGTATTGGCCAAAAAAAAAAAAAAAAAAAATGTAGTAATAGGCAGGCTCGAACCCGTACTGCGAAGGAGGAAAAGAACATGAAAAAACCCAAAAAATGATGTTTTTGTTGTTGCGCCCATCGCAAAACTGGAAGTGACAAAGGTTTAAATTAAGGCTAGTCAATCGAAAAGAGGGGATAACCTTCGAAAATATTGGCGAAAAAAGTGACACCTCCCTGGAGAAAAGTGCCCACGTGAGGGTGAAGGAATTAATGTTTTTAGCCAATTTTTCGATATTTGTTGTCCAAAGGGTCGAGTTTCAAAACAATACCAATCTCATGAAAATCCGTCGCCTCTGTCAAAAGTTTTAGGCATACATACATACATACATACATACATACATACATGCATTTAAACGGACAGGTGAGGTTTATATTATAGAAAACTTACCTGGGTGCTCAGCGTTGCTCAGGTGTTTGTAAGTGTGTGTTGAGCAAAGAAAAAAAAAAGGTGGTAGTAGACAGGCAGGCTCGAACCCTTACCGTGAAGGAGGAAAAGAAAGTAAAAAAAAAAAAGAAAATGTGACGCTTTAACTGTTGCACCCATCACCAAAGTGACATAGGTTTAAATTGAGGCTAGACAATCGAAAAGAGGCGATGACTTTCGAAAATATTGGTGAACAAAGCGACTCCTCCATGTAGAAAAGTGTACTGAAATGGGGGACAAACAAAATGGAGTTTCATTCTATATTAATAAACAACTTTATTTGTTATCTTCATTAGTAGCTTTGATAGATGAGAGAAACGTATTAGTAAGAGAGTTCATTGAAAGAGAGAGAAAAGTGTCCAATGTGTTGGATTTAATATCATGCCGGCTGGTTGAAGGCGACAATAGTTCAGTGTTCATGCACACATATGTTTACAGCTAGTAGTCGCCGGAACAAGAGTAAAAGAAAGGGCAAAGTCTTCAGTGTGTTGACGTGGTGAGTAAGAGTTGTATTGATGTATGTTCTTTAGCATGATAAAGAATGTTCATTTCAGGGTATTGCACGTGGAAACAAATAGTAGTTAGAAGAGAGTCATAGCTAACTCGTTGTACTCACGTCCTGCCTGGGCAGCAGCCCCAGGCAAAGTCTGCTACCAGGCAGGGTCAGGATAAAAGAGGATTAAAAGTTTGTGATTTCGCCTTTTATATACTGTCACGTGATAGAGAGCTGGCTTGTGATTGGACAAGCTAGGAGGAAATGGATTTTAAATCTCAAAGTTATGAGAAGTCGTCTCTATCTGTTTGTAGCGGCTGCTACAAGTGCCCAGTTGAGGGTGAAGGAATTAATGATTTTAGCCAATTTTTTTATATTTTTCGTTGGAAAGTGGAGCTTCAAAATGATACCAATCCCATGAAAATCTGTTTGCCTCTGTCAAAATTTTTTGCGACACATACATACATACATACATACATACATACATACATTTAAACATACAGTTGAGATTTATTTTAGACTAGCCTAGGTGCCCAGCATTGCCCCGGTGTTTAGGGGTGTGTTTTGAGCAAAAATAAAAAAGTGGTAATAGGTAGGCAGGCTCGAACTCATACCGTGAAGGAGGAAAAGAACATAACAAAAAAAAACGTGACGTCTTTGCTGTTGCGCCCATCGCCAAACTGGAAATGACGAAGGTTTAAAATAAGGCTAGTCAGTCGAAACAGGGGGATGACTTTCAAAAATATCGGCGAAAAAAACCGACTCCTCCCTGTAGAAAAGTGCTCAGTTGAGGGTGGAGGAACTAATGTTTTTAGCCAATTTTTTGATATTTGTCGTCCGAAGGGTTGAGCTTCAGAATGATACTGATCTCATAGAACTCCGTCACCTCTGTCAAAATGTTTTGTGAGACATACATACATACATGATGATTGCAACGTCTTGTCAGACGAGTGCCACTCCCATGTGCCCGAAGATGACTTTTCAGCCCTGCCAGCAACTTGCACACCCTCAAAAGCGTTCATTGGTTTGGATGAAGCTAACAGCAGTAGATCCTGTATCATCGTGCACTTTCATGTGATTAACAAAGACAAAAGAGTCCGATTGCACACCTCACAGATTCAAAGATCTCCATGATTGGGCAGCAAGGTTTGGCATTTCCTACATGCTCTCTTGAGCTTTGCTTGGTCTATTTTGGCTGCTTCAAAGTGTTCTGTGCCACTGTATATCAGTGTCCTCCACTGCTTGCAATCATACGCTAGGGGCTCCCAACAGGAATATGAAAGCTCACCAGACCCGTCTTGATGCTATCACGAAAACATTTTTTGGGCTTGTGCTGGGGTCTTTTTCCAAGAAAGAACTCACCATAGAACAACTGTTTTGGAAGTCGATAGTTTTCAAACCGGATAAGATGACCCATCCAACACATTTGGTTCTTAACAACAATGGTAGCAATACTGGTTGTTTTGGCCTTATTTAAGACATATGTATAAGGGGCAAAGTTATCCCACTTTAAACCAAGAATGTGTCTAACACAGTGCTGATGGAACCTCTCGAGCAATTCTATATGTGACCAGTACAAGGTCCATGTTTCAGAGGCATAGAGTAGGGATGGCACTACACATATACTGAAATTTTAGTTGTCAGAGTTAGATCACTGCCAGACCAGACTCTATCTTGTAATCTTCCAAAAGCATTTGATGCCTTGCTGATTCTCCAAGGTAGACAAAATGACTTTAAGGCGCTTTCCGCAGACGAAGATATCAGGTTCCACATACACATCATCAGGAGTGGGAGTATACATGACTTTAGTTTTCTTAATGCTAACTGTCAGTCCGAAGAAGGTACAAGTATTCGTAAAGAGATCCATCACTAGTTGCATATCTACTGGGGAGTGTATTACCAGGTCAGCATCATTAGCATACAACAGTTCCCTAACAAGTCCATCACTAACAAGTGTTTTGGCTTGGAATCTTATGAGAACACCTTTCCAGTCGTTCGGAATCTAATATAAACACTCATATTGCAATCGTGGAAACCATACCAGAGCACAGCAGTCAAATAGAGCGAAAACAATGTTGGTGCAGCTATATCACCCTGCTTGACACCATTGTCAATGAGGAATTCTTCCGAAAGCTGACCATTGAAGTTGACATGACCTTTCATCCTATGATAAAGTTGCTTGAACTTTTCTGTAAAAGCAGGTGTACAACAAAATTTTTCCAGCACTTTCCAGAGAGCCTCATGGTTGACTGTGTCAAATGCCTTAGTCCACAAACACCTGGCAAAGAGGCATACACTGCTCAATCCATTTTTCCAAAAGCTGTCTAGCAGAAACACCATATCATGGTTCCTTGTCCACCTCTAAAACCAGACTGGGATTCCGGAAGGATATCAGGACATATATACTTTTTCAATCGGTTTAGCAAGAGCCGTGCAAATACCTTTCCAACCACAGTCAGCAGTGAGATACCTCAATAATTTCCACAATCAGACCTTGTACCCTTTCCTTTGTACAACATAACCAGGATGACATCTACCCAATCTTGGGAAATTGGGTCACCCTGCCATACTGACAGTATCAAAGAGTGCACCACACAATGTACATTGACACCACCATGTATCAGCAGCTCAACAGGAATGCCATCCAGCCCAGGGGTTTTGTTCGAGTTTATCTGTTTAATGCAGTCAACTGTTCCCACAAGAGTCGGTTCAGCAACAAGTCCCGAACAAAAGGAACATTGAGGGATACTTTCTATTGCAGCAACATCTACATTGGATGGGTTATGAAAAAGATCATAAAAGTGTTCATGCCATTGATGCATAATTTCATCTTAGGTTTTCAGCAGGGTTTTCCCATCCTTCGCCAGGAGTGGTGTAGTTGAAGAGGATTTCAGACCATAAGTCTTATGAAGCAAAGTTTAAAATGTCTTGACATCTCTATGATCGTAGGCAGTCTGTATCTCCCTGTAGAGGTCAGACCACCATTTGTTTTTTATTTGGCACACACAACACTGAATCTCACTCCGCACAGAAAAAAAGTGGTCAGCAAAAGCTGGCCTGTTCAGAGGTGAAGAGTTAAGAAGTTTCAAATAAGCTTTCCGCTTTCTATCAATTTGAAGGTTAATTTGATTAGAATTATCAGCAAACCAATCTCGATGTCTGGGAACCTTCAATCCAAGAACTTCAACACCTTTTTGGTATATTATATCTCTTACTGTCTCCCAATCACAATCTGAGAAATCCACCTGGTTGAAAGCAGATTTCAAGGAAGTTTGTACAACTGGATCCTTCAATTTGGAGACATCAATACGCTTAGGCACTTTGACTCCATTAAAACGGCTTTTTTTGCAAACTGTGATTTTCAGTTTAGCTCTGACCATAAAATGATTAGTAACACAGTCGCCATCACGCATTACTCTAACTTTGCAAAAATTTCCAAGATCACTACGTCTACACAGTATATAATCAAGCAAATGGCCATGTTTAGACTGGAGATGGAACCAGGTCTCCTTGTTTTTCTGGTGAGAAAAAGTGTTGATGATAACAAGATTTAGTTCACTGCAGAGATAGAGGAGCAGTATACCATTTGAATTGACTCCACCAATGTGATATGGACCCAATGGAGACCAAGTGTCATTGTCTGATCCAACCCATGCATTGAAGTCACCAAGAACCACCAAACTCTCAGCACTTGACAAACCGGTGATAACAGATCTAAGCATATGATAAAAGGAAGTAATATTGTCTTCAGATGAAGTAAGAGTCTGCGCATAGACAAAAAGAACATTCATGTAACGACCAGCAGCAAGAGGTATTCTCAATCTCATTGCACGGTCATTTATGGCTACTGGCTGTTCGATCTTTTCAATTAAGGAGTTCTTAACTACAAAACCAACACCAGCCTCACGCCTCTCCTTTTCAGATCTACCAGACCAGAAGATCGTGCAGCCTGACTCATGCTCAAGCAGTTGATCCTTAGCTGTGAAACGTGTCTCAGAGAGTGCAGCAATGTCTATATTGTATCTTTGCAATTCCTTAGGCAAAATTGCAGTCTTCCATTCTAGTCTTTTACCATTGTCAATAAGTGTTCTCATATTCCAGCAACAGAGCTGAAGTGAGTGTTGTTTAGCATATCTTCTGCTCCTGTAAATATGGACAGATACTCCTTCAGACATTTGTCTAAAAAAAAAAGTCCTATGGTGATGTAAAATTGTGACGCGAGTTGGCCTGACAGGCTGGAAGCATGTAATGTCTAATCTGCACACAGGTAACAAAAAGCCTAGCCTAACATCGCTTTTCACAACAATGCTTAGACAGTTGTTTGCTTGTTGGGGCTTTTTGTGACTGAGCAACCTTTTCAGGAGAGCACTGCTCACCCAAGAATTTGGTAGCGAACAAGAAAAGGCGTCCTAAACAAAGCTGCCTTTGACCTGCTGGTTAGCAACTTTCAGCTAGTATAACTCTTCTGAAAATCAAAACAAAAATACTTTTGCTGAATTTATGTGCAGTTGTGCCAAAGAAAGTGTTGCTTTGTCCGTAAGAAGAAATTAAGTAGCCATGTTTGTTTCAGCTAGAAATTGGTTAAGCATTGCAGATGTATGTGTATAATAGCTTGCTTCTCTGGTATTTAACGTATGTAGAAATATTGATCTATTAACTTATGAAAGTGCCAACTTGAACTACAATTGGAAAAAACATTAATACCATCTTTATTTACAATGAGGGAACTCATGCCAGCATTTGCTGTTAACTACTGACAACAAGGAAAAGGAAAAATGTCAAATTTACTGAGGAAAGTCAGATAATGACTGAAATATTTGAATTTAAAATTTAACTGTTGAAAAAAACAGACAAATGCAAAATTGATTTTAGTAAATTTTATGAAAATTAAATTGAAATTTTTTTTTCCAAATTTTCGAATAGTAAAATATTCTTCTTCAAGGAATACAAACATTTTTGGTCCCTGACAAAAGGGGGGGCTGTAAATTCACCCTTGTCTGTTCATTCGTTCGTCTGTTCGCACTTTTCTCAATAATTTTTTGAAATTTTGCACAAACATTAAACATGATATGAGTAAAAAAGTAACAGAATGGATTTTCTAGGAAAACTTTTTATAAAACTTTCTGAAAAGTTGTAACTAACTGATTTCTATATAATTTTGTTTGTCTATACTTCGCAATAACTCTTGGGTGTGCCCCAGGGGCTCTTTTAGGGCGAATAAAAACTCTCCATTTTTGGAACTATTTTACCATATTTGTTCAAAATTTTCTGTGCATGTCTATTTAGCAGTTTTGCATGGTTCTGAACTCAAATTTAAATATGTTAAGGCCTTGGAGATTTGGGGGCTAAATAGTGGGGGGTGGGGGAGGACAAATGATGGACTTAGTTATTTCTTTTTTTGCATGGTGCAGAACTCAAATTTACATATGTTAAGGTCTAAAACTGCACCGTTTGTTCATTTTCACCAGGATTTGATGTCCCCTGGGGACTTTTGGGGCTAAATGGAGGAGGGGGGGGGAAATGCTGAACTTAGTCATTTTTTTATGCCTCATTCACTGTGCACTCACGGGGGACCATGCATACTTCACTTGTTTATTTTTTTTATTTTTTCGTGTCATAGTGAAGGAGATAACTCCTGGCATGTCTTCAAAAGGTGGGAATTGATGCTGAATGAGATTTAAATTTCTGATAACAGTGTAAACATTAGTCATGGGTTAAAATACTAATAGAAAATCTACTGTTTGAGGAACAGTCGATGTTAAGAATTTAAAATTTAACAGTTGAAAAGACCAGACAAATGCAAAATTGATTTTAATAACTACTTCTATTTATTAAAATTAACTTGACATTTTATTAAAATCAATTTTGCACTTGTCTGATTTTTTCAGCAGTTAAATTTTAAATTCTTAATATCGACTGTTTCTCAAACAATGGATTTCCTATTATTATTTTGAAATATTCAAATTTATTTTCCATTTTTGGAAAAACAAAAATAAATAAATCTTTGGCACCAAAATTGATTTTCTAAATGCCTTCAATGTTTTCATACTTTTGGTGTTTATAAAATGTAGAAATATTGATTCATATATATACTAGCATCTACTTTCTAGTAGTTAGACAAAGTGTCTAGACCCGAAGGGTCCCATATCTAGTAAATTCTTGTTTTAGTCATGTAAATTATTCAGAGTAAAATTGACTTTAGGTAAAGAGAGTCAAGAAGGATGATTATTGAATTATATTTCCAGATTTTGAAGCTACAATTTTAATATGGACACCATTTTTCTACATGTAAAAGATAATTTTAAGTTTCTCACGGATGAGTCAACTATATACAAATTACTGTTTTTAATATTTTAAATTGATTTTAAGTAAAATAATATTGTTTGGATGATATTCAAGTTCCGCATGTTTCTTTAAGTTTCAGTTTCTGCTTACTGTTCTGTTTCATGGTGAATTCCCTGGAAAAGTTCTTTCTGATTAATGTTTATCTAATGTTTTCCAGTTTTTTTAGGAATGATTTTATAAAATATGTCATAATAAAAATATATATTTACTTTGAAATGTTTTTTTTAAAGAATGGTCTTATTGTTGGATCAATTAGGTTGTAGGAGACTTGGTCAACATTAACCAATGCCTGGTATCACAGTTGTGATGTAAGCATAAGTAAATGTCTCCCAACCCTAACAAAAAATAAAATAAAAAGGTTTTCAGAAGCAGCATTAAGCCGAAGACGATTTTAAAAGTTTCATATATGACTTTTATTTAACAATAGAAAGGAATAATGAATCATGTTTTATGTGGACATATTTTTATATGTGCGTGTGCTGATTCATCACACGAGTCAAGAAGATGATAATGAATCGATCGCTCAAGGTTCGTAAGAATGTAAAATGTTCAAGAGAGGAATATTTTGGCAATAAAGTTAATGTTTATAACTTCTTGTATAATCGCTATATGTATCCTTAATGAAAAGCAGGAAACAGAAATCTTTCTCTGATTGAGGCAAAATGAAGCAAGAAGGGAAAATATTAATTCTTGCTGATCTTGTACTTCCATGTGGAGAATTTAGATGAATGATGTGCGTGAAACAATGTTGGCTGTTTTACGTCGGAGTCTATATGGTTGTTATGGCATGCTATCTGGCTTTGACTACGACTCACTGGTTTTGGTGCGAAGTGCCTTTTATATAGGTTTGAAACCGGCTCCCAGCAGAGGCTGTTAGGGAAATAATTTTGAAATTCGTTTTCTTCCTAATCTGATTGGATGAAAAAAAAACAACATCTTTGTCACATGAGGTGCTTTCAGTTACGTCGATGAAACAAGATAAGTTTTTAGTTTGGTGCTCGCGGAAATTGCAGATGTACACGCAACTGAAACGCTCTTTTTTAATGTTTGTGGCAAGTCGCCAAAAGGTTTTAAAGGCCACATTAAATAAGGAAAACAAAAGGAACAGCTTCTGATCAACAACGCTTGATTCTGTTCTCATTAATATAGAGAAAGTTTAATTTTAAGAAAAAGGATGGCGGGAATGAATATTTTTTACTGTTGGGTACAAAAATTTTTAATCAACAAATGCAAATACTATTTGGGATCGTGTCTATCATGGGACTGTGGGGAGTTGAGCAGTGAGATGTCTGTTTACATTACAGTTAAAGTTATGCAGGTTATTACAGTCAGGAAAACAGAAAACAGGGAAGAAATTCCAAAGTCTAACAGAAGAAACCATTAGAGTAGAAGGCTTTCCAGCATCTAAAGACCTCAACAATGAAAGGATTGGATTCCGTTGTTAGTTAGTTGTGATTATGTACGTTGAGTGGGCACAAGTGATATGAGTTCATCAGAAAAAATTCTATTGAAATACTTGTAAAAGAAGCATAAGGATACATTATTGCAGTTGGAGCTTGGTCGATAGTGCGAGACCTATTAAATTGGAAACTCTTGTTTGGACCCTGTCTATGAATGAGAGACTAGTAGCAGATGTACCAGCTTAGATATGGTAACAATGCTTCATGCATGGGCGAATGGTGGCTTTGTAAAGGTATAGGATACTCTCTGGTATGAGTAATTTTCTAGCACAGTAGAGGAAGCCCACTTTCTTTGCAGCAACCTCGGAAATGTCCTCAAATGTGGCTGCTCCAATTCATATTTTCTGTGAATGAGCCAAGGAGTTTAAAAGGTGTTATTTGTCATGGCAATCACTGATTGAGGTTTTATGTAGATGTTAAAGGGAAGAAGCTTACCATTAACGATACCATCCATTTACATTAAAGTAGAATTAAACATTACCATCCATTTACATTAAAGTAGCATTGAACATTACCATCCATTTATATTAAAGTAGAATTAAACATTTCCATCCATTTACATTAAAGTAGCATTAAACATTACCATCCATTTATATTAAAGTAGAATTAAACATTACTGTAAAAAGTTTTTGACGCACTAATAGGGGTATGAGACGAATGGATTCGCCAATCATTTTTATAACAAACGGCTGTGCTAAACAACTAATCAAAACGTCACAAAATTATTGTAAAAATCGTCGAATTTTGGATTCAATCAGTTCGCCATTTGCTATGTCACAGACTGCATTTAATTCTTCACCGCCATCTTGGTTACTGATCTGAACGAAACCGCCATCTTGGTTACTGATCTGAACTACGCCGCCATCTTTGTTCAACATAATATCTAAGAACTTAAGAGGTTAACTACGCGACGGACCGCATTTGATTCTTTGTCGCCATCTTGGTTACTGATCTGAACTACGCCGCCATCTTTGTTCAACACAATCTCTCAAAACTTAACAATTACCATCCATTTACATTAAAGTAGCATTAAGCATTTCCATCCATTTACATACAAATAGTATTAAACATTACCATCCATTTACATTAAAGTGGCATTAAATGTTACCGTCGATTTACATTAAAATAGTATTAAACGTTACTGTCCATACGTTTCCATCCATTTACATTAAAGTAGCATTAATCATTACCATCAATTTACATTAAAGTAGAATTAAACATTACCATCCATTTACATTAAAGCAGCATTAAACATTACCATCCACTTACATTAAAGCAGCATTAAACATTACCATCCATTTACATTAAGTGGCATTAAACATTACCATCCATTTACATTAAAGTAGCATTAAACGTTACCGTCCATTTGTATTAAAATAGTATTAAACATTACCATCCATATGTTACCATCCTTTTACATTAAAGCAGCATTAAACATTACCATCCATTTACATTAAAGTGGCATTAAACATTACCATCATGTACATTAAAGTAGCATTAAACATTACCATCCACTTACATTAAAGTAGCATTAAACGTTACCGTCCATTTGCATTAAAATAGTATTAAACGTTACTATCCATACGTTACCATCCATTTACATTAAAGTAGCATTAAACATTACCATCCGTTTACATTAAAGCAGCATTAAACATTACTATCAATTTACAATAAAGTAGCATTAAAAATTAACATCCATTTACATTAAAGTAGAATTGAACATTACCATCAATGTACATTAAGTGGCATTAAATATTACCATCCATTTACATTAAATAGCATTAAACATTACCATCCATTTATGTAAATGTAGAATTAAACATTACCATCCATTTACATTAAAGTAGCATTAAACATTACCATCCATTTACATTAAAATAGCATTCAACATTACCATCCATTTACATAAAGGTGGCATTAAATATTACCATCCATTTACATAAAGGTAGCATTAATCATTACCATCCATTTACATTACAGTAGCCGTGAACATTGTCGTCCATTTTCATTAAAGTAGCATTAAATATTACCATCCATTTACATTAAGTAGCATTAAACATTACCATCCATTTACATTAAAGCAGCCGCGAACATTATCATCCATTTTCATTAAAGTAGCATTAAATATTACCATCCATTTACATTAAGTGGCATTAAACGTTACCGTCCATTTACATTAAAGTAGCCACGAACATTATCATCCATTTTCATTAAAGTACCATCCATGTACATTAAAGTAGCATTAATCATTATCATCCATTTACATTAAAGTAGCCGCGAACATTATCATCCATTTTCATTAAAGTGGCATTAAATATTACCATCCATTTACATTAAGTGGCATTAAACGTTACCGTCCATTTACATTAAAGTAGCCACGAACATTATCATCCATTTTCATTAAAGTGGCATTAAACATTACCATCCATTTACATTAAAGTAGCATTAATCATTATCATCCATTTACATTAAAGTAGCCGCGAACATTATCATCCATTTTCATTAAAGTGGCATTAAACATTACCATCCATTTACATTAAAGTAGCATTAAACGTTACCGTCCATTTGCATTAAAATAGTATTAAACATTACCATCCATATGTTACCATCCATTTACATTAAAGTAGCATTAATCATTACCATCCTTTTACATTAAAATAGCATTAAACATTACCATCCATTTACATTAATATAGCATTAAACATTTCCATCCATTTACATTAATATAGCATTAAACATTACCATCCATTTACATTAATATAGCATTAAACATTACCATCCATTTACATTAATATAGCATTAAACATTTCCATCCATTTACATTAAAGTGGCATTAAACATTATCATCCATTTACATTAAGGTGGCATTAACCATTATCATCTATTTACATTAAAGTAACATTGAACATTACCATCCATTTACATTAAAGTAGCATTAAAGATTACCATCCATTTACATTAAAGTAGCCTCGAACATTATCATCCATTTACATTAAAGTAGCATTAAAGATTACCATCCATTTACATTAAAGTAGCCTCGAACATTATCATCCATTTACATTAACGTAGCATTAAAGATTACCATCCATTTACATTAAAGTAGCCTCAAACATTATCATCCATTTACATTAAAGTAGCATTAAAGACTATCATCCATTTACATTAAAGTAGCATTGAACATTACCATCCATTTAAATTAAAGTAACATTAAACATTACCATCCATTTACATTAAAGTAGCATTGAACATTACCATCCGTTTACATTAAAGTAACATTAAACATTACCATCCATTTACATTAAAGTAGCATTGAACATTACCATCCATTTACATTAAAGTAACATTAAACATTACCATCCATTTACATTAAAGTAGCATTGAACATTACCATCCGTTTACATTAAAGTAACATTAAACATTTCCATCCATTTACATTAAAATAGCATTGAACATTACCATCCCTGTACATTAAGTGGCATTAAACATTACCATTCATTTACATTAAAGTAGCATTGAACATTACCATCCATTTACATTAAAGTAGCATTGAACATTACCATCCATTTACATTAAAGTAACATTAAACATTTCCATCCATTTACATTAAAATAGCATTGAACATTACCATCCCTGTACATTAAGTGGCATTAAACATTACCATTCATTTTCTGCTCCATTCCAAAGCAGACTGAAGGTCGTTTTCTTAGGTTTTTACCATTGCCTTACATATGTGCACATTCATTTTTCCCTCATGTCTATGATGGAGCATAGTAACATCAGCAAATATATCCATTTAAACACAATTTTATCGTTGAGGTAATTTATGAATATCTGGAAAAATAAAGGTCTAAGAATTGACCATTGAGGAACACTTGCATTAATATCATATTGTCATCAAGGACAACCTGGATTTTCCTCTTGTCTAGGAATAATCTGATTATTTTTATTTATCCAGAAATACCATAGGTTTTCATTTTCATAAGAAATCCTTCATGCCAGACCTTGTCAAAGGCTTTGAATATATCTAGGTCTACTCTCCTAGCTTTCTTTGCCTTATCCAGTGCATGGTATATGTGTTCAGAGGTGAACATTAGAATATCCACAGTAGAATCGGCTTGCCTAAATCCATACTGTTGGTCAGAAAGAAGCTTAGCATTTATAAGGTGATGGACTAGCACTTGATTGATTAATGACTCAAAGATTTTAGTGAATAAGAGGAGGAAACCAATACGGCGATGATTGAGCAGTTCAGTTCTTTCACCAGAATTCTTGAATACTGGTACCATGGAGGCAATTTTCCAGCTATCAGAAACAAGACTTGCTAAGCATTTGTTAAAGAGTTTGAAGAACTCAGCAGAACATTTCTTAATTAGTATATCAGAAATGAGATCAGGCCCACACATCTTGGAGGTGTCTAGGTTTTTTATGATATCATGGATTAAGGAAGTGGTGATTTTCAAATCTACAAGTGTGACCTGTTCACACAGGGAAATCTGGGAAGCAGTTATTTGTAGGATTTAAGGTGGAGTTGGAGGTGAACTGCTGGGTAAGCAAATCAACCTTCTTAATTGCCATGCAAGCACCCTCATGATTGTTGGTTAGTGGAGGAATTGTTGATTGTACATTATTCACGACTTTATTATAAATTTTCCAGAAATTGTGAGTGCCTAATTTCTGCAACTCAATACATTTCCAGATCATTTCTTTCTGCCTTCTCTTGGCTGCAGCTATTTCACTCTTACAATTATTTCTAGCTTTTATAAACTTTTGTCTGTTTGTACTTGTATAATATAGAGGGCCCTGAAAATGTCAATAGATATATTTGTGTTTGTGTGTGTATACATAACTATATATATATATTTGTACATTGATTGTTTAGTGATTACGTCAACATGTGTATAACATTTAAGGGACTGTTCACAAGAACAATATGGTTTCCGCTCTGCAAGATCTACCGCAGATGTGCTGACGGTTATATCCCACAGGATTAGTGAATCTCTTGACAAAGGCTTCCTTTCTAGGGCAATTGCTCTTGACATATCAAAGGCCTTCGACAAGGTATGGCATAAGGGTCTACTTCACAAGATTTCCAGCTACGGTATAACTGGAAATGTTTTCTCAATCATTAAATCATTTCTCTCCGATAGGCTCATAAGAGTAGTGGTAGATGGACAAAAATCGGAGGCCTGCAATATAAATGCTGGGGTCCCTCAGGGGTCAATCCTGGGCCCAACTCTCTTCCTGATCTACATCAATGACCTCCCTAAACACATACTTAAATCATTCGTTGACATCTATGCTGATGACACGACCATCTACGGCAACACATCAAAGGCTGTAAATGACAAAGTTCTCTCTGATTCTCTCTCCTCTGATCTCGAGCGCGTGGTTCAGTGGGGGAAGATGTGGCTAGTTACCTTTAATGCATCCAAAACCAAACTCCTATCCTTACATCATCAACGCTCTGATCCCCAGCTGGCATCAATTGTGATGGATGGCTCTCGTCTGGGTGAGGCCCCGTGTTTTGACAAGCTTCTGGGTTTGACCTTTACTCCTGATCTGAAATGGAACACGTACATCAAGTCTGTTGCCAAGGTCGCTGGAAAGATGGTGGGATCCTTCTACCGCTCCAGAAGATATCGCACTACTGATGCAATTCTCTATCTATATAAAAGCCAAGTACGTCCAAGGATGGAATACTGTTGCCATATCTGGGCAGGAGCTGCCAAAAACAGCCTATCATGCCTTGACAGAGTACAAAATAGACTTCGTGGCTTAGTGGGGGATGCCCTTTTCTCTACCCTGCAACCCCTCTCCCACAGAAGAGACGTTGCGAGCCTATCCTTGTTTTATCGTTATTTTCATGGCAGGTGCTCGTCTGAACTTCAATCCCTGGTCCCCCCTCGCCAATCTTTCACGAAAAACACCCGTCTAGCTGAATCCACTGTGAAAAATTTCCCCCACTCTATATCTGTGCCTAAATCAAAACGCGGATTCCATGAACAAAGCTTCTTTCTTAGAACTGCACGCCTGTGGAACTCTGTTCCATCTGCCTACTTCCCTCCGGACTACAACGTGGATGTCTTCAAGTCTAATGTTAACAAATTCCTAATGAACCGCCCCCTTAAGTAAACACTCCATCAAATCTCCACACTAACGTAATGTACTTGCAATAACCCTTATCCCTGAGTGGCTTCCGGGCCTTGATAAGTGGTGATCACTGTGTAAAAAAAAAAAAAAAAAAAAAAAAAAAAAAAAAAAAAAAAAGAGACATATACAGGTTGCAAAATATTGAAGGAGACAATACCTTCTCATCTGATAGGTTTCATTCAGCCAGTTCTTGGTTCACCTGTTTGGACCATCGGACCTGGAATAAGGACCTTCAATTTCTCCGAAGAAAAAAACCAACACAGAAATCATTGATAAAATAATATTTACACTTCTTTATTCCGGTAGTCCCTTTTTTCTCAAAGTTGCAAGCATTCTTATTCAGATTTCCAGTCTGTTAGATTTGACTCGCTTCCTGATCGTCCGGAGAAACCAATTTTTCTTGTCAGAGCCAAAAACCCAACTCAGTTAACTAACTCAATCTCCATGTCTCATTCTTATATGTATGTCTTAAGTGACCTCTATGTCAGATTATAGCAGGCCTATTTTTAAATGATTGTTATTAATTTAATCATTCTAAACCCATTTTGTTTATACTATTTTTATAAACATTATCTTTCTAGTTTATATTTATATAAACATCTATTTCAACCAGAATTTAATTTCAAACAAACAATTTATCCTAGGCTAGCAAGATTATCTGGCATCGTCTGGCATTACTTATGCTACACTTGACTCATGGCGGATTGACAGATGAACAAGTTGAAACTATTTAAAAAAAACAAAAAACATTTCAAAATAAATATGTATTTTTTTATGAAAATCATTCTGAAAAAAAAAAAAAACAGCCAAATTCATTTACTTATTTTAAACTTGAAAGAACATTTCACCGTGAATTGTAAGCAGAAACCGGAACTAAAAAAAAAAGAAAAGAAAAAAGAAAAACAAAAAAACATGTGAAACTTGAAAATTGCATTTGTTTGAATGTAGTCGGGAAGCCCATTTTACTCTAAATAATTTACATGACTATAATAAGAATTTAAGAAATATTTTTTCGCTGCAAGTCCAGAATCCAATCTATTTAAAAATAAAAATACGGAAAAATCTTTGTGGTATACATATTCATCAGGAAACGAAAATGTCATATTCCAAAAATTATATAAATTGATCACATATTTTTTTATTTAAATTTTATGGGGAAGCGATAACTGCGTCTTACATCGCCATCTTTAAAATTCATCACTAATTACCCCCTTTAAAACCTCTCCAGAAATAAAGGTCAAATAAAACTTGTAATGGGTACTATAAATCGTAAAAAAAAAAAATGATTTTCTATATTAAAAAAATTTATTAAACTAGTTGATTAATTTACGTGATTTTTTTGGAATATGTTACGGAGCAGGATATAATAATCCTAACTTGCTACAAAAGAAAATAATGAAAGGAAGGAAAAAACTCAATTGCTGAATAAAATAAACATGTCGTTGAAAATAAATGGTTTAGGTGGAACACGTGTTCAGTTCAGTTGTTGACGACTACGCGCGTGGAAAAAGAGGAATAAAGTAGGGGAAAGAGAAATGGCAGTCCAGCAATAGAAAAAGAAAGAGAGAGAGAGAGAGAGAAAAAAAAAAGGGTTGACCTCAGTAAAGCCGGGCGTGCATGGTAGCAGTCGGCCACATGGAAGTGTCTTCAGGCCACAAGCTGTGGACGCGAACTTGTCTGGTTGACGAACTAAGGCAAAAGGGGGGAAAAAAAAGGAAGTTGTTGTTGACTTTTATACCGGGGTTAGTGTTCTTACTGTGCATGTCTGGATTTCACTTAAAAGGAAATGACGTCACCAATGTGTGTATGTTTGCGCGCGCACGAGCGTGCATGTGTGTGTACGTGGATGTGTATATACGTGCGTGTGTGTGTGCGTATGTACGTACATGTGGGTGTGTGTATGTGAGGAAAAACATGTTCGAACAAATATCATGCTTGTGCCATATTTTTATTCCTGTTTCTTTTTACACCGGTATTTATTTTGTTATCACACAAGCGACAACCAATACGGAAAGCCGTCTATACCGCCAATAAGGTAGAATCCCGGAATACGAAATTAAAAATTAGTAACAAAAGTACAGTATATACACATGTATATAATCAAATAATATTATAAAAAAACACCGTAAGGTGGGACAAATACCGTAACCAGGGGCCGGAAAAACATCGTAATCTGACAAAACGTATCTTAGGGACAACGTATCCCGGGGTGGTTCTACTGTACTAAATTTTCCGGTATTATTATACAAACACCGTGACAACGTTAGGGTTAGGATTAGGGTTTAGGGTTAGGTTTAGGGTTAGGGTTAGGGTTAAGGTTAGGGGTCAGGGGTAATTCGCTGTCACGGTGTTTGTATAGTTTTACCAATTTTCCTTTTTTTTATGCTGATAATAAAAGAAAATAATTTAAAAATAAAAACCCTTAAGCTTGTATGTAATAAATAAGTAAGAGTTTTCTTTACGAGAAATTAGTTTTCAAACTATAAAATAATTTCATTTGCTTATATTCATAATATAAATGACACTGGTAAACAAACATTTATCCATGATATAAGCGACATTCTTTTACATCGAAGTTTATTTTTTTTAAACACGTGCTTGTAATTTATTTTTTTCAAAAAGATTTTAAATAACATTGTTTTACTTTTATTTTTGTAAACGCAGTTCATCATGGATGATAAGTTAAATGTAAGTTTTCTCGTACCAGATTGTTTTATATAAGAGTAAATTCTAAAGCGCTGCATTGGTTTTTCGAGTTAAATGTGTCGTTATGATTGTTGAGCGTTTTGTTGTGTTTAATTGCCAAGCTTTCAATTTCCAAGACTCTCTATCTATGCCTAAATCTAAACGCAAATTCCATGAACACAGCTCCTTTTCGCGAACGGCTCTGTTCCGCTTGCCTACTTTCCAGCTAACCACTATATAATCGTCTTCAAGTCCAATGTAAACACGTTTTTGTTGAGCAGGCCCTTTAAAAAATCCATTTCCATCTAATTTCCAAGGTCCAATAACTATGACCACGCTGTTGACCTGATGACCACCGCAGGCACCGCACACTCATTAACCCTTATTCTCAAGTGACGTTTAGTGGTGACACCTTGAAAAGAAAGAAAAAAAAAATATTTTTAATTATCTTAATACCTTTACATTTAATAATCTTAGGCAATGGCGCATGTGAAAGTTATAAGAAGGCTGGCAGATTTGCTTGTTTAGTTGTACAAATACCCTCGAACCTTGTAATCCTTAAAAGGGACTCTTTACATTCGACACCGGTATCATTTAATGTAAACAGAAGTTTGTTTATGGGTACATTTAGAAATGTTTCACAAACTTTAAATGGGTAAAATTTAATCACTCTATTATTTCAAATGTAATGATCTGATTAAAATTTAATTTAACAAATAAAAAAAAGAAATAATGCAAGATGAAGTTTTAAAATGATTAAATGTGTTTTATTTCATAATTTAAAATTAAAAACGTTGAACAATACAAAGTAAAATTTTGGGTACTTATGTATTTTCGGTACCGTGCTAATGTCATTATTTTGAAAGCCATTCTTAACATGGGGAGGGAAATTTGTAACTATTCTGTGTATCAGAAATTTGGAGGAATTTTTGACACCTCTGACAGAAAACTGCGAATAAAATATAAAAAAACTCGTAATTTCTCTTTTTAAAGTAGGTTGTTTATTTTCTGTATGGAATATACTTCCAAAATAAACTATTAAAGTTGTTTAAAAAATAGAAATATTATTTTTTATTTTTTAAAAGCCAGTGTTTACAAAATGCCGGCGTGCCTTCATGCAACCATTTTTTTTTTTTTTTTTATGTAATAAAATCAGTAGAATTTTACGAGTTAAATATTTTTCAAGTTTTAAACTTTAAAAATCTATCAAAATTTTTCTATTGGTTCAATTTTTACGATATTTTCAGGATCAATGTGAAATTTTATGCTCTTTCCAATAAACCAAATATATTTTAGAGAAACTTTATTTTTCAAATTCACCCCCCCCCCATTTTGAAATGTCTATTAAAATTTTAATAATTAATTTATATGCCAAAGTTTTATATATCACAAATTGAAGATAAAATATCAATAAAGAAAATATTCTAATAATTAGAATCTAATTTAAAACAAAACAAAAAAAAGAATAGTGTTTTGGAAATTTACCTGTAAAGTCCAAAGTGTAAAACCTTTTTTTTTAACACGTTGATTTTTTTTTTTTTTTTTTTTTTAAATGAAAGCTCACATGGAAAAGGTGTTGATGGAATTGGTGGCTAAGTCAAATCTCTAGTGAGAAAAAGAGTCATGAGTTAAGGTAAAAATGCTGCAATTGTACAAAATTCTGCTGATTTTTACAAAGTAGCAAAAGATGATATCAAGGAAGTAACTGTTCTTCATATAAGTGAAGAAAATATTTCAGAGATGATAAAAGAAAAAAATCCCTGGGAAAATGTTAAAGATGCCTCAGGCATCAGTATGATGCATGTTATTAGTTGTTGTGATGGTTCGACTCTAGAAATGTTTAAGACAAATTTAAGTAAGTATCCAGCATCAACTACTGTATATGAAGATGAGGATGTAGATAGAAGCGAAAAACTGAATATTGGTGATTGGGCCTTAGTCTCCTATGATGGTAAAAAATTTCCTAGTGAAGTTTTGTCAATTGTAGATACTAATATAGAAGTATCAGTAATGAAGTATTCCCGAAAAGGAAAAAGGTACTGGCCAGATAAAGCTGATATAATTGCATACCAGCCCGAGAACGTAATCGAAAAACTGAGTCTACCAGTTCCAGTAGGAATGGTAGATATTGGAAGAAATCAGGATGTTCTTTATCATTTTCAACCTGAAATTTTTCAATAAATAAATCTATCTTATAGCATTGTATGAGTATGTAATTTATTATGTTGAAATACATTATTGAAAATTTTTAAGTGATATTTTGACATGTAACACGTGACGTCACGTGCGTTACACAAATTCAAAGTGTTTTTTCAAGAAGACAAAAATAGCTTCTTTTTTTTTTTTGCTATTATTTTGTTTGCGGTAATATACTAGCTTATAATCAGAAAGGATTTTTTCCTTAGGGGTTTTATTAAAGAATAAGAAAAAAAATGTTAATTAAGCGTCACGTGTGTTACATCGACACAGGGCTAACTTTATGAAAATTTAATGTAAAAATGATTAACAACAGAAGCTCAGAGCGTCAATTATTTTGAAATGTAATTAAACATACTACTATATTATTTATTAGTAAAAATGAATGCCTGAAAAATAAGCAATTCTTTCATTTTTCGACTTTAATAAATAGCCGATGTTTATAACCCTAGCACAGGCAAGATCAGAATTAGAATTTTTAATTTTTTTTGTAGTTTAGGGTGTTGTCTTTCAGAAAAAACATAATAATGTTGGAAAATATTGGATTTAAAATTTTCCAATTTTGGACCACTTTCCATGGAATTCACCATTTAATCATTTTAAAACTTCATCTTGCATTATTTCTTTTTTATTTGTTAAATAAAATTTTAATCCATCATTACATTTGAAATAATAGCATGATTAAATTTTACCCATCTAAAGTTTGTGAAACATTTCTAATATACTCATAAACAAACTTTTGTTTACATTAAATGATACCGGTGTCAAATGTAAAGAGTCCCTTTTAAGGATTACAAAGTTCGAGGGTATTCGTACAACTAAATGGCAAATCTGCCAGAAGGCTATAGCAGTGCAGAGAACTGGGTGTTAAAATGGTGTGACGTATGAAAGCGATACCCCCCCTCCTGTAATTTTTTTATTTTCGTCTTTTTTACATTTTTTTCAGCAGATTATTATCGAGCAGTCATTAATCTACCAGGTTATCAAAAAAAAAAAAAAAATCAATACTTAATATTTTAAGGGGTGCTCCATTTGTAATACAACGTTCTAGTAAATCAATCCCCCATTTTGGAAGCAGCGACTTTTTTTCGGACAAATTTCACAAATTTAGCCTTTTTAAGCCATTTTATTAGGTACAGGCAAAACTGGGCAGGCAAAAATAGGGGGACCTAATTTTGAAAGCCGATTTATCATAATTTTTTTGTAGGTTTCCGACTACTTTTTGATTGTATTTGAAAGGTTAGAGATTAAAGTTAATTTCCTAAAGGACAAAAATATTTGTACACGTGAAAAAAAAAGTTATGAAAAATGTTTTCACGGCGAGCTAACAAATTCAGCTAAATTTTGAAGTTAAATAAATTCATTGTAAAAATCCTTTAAAAGATAAATATTAGTTTTCTGGATCTATTTCAAAGATAATTAGTAAAGTCCTAAGATATTGAATTAAATAAAAAAAAACATCTTGTTTGTGCAAAAAAAATCTTAATTAGCCCTCAAAAAAGCAAGTAATTTACCGTTCACCAAAAACACAACAAACTAAAAAAAATGTAAATACCATTATAAGGAGACCCAAAATTTCAGCCAATCGAAATGCTGTTTCAAAATCAAGTCATGATAGTAAAAGGAGGTAGGGGTGTCAGATTTCTTCTTTTTTTTTTTCCCAGACATGCATCCATACATTCCTATTCTGAACATTTGTATCAATTTTTATCATTTTTTTAATTTAATTATTTTTTATGTTCCTGTTTTTAAATTAATTTTTTTTAAAATTATTGTTCGAGATTATATAAAAATTGTTATGCCGAAAGTTTTACATTCTTGCGAGCAAGGAAATTATTAAAATCTTGCATATAAAAATTATGCGAAATCTGTAATTAAAAAAAAAAAAAGTAGAAATATTTTTGCTATTATAATTTTTTTGTGTGAAAATATTAAATGAACAATGTTTAATTCAATGGTAATATCGGTAGTTCAAGAAATTCATTTTTCTTAGAGTTATATCGAATGCTTAATGACTTTAGGGGCTTTTTTTGTAATGTTCCTTTAAAAATTATTTTTTTTTTTATTGTTACAAATTACGATGCTTTATTCATATAAAAAAGCAAAAATAAATTCTTGTGTTTTTTATTTACTACTGAAAACCATAATTTTATTAAAGGTAATTTTTATTTAAACAAAATAATACATTTCCACTCAGATTTAAATGAAAATAATTAGTTTATTATATTCCGCGATCATTATTTGACAAACATTGAAAATTTCATTGAAATTGGTTAATTTCCTGATCTTTGGTGAATTTTTAAGTAAAGGGAGGGGTCAAAATGTTTATACATTTGGAGCATCGGCATTCATTTAGCCCATACCTACATTTTATAAAGCCTTTTTGACAGGCCAAACTGCTAAAAAGACAAAATTTGACCGAAAAAGTCGATGCTTCAAAAATTGGGGATCGATTTACTAGAATGTATTAGAAATGGAGTATGCCTTTAAAAATGTTATGTATTGATTTTTTTTTTTTTTTGTATTTTTTTTTTATAACCTGGTAGGTTAGTGACTGTTCAATAATAATCCGCTAAAAAAATGAAAAAGAGACGAAAATAAAAAATTATAGTGAGGCAGGAGTACCGCTTCCATACGTCCGCCGAATGGACAAATGAAAGAGGGTCTTGTAGAGTTTGTTTTATTCATTTATTTTCCAGATCAAGTACAAAGCACTAAAATAGATTTACTTTTTGAGATAACTGGGGTAATAGAAATCTTTGGTATTTTGAGAATATAATCTCTTTTTTTTTCTTTTTTTTTTTCAGAAAGAAAGGGGCCAAAAGAAATGTCATTCCTTTCTTTCTCCTCAGACACCACTTGAACAGCCCAAATACAAATTTACAAAAATATATGTTCAAGTTAAATGATTGATTCTAAATTCCTATTTAAAACTGAATGAGCTATTTGCAACATTAAATGTACATGAAACTATTTCTCTTATAATATTTTATAACCGATTCATAATATTAGAATTTTTGCCTTTAACATTAAAGATAATATTAACGGTGAACTAAGGTCCCCCACAAGCCCCTTGCTCAAATAAAATATGACTGATAAAACAGAAGAAAAATTTTGAAAGTGAAGCAGAAAAGAAAAAAAATAATAGTACTCACAGACCGGTACAATTCTTTTTTTTTTTTTCTCCAAGTTTTCCGCCTTGGATTGGTTTGGTGCTTCTTCCTTTCTTTGTGACTGCATTCTCTTTCTGTGGTAACCGTTATTTTTTTTTTCTCTTTTTTTTTTTTTACTTCATTTTGAACCCTTTTTTGTGAAAAGGTCTGGTCTTACAGGGCCAAATAATCGTAATGTAATGTCTCTCACATTTTAACACTGAACTGACACTGTATGAAAGTCTCACAAAAAATCAAAGGAAAAAATTTGACTTAGTTTATTCGGTTGAAATGAAAGGCATTTATTCATGGTACTTTCCAAAACAACAAATTACATCTTGTTTGAAAAGTCTCTTAGTTCGCCATCTAGTTAAATCTCTACTGTGTTGAACACATACTTAAAAGTTTCTCACACCACCACAGGCCGCACATCCATGTCACACTGACATGCGCTTTTTTAGTTCTCTCACCATGTGGTGCAATTTTTCTCTCCGCTTTTCTTTTCCTTTTCTTCCTCTGCTGTGACGTCACCTTGTGAACTGGCTTGGTTGTTTGTATAGGGCATGTGGTTATTTTCTTACACTTTGACCTTAGAATTACACTTATTTTAAAAATATAGAAAAATCTTCATGGTGTGCGTACTCATCAGAAAACAGATGTCATATTAAAAAACTAGCTATCTTTAAGTTTAGTCTCCTGTTGTTGACAAACAGTTATAAAAGGATTTCTATAGACATGTCAGCTACCTGACGAAAACTGTGAAAAATCCCTTTTTTTATCATTTTTTTTTTTTTACAACAACATGAAAACAAGCTGAAATTAACCATATTTTTATTTTTAAAAGTTAAAGACTATTTTTTCATGCAAACTATTGTTACAATAGTTTTTTGTTTGCTTGTTTACAAAAATACAAGTTGAAACCATTTGTTAAGAATTGTTACATTTTACTATTAAGAAATGATGTTTGATTTTAAACAGAATTGTTTCATAATATATTTTTCTTATAAAAGATTAAATAAATACTTTTTTATGTAAACCACTTTTAAAATATATTTTTGTTTATTTTAAAAAAAAATCTCATTTCATTTTACTGTTGGAAAAACTTGTAGTAGAAACACATTTCACTCATTCCATAAATATATTTTTTATTATAAAAGTTAAAATAAAGACGACTTTTACTGTAAACTACTTTTAAAATATATTTTTGTTCATTTGTTTATTTTAAAAATATTTTAAAAGTAAAAATAAAATATATTTTTTATTATAATATGAAAAAAAAAATCTTATTCAATTTTACTGTTGTAAAAACAATCTTGTAGTAAAACCATATTTGAATGGGAGGGATTTTTCAGAGGCCACAAAAATTCTTTTACAATCGTTTGTCAACAATGTGGGACTAAACTTGGAAAATTACCCCTAAAAATCATGTAAAATGATCAAGTTTTTTTTTTTATTATTATTAACGAAAATAAAATTTTATGATTTTTAACGAAGTATTTTTGGAAGCCATTGATGATCTCTTACTTAAATTAAATAAAAATCGCTGAGGTACTTATGTTACTGTACTGCTGAAATAATAATGTTATTATTTTGAAAATCATCCTTAACATGGAGAAGGGAGGGTGTTTTGTAACAATTCTGTACTTCCACCTAACAATTTAATAAAAATATCATGAAACTTGAATTTAACTTGATAATACTATTTAAAAAGTAACACGGTAATATAAGTGCAGAAGCACCATCGTTGATCGACTCGAATTGTCCGCACTTGAATTTAAATGTATCCTAAACAAATATGACGACTGACATAATAAAATTTGATTTTCTTAAAAAAAAAGAACTTGTCAAACTTTAACAAAAACCACTTGACTAGTTACAACCATTATATACGGGACAAGATCAAAGTGTAGTATCTGTTCTTCAGATGCTGCACTTCTATTTCTTGTTCTCTTTCGGTGGAGGAGAAATCCTTCACGACTGAGACAATTTTTATTTTTGTACCTTTTCTCCACGTTAAAAAACGACCCTGGTGTCTAACTCTGTCCTGTGGGGAGGCATAGTAAATAGGTACAACCATTATATACGATTTCCCCCACTTCCTATCTGTGCCTAAATCTAAATGCAGATTCTATGAACAAAACTTCTTTTTCAGAATTGCCCGCCTATGGAACACTTTTCTGCTGGGTTTGCTTCCCAGTTGAATACAACATGATCGCCTTCAAATGTAAACAAGTTCTGTTGAGCCATCCCCATAAATCAAATTCTACCCAATTTACACCATTAGTAATTACTATACTACTGCTAAAATGTTTTTGACTTCTAATGAGGGTATGGCCCCAATGATTCTGACGATCTTACTTATAACTTACGGTTAGGAAAATCAACCAATCAGAAGCCTTCTAACTTTATTATAAAAAATATTGAATTTTGTATTCAATTCAGTTCACCGTCAACTTCTATCTTGAAACAACTGAAACGTGACTGCATTGATTCTTCGCCGCCGTCTTTGTTACTAAGAATTACTTAACACTAGACATCGGGACTGCATTGATTTGTTCAACATGTCTCAACACTTAACAAGTTATACGTCTAGCCATCGTCTTTGCTTTGCTGGATCGGAATCTAAATTCGAATTGTTGCAGGTGAAATTTCTGGGGTATTTAAGGATACAAAAACTGCACAAAGTTATACAATCTCCACCAGAGAATCCTATTGACCCTGAATTTCTCAAAAAGAATGCGACTGTTTTTGCAGAACTGATTCAATGCTTAGACGATAGAAGTCTGTCTCTGATTATAAGAGATGCCTTGGATGATGGATGGAAAGCATTGAACATATTAAGAGAACATTACTTATCAAAAGGGAAACCGAAAATTATATCTCTATATACAGAACTAATGTCTCTAAAACTTAACAAAGATGAAACTATTACTGACTTATGTTATGAGAGCAGAAACAACCGCCAATGCCTTAAAACTCTAGGGTGAAATAATAAGCGATAATCTGTTAATAGCAATGACGCTCCAGGGACTTTCAGCCAATTTTAAACCATTTACAACTGCTATAATGCAAAAAGACAAACCCATAACTTTCAGTGAATATAAAGTGGCATTGCATAGTTATGAAGAGACAAATCAGATGCTTGTGGACAATAATAACTCTAGCAATATCATGAAGTTCAAAAATGCTTCTCGAAAACCAACACAACCAAATTACACCGCAATGTTTTCCCCAAGAGTAATTTTCCCAAGAAAGAGAATGAAATTATCTGCTATAATTGTGGATGACCCTATCACAAAAGTTTTCAATGCCTATACAGAAGCTCAAAAATGGACTCCATCAAAAACGTTGAGAACTTTGAGGAAGAATATACATTTCTATTCACATGTAACTTTGACAATACCACAAACAGTAAAAATCTTCTTGCCGACTGGTGCTACAGCACACATTATCACCAAGGAATCTGATTTTATTAATTTTGATTCAAACTTTAATCCACAGAGTCATTTTGTCGAACTGGCCGACGGTAGTCAAATAAATGATATAGTCTTCAAAAGAGGCGATGCTAAAATATCACGAAAAAAAAATAAAGGCGAAATTTGTAACTGTATTCTAAAAATGCTCTTTTCATATTTACATTTAAGCAAGACATATTTTCCATGCAGGCCGCCATTAAACAGAGCATGAATATAAAGTTTGGCCAAAACAAGTCAAAATTGATATATCCAAATGGAACTGTATTTGACATTAAAGAAAATGGCCGAATATATTATTTAAAAAGTATGGTTCCCTCAAAAACTGCCTGTCACGACTTAGAAACCTGGTATAAAATTCTGGCACACTACAATATAGCTGATATTAAAAAATTACCAAATGTAGTCGAAGGCATGAAAATAATACCTTCAGACGATCTCCCAAATTGTGATGTTTGTGCATAGGGAAAAATGGCAAAATGTAGAAGCAAAACACCAGACAAAAACACCATGAAAATTCTCTCACTTGTGCACTGTGACTTGCCAGGCCTGATAAGCCCGATGGGAAGAGCTAATCTAAGGTATGCATTGAATTTTGTTGACAATTATTCAAGTTTAATTATGGTTTATTTCCTAAAAAACAAATCCGACACTATCCTCACCACTAAGAAATATTTAGCTGATATCGCCCCATACGGCTCGGTAAAATGTATTTGCTCAGACAATGGAACTGAATTTACTACTAAAGACTTTGAACTTCTAATAATTAACCATTGTATTAAACATGAGAAATCAGCGCCATATTTCTCATTTCAAACTGGCACCGCTGAAAGAACATGGCAGACCCTTTTCGAGATGGCAAGATGTCTACTTATCGAATCAAAATAAGCGCATAGTTTATGGACATACGCTTTAATATTGGCAGCATATATCAGAAATAAATCGTTCAATAGAAGATTGGGTAAAACCCCATATGAAGCGTTTTGCGGTGTGAAACCAAAATTGAACCGAATGCATATATTTGGTTCAGATTGCTTTACATTTATAGAAAATACCCGTAAACTAAATATTAAAAGTGAAAAAGGTGTTTTCGTAGGTTATGATAAAAGCAGTCTGGCATATTTAATCTACTTTTCAGACCAAAATGCATAAAAAAGGTTAGATGTGTAAAATTCAGTGATACATTGAATTTAAAAAAAATGACGAACCAGTGGATGAAAAACGTGAGGAAATATTTGATATTAATCGATCACAATGAAAATATTAATACTAACGACAATTGCAGTAAAACTACTGATGTAAATATTAACCGGGCATGTCGATACCAGATAAGGAATCGAAAAAGGCCAGACTTCTTAAAAATTGAAAAGATACAAGACTCCAAAGTGGATTACTGTTACTCGTTGAAAAGCGCACCAGAAAGTTATAATGAGGCAATTAATTCAGAAAATCACCAAAAATGGAAAAAAGTTATGAAATCCAAATTAAAAACTTTATCTGAAAATAATACATATGAAACGGTGGCAAAACGAAAGGATAAGAATATAATTTCTTCTTGCTGGGTTTTCTCCAAAAAAAGTCACAGTCTCTGGCAGTGAAACTTTTAAAGCAAGATTTGTTGCAAAAGGTTTTTCACAAATTTCTAGAGTCGAATATTTTGCCACATTTTCACCAATGACAAATTTAAAGACAATTAGAATTTTGTTGCAATTTGATGCTTAGTGCAATTTAAAGACATATCAAATGGATGTAAAAAATGCTTATTTAAATGCTCAGATTTATGTCAAGGGGACACAAGTGCTATGAGTTCATCAGAGGACATTTCATTAAATTATTTGTACAACACAAGGATGCAACATTGCAGCAGTGGAACAAGGGTTGGAGCTTGGTTGATAATGCAAGGCCTATTAGATTTGAGACTCTTTTTTTGGATCCTGTCTAAAAATAAGAGATGCACTATCCCATACAAGGCAACAATACTCCATGCATGGACCAATTGTGATTTTCTAACTTACTGTTTTTATTTATTACTGTTTTTATTTATTAGTTTTTATTTATCACTGTTTTTATTTATTAATGTTTGTATTTATTACTGTTATTATTTTATAAACACTGCTATAAGGGTAATCATGTATTTTTCCGACTCCTGTAAGTTTATCAGAAAGATAATAGATATGCAAATATGTAGCTGAAAAGTTGTACATTTATGTTTTTGTTTTTTTTTGAAGATTAACATGTTGAATCTGAACCAGTCTCCATTCCAAGTTTTTATGACAACTGATTTAGAGAATTGACATTGTCAAGAAGAATGTTTGAGTCAGCTAAATTATTCATTTAAAAAATGGGTGCTTATCCATTTTTACTTCAATAATTACTCGTAAAAAAAAAATAAAATAAAATAAACAAAATGCCACAGAAAGTTTATGTACCTACATGTTAGATTTAAAAAAAAAAAACATAGTAGACAAAAACATTACACAAATATTCATCAAGTATTTTTTCTTTTAAATAATAATGACTGATGTTCTCAAGTCAGAATGACAAGACTTCTCTAATTCTTAACAATCTTCATTATTTTCAGGTAACTTTTGCAAATTATTATGGAATTTGAATGACAATAAGCTTCCCTTTATGCTCCAGTCCTCTTGCACTCTTCTAGTGAAGGTCTGGTTATTGCTCTTTCTCCTTTTGTCTTTCCATCCTCATTGACTCTTTATGACTATTTTGTGTGACATCAGCCAAAGCTGTTGCCATCACATTGCATGGAGCAAGCAGTTTATGAATTTCTTAAGAATTTGAGATTGTCACCTAATTGTAAACTAATTGACTCAATGAATCAGCAGTTTTCCTACTGATAATGATTCTGGTGTTTCTGTTCATTTTTTTTTTTTCACCACTTATCAAGGCCTAATGGCCACTCAGGGATAAGGGTTATTGTGTGTACAGTAATCAAAGGGATAGTGTAGCAATAGTATTGGAGAATTGGTAAGGTGTCATTACTTGGGGAGGGGCGGTTCATCAGGAATTTGTGTTGGACTTGAAGACATCCAGGTTGAAGTCGGGAGGGAAACAGGCAAGCGGAACAGAGTTCCACAGGCGTGCAGTTCTAAGAAAGAAGCTTTGTTCATGGTATCTACGTTTTGATTTAGGCACAGATAGGGAGTGGGGAAAATTATTGACGGTGGTTTCAGCTAGTCGGGTGTTTTTTGAGAAAAATTGGCGAGGGGGGACCACAGAATGGAGCTCAGACGAGCACCTGCCATGGAAATAATGATAGAACAACGACAGACTCGCTACGTCTCTTCTGTGGGAAAGAGGTTGCAGGGTAGAGAAAAGGGCATCCCCCACCAAGCCACGGAGTTTATTTTGTACTCCGTCAAGGCAGGATAGGCTGTTTTTTGCAGCCCCCGCCCAGATATGGCAGCAGTATTCCATCCTTGGACGTACTTGGCTTTTATATAGATAGAGAATTGCATCAGTAGTGAGATATCTTCTGGAGCGGTAGAAGGATCCCACCATTTTCCCAGCGACCTTGGCAACAGACTTGATGTATGTGTTTCATTTAAGATCAGGTGTAAAGGTCAAACCCAAGAGCTTGTCAAATCCTGGCGCCTCCCTTAGATGAGAGCCATCCATTTCAATTGATGCCAGATGGGGATCAGAGCGTTTATGATGTAGAGATAGGAGCTTGGTCTTAGATGCATTAAAGGTAACCAGCCACCTCTTTCCCCACTGTACCACGCGCTCAAGGTCAGAGGAGAGAGAATCAGAGAGAACATCATCATTTACGGCCTTTGATGTGTTGCCATAAATGGTCGTGTCAGCAGCATAGATGTCAACGAAAGATTTTAGTATGTGTTTTGGGAGATCATTGATGTAGATCAGGAAGAGAGTTGGGCCCAGTATGGACCCCTGAGGGACTCCAGCATTAATACTGTGGGCCTCTGATTTCTGCCCATCAACAACTACTCTTATGAGCCTATCTGAGAGAAATGACTTAATGATAGAGAAAACATTTCGAGTTATACCGTAGCTGGAAATCTTGTGTAGTAGGCCTTTATGCCAAACCTTATCGAAGGCCTTTGATATGTCAAGAGCAATTGCCCTAGAAATTAACCTTTGTCGAGAGATTCACTAATCCTATGAGATATAACCGTTAGCACATCTGCTGTAGATCTAGCAGAGCGGAAACCATATTGCGTGTCGCTAAGAAGGCTGAGGTGGTTGACTACATCACTATTTATTGTGGATTCTAGCAACTTACTCATGACACAAAGGAGACTTATTGGTCTGTACTGAGAGGGGGATGACTTATCACCTGAATTCTTAAATACAGGGCATACTGATGAGGTTTTCCAGGGTGTTGGAAAGCACTTCTTAAGGCAACGCTTAAACAGTTTGGAAAGTATGGGGAGCAAGTTCTGGTTGTAATTTTTTTAACATTATTTTAACACAAATTAACTTCATAATTTTCTATTAGAAAACGTTTGATTTTCTTTATTTTTGTCATATGAATGCATAATACTATTTTTATAACAAAACCTAAAGTCCAAAACAATAAAAGGGTTCTTTTTGGCCTTCTTATTTTTCTGTCACTTTATGATGGCTGTGAATCTTTTTGCATGGAAGTAGGGGGTAAATGGAGAAATACATAAAGCTTAGGGGTCAATGATGGAGGAAAGGTTGAGAATAGCTGATCTAGTGGTTTTCATCAATTTGCTGTTCAGATACTACATTATAATACATTTTTCTATTCCAATAGCCACTTTTCAGGAACTGCAGGCTTGTGAAATTCTCTTCCTGCTGACTCGTACCTATAGCATTTCTCTTTTTAAGAGTGTTCAATAGGCATCTCCTGTTTCTGCATTAATCATCTTATGTAGTTTTTAGCTTCTTACATAAAGTGGCTTCATGTCTTGTCTGGAGTGACTTTCATAAAAAAATTTTTTTTCTTTTTTTCCACAGGAAAACATGAGCAACCTTAACCTAAAGAATGGCATCTCTTTGGCACAATTGACTTCTGGTTCTGAGTTTGAAATGCAAAAAGAAGACACTTGTAAGTCAATTTAGTCAACCGAGAACAAATTGTTTTTTAATTTCACTCACAAATTTTGACTAAGCTCTATAGACAAGATTATTTGATTATATTATGTCTGCAGATGGAACAACAGTGACAAGCAAAATATGGTCCCTTCTAGTTAGATTATCTTCCTTTCAGATAACATGAAAGCTCGCTCCTGTCCTTTCTCTTGTGTTAAGAACGGCTGTCTTGTCCATTTGACGATATCTAAATTATTCAACAAGAAACTGGAAATCAAAAAGAGTGCTGTCACTGAATATTTTTTTATTTATAAAAATAAGATAATTTGAGTTAGAGAAGACTAATATAACCTATTATCTATAAGATGTTCAAGACAAATTTGATAATATTTTTATATTCTTTTATTTCATAACCATGTGAAGTATTTAATAATAGAAAGCGTAACAGATAGCCATTTTTGTCTACTATTGGTGGGTTTGTGAGTTTGAAACCATGGATAACTGGAAAGCACTGGAATATTGGATAGTATAACCGATATGATGATGATTCGTGTTAAATTAAAAAAAAAAAAAATTTAAATCTTAGCTGCACCTAAGTTGTCCTTAAATCCCTTGAAGGCTGTAAAATGCAAGGGGTGTATGGAATCAGTGACTAGCAGGGAGGATCATAACAGGTGTTCTGACTATGTCTGAACAATAAAAATTGTTATGAAGTTGTAAAAATAAATGTATAACAGGATCCAAGCAAGGCAATGCAGACTTGATTGAGAGTAATAGACATTGGATTGACAACTAATGAAATAAAAACGCTGGCTGTGGAACCATCAGGATTGGCTAGCTATATCATGTGACCTAGCTCAGGATCAGCTGTGATAGAGATGCTGTACTTGTTTGAGAGGAAGCCAGCTGAATCTGACCAAGGTGATAACTATTACAAGACCACACATCTTAGTTGAGAGTAACCAAGGAAAAAGACTTGCTGAAGAAGATTTGAAGTGACTCATCAAATGTATACCAAAACCAATGTAAATTTAATGAAGAAATTCACTTTGTATCACCATGGTCAATATGCAACTCACATATGATGTAGAATGACTCAATAATCAACGAAAGAAAAAGAAGCCCATCTTTAACATGTACATAATTTTTTTTAATTGCCATCTTCAAGCCAAATAATTTTTGTTTAATTAACTTTTCAAATCTAAATTTTCTAACTTGAAAAAAAAAAAATGAAAAATAAAACCTTTTCTTTTTTATTCACATGTAATATAAGATAAGAATTAAAGAGATAAATCTGAGAGCAATATTGAATAGAATTTTGTTTCAAGCATTTTGTATTTCTTTTTTCTGTTTAAAAAGTTTTAACTAAATGATTGAACTAAAACCCCTTTTCTAAGCTCACTGTTAAAAAACAAAAAGAGGGAGGATCAACAATTAAAATTGAAATATTTGAACTAACATTGAATATATCAATTCAAAATACTAGAATTTAAATTTTCATTTCATAAAAGATAACTTATTTAATTAAAGTTGCACAATAGTGTGAACTAAAATTGAAGGAATATAAAATTTCTGATTTAAATCAGAGATACTAAAATATGAAAAACAACCAATTGAGCTAAACTTCCAACTTGATTATGTATATAATTTGAATCGCACAAATTCAATTTTGATTGAACTAAAAAAAATATTTTCTATTTCTCTTTTCAGTTTATGAAATCACAGAAGATCAACGATTGAATGCAGAAGAATTTGATAAGATTTACAACTCTAATTCATTCTTGGATGAAGAAGAAATGAACCAAATAGAGCTGACCAGTACAAGTTTCGAGAAAATGGCAAAGAATATGAAAGACATATCAAATGATGGCGGTGTCTTAAAAAAATTACTTAAAAGAGGCTATGGTCCACTTGTTACAGAGAACTCAGTTGTTAATGGTAAAATGCTAAACCATTTTTTTTTTCTTAAGTTACTGTCCAATAACTGAATCCTTAAAGTGTTTATCATTATTAAATGTTTTCTGTGCTAACTACAGGATATGCACTAACATGGCTGAATATCCCCAAAGACCGGCAATCTTGGATCAAGATATGCCTTCTTCAGGCATATCTTGTTGAATTCAGGAATCTTTCTGTTGAACTTAGGAATTTGCACAGAATTTTGAATAAAATCCTTTATTTAATTATGTTCTCATTTCATCAGTCATAGTTGCTTTGATCATGTTTGTTAATTCATAAACATTGTCTATCGGTATATTCAGAAGAAAAGATAGGCAATGTTCAACCAGCTTCTTTGTATTATGCCTTCAATGCATGTTTTTCATAGCGCTTCACTGGAACAATTAATATGACTAAACAATCTCAAGACTTTACAGTTGAGGACAGAGGATATTCATGAAAAGCCAACGAATTTTCTCAACTCTGATACAGATGTGATCAGATAGTTTATGATCAGTAAAGAAATGCATGAAATGTCTTTGGAAAGTTCCTATTTTGGGGCATAATTTTACAGTTCAATTAAAACATTCAAGTCTGTAAAAGACTACGAGAAAAACGTATGCATTATATGAAACGATGTTTAATAAAAGTGTTCATTACTTTTTGTTATATATCTTAAACGTTCTATGCCATTTTGTATTTGTCAATCATATGGGTCTTTCTTTTTAACTCTTTTTTTTTTTTTCATCCCAAATATGATGTATTGGCATTTGGATGTGGGAGGCTACTAATTTGGGATCATATCTACAGGGGACTATCTGGAGAAGTTGAACTGCGAGATGTCTGTTTAAGTTGCATTTAAACTTCTGTGTGTTAGTACAGTCAGAGAAGCAAGAAACAGTGAGGGGAAACCAAAGTTTAACAGTTTAGGAAGTGAAACGATTAAGAATAAAAGGCTTCATTGCATCTAGGGATCTCAACAGTGAAGGGGAGGGAATTTTCTTCTTGTTTGGTTACTCGGGAGTGTGTATGTTGAGGTGTGGTTACAAGTGCTATGTCTTCATCGGAGCACGTGCCACTTAAGTACTTGTAAAACAGGCACAGGTATGCAACATTGCGGCAATGGAGAAAAGGGTTGGAGTTTGGACATTAGCGTGGGACCCTATTAGACTAGGGACTCTTTTTTGGACCCTGTCTAAGAGTGAAAAACTAGTGGTAGATGCACCAGCCCAGATGTGGCAACAGTACTCCATGCATGGGTGAATTGTGGCTTTGTAAAGATATACAATATTTCTCAGGTGTGAATAATTTTCTAGCATAGTAGAGAGAGCCCACCTTCTTTGCAGCAACCTTGGAAATGTTTAAAATTATACTACTAAAATAAAGTTGGTTTAATAACAAACACTTAAAAAAAAAACTCCTTGTATGTTAAACTTCATTAGTTTCATAATACATTTGCCACTGATTGTTATATAACTTCCATATATATATATACACACATTTTCTTTTTTCTTTTCTTTTTTTTTTAGTGCATTACAATGCCTATTTTGAATACTCTGATGATCCATTTGATTCTAGTCATCTTCGAAAACAAAGTTTTAAATACAAAATGGGATCAGGTGAGTAAACCAAATTATTTGTATTATGTGGATTTTTTGGACTACTGTTCTCATCTTTAGTATTATTTTCGCAACATTTCAATCGATGTAGCCACCAGCCTTCTTCGGGCATATCTTGTTGAATTCAGGAATCTTTCTGTTGAACTTGGGAGTTTGCGCAGAATTTTGAATAAAATCCTTTATTTAATCATGCTCTCATTTCATCAGTCATGGCTGTTTTGAAGTCTTAAGTATTTTGCAATTCTATTTTGGGTCACCTGCAATGAGGATTGAACTTTGAACCTTCAACTTCCAGAAGCATGTGAATTTTACAAAGTAGTCTATCCACTATGCCACAAACAATTTTAGTACGACTTTTAGAAGGCTTAAACCTATTTTGTTTCTAGGTGTAAATGTCACTATTTATTACTACATATTATTACTATGTGTGTGTGTGTGTGTGTGTGTATATATATATATCTATTTCTGTAGAAATATATTTTTCTTATTATATATCAATCTTTATATAATAAGCTCAATGTGAATACAGAGCAATATATAGAATAAATGAAAAAAACTTTATATTCCAAAGTATATGATGTTGACAATTTTGTATTCAAGATGGCAGAATTGAAAAATATAAAGGTAACTGCAGCGTCTCTTCCAAATTTCGGATTCTAACCATGTCGTATCACATTTTTAAAATTCCTTTTGGTGGATTGATTGTTGCGATTTCTTCTGATGAGTTAAGGGCATAATAGCTTCACTAATTGATATAGTAATTAAGTGATTGATTTTGCGCTACGGAACAGATACTGTCAAGAACTGTACAAATCAGTTTATGTAAAGGAATAAAATACAAAATTGTCAACCTCATGTATTTTGGAATATAAAGTTTTTGTCATTTATTCTATATTTTTTTTTTTTTTTTTTTTTACATGGAGTTCACCACTTATCAAGGCCCAATGGCCACTCAGGGATAAGGGTTATATATATATATATTAGTGATGGGACGATTTCAATATTTTTCACGATTCCGATACAATTACAGATTTCATACTAAATTTCCAATTCTGATTCTTTATGAATCTCTAAATGTTTAACTACAGAGTTGTCATTTTGTCCCAATTACTGCAAAATCATATGTTAAATGTGCATATATTTTCTCAAATGCAAAAACGATTGTGAGGGGGGAGGGTGATCTATGGATTTTAGTTTTACTGGAAGTTTAAGTAAATAAATATTTATTATTTTATCATTATTACCAGTAGCGGAAGATTTTGTTTTAAACAAGATCAAATTAAAAAAAGATAGTTAAAGGAATCGTTTTTGGCATCAGAAAATATGTTCTGATTTTTCCGATTCCTGATTCTGATTCCAATTAATCGTCCCAACATTAGTAATATATATATAAAGGGGATTAAAACAGCAGTCTAAAGAGCAGAGTGTGTTTTAATGTGATAGTAAAATCACTAATGCAATGAAAATACAAGTAAAAATAGTGCTCGTTGTACTGCAGATATATAATAAGCTCAACAGGTATATATATCCTAGAGCTATTTTAATATTTAGTAAGATGATTGATAATTTATAATTAAAATTAAAAATCTGCTTCATAAGAAGGAATACAACGAAGCCAATAAATTGTACGAGCGTTTTGGAAACAATGTTTTTATTGAGATAGACATTAACATATGTTAAAATTATTGTCCATGACTTAATGTCTATCTCAATAAAAACATTGTTTCCAAAACGCTCATACAATTTATTGGCTTTGTTGTGTTCCTTCTTATGAAGCAGATTTTTAATTTTTAATTTTAATTATAAATTATCAATCATCTTACTAAATATATATATATATATATATATATATATATATATATATATATATATATTACTACCTTTAATTCAGAAGTGTAAAACCAGTTTATGTTCTTTTTGTTTTTGATTTATACTTCTGGTAGCAAAAAAAGGATTTGATATGCTACAAATGATTACAGTTAACATGTTACATGGGTTTAATCACACTTTGAAATGACTGTCATCATTATTGATTTCAGGATGATTTTCAAACTATGTGTGAATCCACAAAAGAGAGGGACATATGTTGTATTCTGTTCTGGCATTGAAACATTCTCCATCTTTCTGACGATGGAAATTGAAAAGTTAGAAAAGGTCAAAAGTAATATGCATGGGAAATATGAACAGCCGATAAAAAGTGCAAAAATCAGATGACCACTTGATGTGCTGCGTGGTTTTGAAGGGGGAGATTTGTTTTGTGGGACTGATGTCTAAAAAGGTTAACTTGATAATAGTCAAGTACTCTCTTTGTCACACTTCATCTTTCACTCTCTTTTTCTCTTCCGTGTGCATTTGGGCAGGAGCTGCTAAAAACAGCCTATCCTGCCTTGACAGAGTACAAAATAGACTTCGTAGCTTAGTGGGGGATGCCCTTTTCTCTTCCCTGCAACCTCTCTCCCACAGAATAGATGTTGTAAGCCTGTCTTTGTTTTATCGTTATTTCCATAGCAAGTGCTCATCTGAGCTCCAATCTCAGGTCCCCTCCTCGCCAATCTTTCATGAAAAACACCCGTCTAGCTGAATCCACTGTCAATAATTTTCCCCACTCTTTATCTGTGCCTAAATCAAAGTGTAGATTCCATGAACAAAGCTTCTTTCTTAGAAGTGCACGCCTGTGGAACTCTCTTCCATTTGCCTGTTTCCCACCTGACTATAACTTGGATGAGTTCAAGTCCAACATAAACAAATTCCTGATAAACCGCCCCCTTAAGTAAGACACTTTATCAAATCTCCATTACTAACAATTACTACGATATTATCCCATTGATTACTGTACACTCCGGGCCTTGATAAGTGGTGACTACCATGTAAAAAAAAAAAAAAAAAAAATTCTCTCTAGTTATTTTTCTCGTGCTTTCTTTCTTGCTCTGTCTTTTTCACTCTCCCTTTTTTTTTCACTCACTTTCTCTCTCTTTCTATTTTTTCTCACTTACGCTCTCTCTCTCTCTCTCTCTCTCGTTTTTTGTCTGTCTCTTTTCTTCACACACTCTGTCTCTCTCTTAAGCTTGTGCCTAACATAAATAATGAATAGCATATATTTTGGGTGCAACTGACTTACCAAGCAGCTGACATTAAAGGGCTTCCAATTTCTTTATTCACATTTTTTAAGCTGGCTTTTGGGGGGGATAGAAAAAGAGACAGTATTCCAAAATTTCACATCTGACTCAGGCTATCGCTGTTGGCAAAAGGGCTGACTATTAGTATTTTTTTTTTTATTTATTTATTTTTTTGCATAGGCTTCACCACTTATCAAGGCTCATAGGCCACTCAAGGATAAGGGTTAAAGAGTGTACAGTAGTCAAAAGGACAATATAGTAATCGATAGTAATGGAAGTTCGGTGAATTTGTTAACTTAAGTGGAACGGCTCATCAGAAACTTGTTTATGTTGGACTTGAAGATTATTATAGACAGCTGGAAAGCAGGAAAACAGAAGACAATTCCACAGGCGTGCAGTTCTAAGAAAGAAGCTTTGATCATGGATTCTATGTTTAGGTTTAGGCACAGATAAAGAGTGGGGGGAATTATTGATAGTGTTTTCAGCTAGACGAGTGTTTCTTGTGAAAGTTTGGCGAGGGGGGACCATAGATTGAAACTCAGTCAAACACTTTCCATAAAAATAACAATAAAACAGAGACAAACTCGCAACATCTCTTCTGTGAGATAGAGGTTGCAGCGAGGAGAAAAGGACATCCCCTACGAGGCTACGAAGTGTATTTTGAACTCTATCAAGGCAGGACAAGTCTTTTCTAGCAGCTCCTGCCCATATGTGGCAACAGTATTCCATCCTTGGACGTATCTGGCTCTTATATAGATAGAGAATTGCATCAGCAGTGAGATATCTACTGGATTGATAGAAGGATCCAACCATTTTTCCAGCGGCCTTGGCAACAGATTTGATGTATGTATTCCATTTAAGATCAGGAGTAAACCTGTCAAAACGTGAGGCCTCCCCAAGACGAGAGCCATTCATTTTAATTGATGCCAGATAGGGATCGGAACGTTGATGATGTAAAGATAGAAGCTTGGTTGTAGATGCATTAAAAGTAACACGACACTCCTTTCCCCATTGTACAACGTGATCAAGATCAGAGGAGAGAGAATCGAAGAGAACTTGGTTGTTTACTGTCTTAGATGTACTACCATAGATGGTAGTGTCGTCAGCAAAAATGTCTACGAATGATGTAAGGATGTGATTTGGAAGATCATTAATGTAGATCAGGAAAAGAGTTGGGCCCAGGATGGACCCCTAAGGGACTCCAGCATTAATACTGTGAGCTTCTGATTTTTGCCTATCAGAGAGAAATAATTTAATAATTGAGAAGACATTTCCAGCTATACCAAAGCTGGAGATCTTGTGAAGTAAACCTTTATGCCATACTCTATCAAAGGCCTTTAATATGTCAAGAGCAATTGCCCTAGAAAGGTTGCCTCTATCGAGAGATTCGCTAATCCTATGAGATATAACTGTAAGCACATCTGCTGTAGATCTAGCAGAATGGAAACCATATTGTGTGTCACTAAGGTTATTTTTGCTGAGATGGTTGATTACTTCTCTATTTAACACAGATTCCAGCAACTTACTCATGACGCGCAGGAGACTTATTCACCTGTACTGAGAGGGGGATGAACGATCACCTGAATTCTTAAATACAGGGCATACTGATGAGATTTTCCAGGGTGATGGGACGCAATTCTCCTTAAAACAACGTTTAAACAGTTTTGTAAGTATGGGCGCTAGTTCTGGTTGAAGTTTTTTGAGTACTATAATTGGAATACCGTCAGGGCTGGTTGCTTTACTGGAATCAAGGTTTTTGATTAGCTTGGCAACATCATGTACAGATATTTGTATGTCACATAGCGTGTTTTCTGATACAGGAGGGAATATTGGGGGTTGGCGGCCTTGGTCGCAAAGGGTAGAATTAGCTGCAAAGTTCTTGGCAAAGAGTTTGGCTTTGTCTGATGCTGACGAGATTAACTCAGGTCTATTGATGATAGTTGGGATAAGCACATGCTTCTGTTTAGGATTCTGTTTGCTATTTGCCAGAACTGGTGGGAACCAAGCCTCTGCTCAGCTACTTTGGACTTGATGGACTGAGCATATGACTCTCTTGCATTCTTTATTACTTTCTTACAATGGTTGCTGGCAGTCCTGAAAGCGGCTTTAGTTTCCATACATCTATTACGTTGGAAGCAGTAGAAAAAATGATTTCTGTGCACAATAGCAGCAGCACATTCTGGAGAAAATCATGGTTGGTTATTAGGTTTTTTCTGAAACTTTTTTGAGGGTATGAAATGGTCTATACCTACAATTAACCATTCCGTCAGGTCTGATACTATAGACGACACATTCTTTTTAAACATGGAACGCAGAGGAAGATCCGATATAAATGTACGGAAACTATCCCAGTCAGCCATAGTGGATCGATATACTTTACGATAGAGAGGTACATCTGAGGACTTATTACATTTCATTTTTAATGATACGACCATATATGGCAACACATCAAAGGCCGTAAATGATGATGTTCTCTCTGATTCTCTCTCCTCTGATCTTGAGCGCGTGGTACAGTGGGGAAAGAGGTGGCTAGTTACCTTTAATGCATCTAAGACCAAGCTCCTATCTCTACATCATAAATGCTCTGATCCCCATCTGGCATCAATTGAAGTGGATGGCTCTCGTCTAAGGGAGGCCCCAGGCTTTGATAAGCTCCTGGGTTTGATTTTTACACCTGATCTTAAATGGAACACATACATCAAGTCTGTGGCCAAGGTCGCTGGGAAAATACTGGGATCCTTCTACCGCTCCAGAAGATATCTCACTAATGATGCAATTCTCTATCTATATAAGAGCCAAGTACGTCCAAAGATGGAGTAATGCTGCCACATCTGGGCGGGGGCTGCTAAAAACAGCCTATCCTGCCTTGACAGAGTACAAAATAGACTCTGTGGCTTGATGGGGGATGCCCTTTTCTCTACCCTGCAACCTCTTTCCCACAGAAGAGACGTAGCGAGTCTGTCGTTGTTCTATCATTATTTCCATGGCAGGTGCTTGTCTGAGCTACATTCTGTGGTCTCCCCTCGCCAATCTTTCTCAAAAAACACCCGACTAGCTGAAACCACCGTCAATAATTTTCCCCACTCCCTATCTGTGCCTAAATCAAAACGTAGATACCATGAACAAAGCTTCTTTCTTAGAACTGCACGCCTGTGGAACTCTGTTCCGCTTGCCTGTGGAACTCCCGACTTCAACCTGGATGTCTTCAAGTCCAACACAAACAAATTCCTGATGAACCGCCCCCCCCTCCTAAGTAATGATACCTTACCAATTCTCCAATACTATTGCTACACTATCCCTTTGATTACTGTACACACAATAACCCTTATCCCTGAGTGGCCATTGGGCCTTGATAAGTGGTGAACTTCATGTAAAAAAAAAAAAAAAAAAAAGAACGGAAACTGAACATAGTTCAGGGTAAGTTGTGAGAAAAAGGTCTAGGAGACTCGCATACTGGCCGTCATTGTCGGGCACACGGGTGGGTTCGTGAACAATCTGAGTGAGGTCATAAGCAATGGAGAAATCATGACAGAACCTCCCCTCATCATCGGTCTTGTTTGAGTGGGTCAACCATTCCACATTATGAACATTGAAGTCTCCACATACGTGAATGTTATCTGAAGGATAAGCTGATAGAACTTGGTAAATTTTCTCAGATATGCTTTTAAAGATAGTAACTCCGCTGTTACATGATAAGGGCTGTCCCCTTTTCATGTAAGTATAAAAATGGAGAATTTAGTTTAAAATGAAAATGAAATAGCATAGGCGAAATTCGAACCTCGTAATCTGGGTTTAGAAATAGATTACGTGTGAGAATTTAAAAATGTAAAACAAACATTTGTTTTGAATATAGATAAATATTTCAAGGAAAGAATGTTAACTATCAAGTTTGTTATGAAATTTTAAATTGAAAGAATGCAGCTTATAAGATAATGTTTTTAACATATTGAATATAGGTTAAAATTCCTTTTGTAGAAATAGGAAAAGTTTTGGACACGTATGTCCATAACACGTGAAAGAAGGCACATGTTTTAACATGTGTATGACGTCACGGAAAATAGAAAGTTCTAGGAATAGAGAAAAACTTTAGAGTTAGTCAGTCAGTGAGAAAACTCAGAGAGATTCAGTCATCTAGGAGTGAGACGTCACTTCAAGAAAAAAATGTGAAAACTTTGAATTCTTGATGATGGAATCACGGCCGTGTGAAGAATAAACCATCAAGTGTTTTTTGTAAAGCTCGTCTTGTGTCTTATGATTCTTACAGAAAGGTAAAGTGGAATTGTATTATATATTTGTGTTATATGTCTTTACATACACGTCTCAACATCATCATGTCCAAACTGTCTGAACACTATCCCTTCACTCCAAGAGCTTTCTTCTTCTTCCATTCAACACAATTAAGGAATGAACTTTTAATATATAAGAATCTCTATCTTATAACATGAACAATATCTATCTAGTCTCTTACAACATCTATCTCTCTCTGAGACCTTTCAACATCCCTCTCTCTAATAAGACTCTCTAAGACTCATCTTTTAATAAAACTCTCTCAATGAAACCCTATATAACTGTTATGGGGGCGATAGAGAGTAAATATAAATGCGGTAGTGTGAGCTAGTGCAACCCGGAAGCACATATAAGGTAAGTTAGAATCTTCTCTGGAGATGTCCCTACCACATGGAAAGCCATCTTTAATATAGGCACATATTCCATGCCCATGGCGATCTTGGGGGTCAGATTTGGAAGTTAAGTTAGAGTATCCTTTAATTACGAACTCATTTAGGGAAATAGTCTATTCAATGCCAGTTTCGCTTAAAAATAAAAGGTTTGGTTTAGTCTTGTGTAATTGGGCTTCAACCTCTGGAAGGTTAGAACATAGACCCATGATGTTGGAGAAGGAGACATGGTACTGGGGGTCTATGTTGGAAGTTTCAGATCCAGGTTTAATCGTGTATTTTTTATTGAAACTTGTCATGATGGAATTTTGGAGTTTGTGGACTAGGTCATCAGACTTGCTTAGAGCAGGACAGAGAGGGGAAACTAAGAGAGAAAAGTAACAAAGAATTTTTTATTTATTTTTTTTGTAGAACATGATAAGGTAAAGCTGTAACAATTACCCACTAATATGGCATCGAGAGGCCCCACCAGAAGCTACTGCATGGTCCAGAATCCATTCACCAAATGGCAATACAGCAGCTCCAGTACTTTGCACTTACTGATTGGACAACCTCCTTAGTGGTTAATCCAAGGTTCAGGTCCCTGACTATCAGGCGGATAACGTCAGCCCAGATAAAACGCTTACCTCCAGCACCCTTACTAGTGACATGGCTACAAGGATAGATATAGGAACAGAAAATTTCCGCCATCTCTGTCAACTGTTCATGCAAAATACTGCCAACCTAGAATACAACTTTTTCTTCTCCCTTTGTCAGAAAAATCACTCATTAAAAAAAAAAAAAAAAAAAATGAGGAGTGACAAATAAAGAGAAGCGAGAGTAACGGTAGCTGCCAACAACGCTTCCACAAAACATTCTCTACTCTCCTTTTAAAAAAAAAAAAATCTATTAAGTATTGTACTTAATAAGGTCCAACTGGCGTGGTTTTTAAAGGGAAAGTATGGTGATAGATTCACCTCTTACGAATTAACAATGAATACAATTTCCTAATCTGTTCATACAATCAACTTGGTAGATATAATAAACATTTATGATGAGAAAACACTATCATTAAATAAAACAATTAGGAAATAAAAATATAAATTAAGTACTGAAATAGAATGTAGTTATTAATATTTGAAATAAAACATAAAAAGTAAAATACACTTATCTCGAACACGCTTCGTCTCCAGAGTGCAAACTGATTTGATAAGACTTTTAGCTTTAACAATATCAGCGTTCCAAAAGACTTTTTTATTTATTTATGTATTTTTTTAATTAACCGTTAAAACAAAAACGTGATCGCTTTCTGAATTTTTGCTAGTGACGTTTTAAGAAATTGCGATATAAGAGAACAGCGAGGGGAGGGGGAGCCTTCTGAAATTCAACTAGTGCCGTTATAAGTAAATTCAACATAAAATGAAAAAACAAGAATTGAGAGGGGGGGGGTCTGAAAGAAAAATAATATGGTTGAGTATGCTATCCTTAAGATTAACTTGGTAGATATAATAAACATTTATGACGAGCAAACGCTATCATTAAATAAAACAATCAGGAAATAAAAATATAAATTAAGTACTGAAATAGAATGTAGTTATTAATATTTGAAATTAAACATAAAAAGTAAAATACACTTATCTCGAACACGCTTCGTCTCCAGAGTGCAAACTGATTTGATAAGACTTTTAGCTTTAACAATATCAGCGTTCCAAAAGACTTTTTTATTCATTTATTTATTTCTTCAGCTTTCCTCATGATGTCATTCACAAGATCTCATCTCCCCATCCTTCAATATGAAACACATTTAATGCAACTACAGGAAATCACTATAAATATATGAAGTCTGTATTTATTTGCCTCCCCATGAGGGCATAATGAGACAAATCAGTTTTTAATGTGAGAAAAATTAAACTCTCTCTTTTGAATATGATATTTTCATTTCAGTTGTACATTATATGGATTTTTTTTATTTTTGTTTTGAAATTCTCGACAAAAACTGAAAACTTAGATCAATCAAACATGCAGAACTCGTGAGACAACATTAAAAAAATTTTTTTTTAAACTAATGAGTCACTGTTTATCAAGGTTAAAAGCTATTTAAGAATAATGGCTAATGTGATGAATAGATAGACAGTTGAATGATAAGAGAATTGAAAGCAATGAACAAAGTATTTACAAATTAAGAAATAATAAAGATAGATTTTAAGAATATTAAACAATATTGATCTTCATCTTGTTTTAATTTTACATTTTGAAAAAAAAAATATTTAGGCCGTGCTATTCCTGGTTGGGAAATATCTCTCTTGACGATGTGCAAAGGAGAAACTGCCCGGTTTTTGATTCGATCTGATTATGGTTTCCGTGAAATGGGCTGTCCTCCAAGAGTACCTGAAAATGCAACCGGTAAGAAAAATTTAACAAGTTTTTATATTTATTTTTATTAATAACTACAGATTTGGTGCAATTATTGATTCTTTTTTAGAATTCTACCTAATTAAAATAACAACACTAAAGAGAAAGCTTTTATGATGCAATTACCTGTCACGAAACAATGATGTGCGGTTCTAAAACTCATGTAAAATGTTTAAGTAGTTATATTTTTATAAAGAAAATAATTTTTAATCAATTAATGAGAATTTGTCAGCATTATCGCATAGATTTGCAATCATGAATTATTGTTGAGTTGTCTTACTTTCATTCTTGACAATTTTTTTTTTCATAATGATAGGCAAGATAGTTACACAGATACTCATAAAATTTGAATTTCTTAATTAAGAATAAAACTGCTTTATCAATGTATAAGATTTTTGGAATATAACATCTTTGTTCTGTAAGAAGTATACACATCATTAAGATTTTCCTGTAGTTTGGATTTTTAACATTTTTAAAAAATTCCAACAATTATGAAAAATGATTGAGTAGAAAAATAATTGCAAATAAAAATAAAATTTATCGAATTATAGCAATTTATTGTATTTGTTAATGTGGAAAATTTCTCATAATCTAGGAAAGGTAACTGTAGTTTATGATTTTGACAAAATAGTTGTAATCAGTCATTTTAAAATAGAAAATGGTGAACGGCTATATCTATGTTGTTTTTGTAAAAAAAATAGTTGTAGCAGATCTATTTTATCATTTTTGTAATTTTTGGAGTTTTTACTAATTTTGACATGGCATGTAAGTATGTAATAGTTTTTACCTAAAATATATAAAGCATGGATTGTTTTTTTAAAATTAAATTAATTCTACATGCATGTATTGAAGACTGTAGCAATGTGAGAAGTGGTGTGGAAAATGAAAAAAAATAAACAGGTGGAAATCTTGTAGAATAGTGAAATACCGTACATCTATTTTATTTTTCAAAGTTGCATATAACATCACATATAAAATCAGTAAATGGAGACTTACTGTTTTTTGGGACTGTCTTAGATATTTCAGGATCCCTTAGTCAAAAAGAAGAAAAGTGTAAAAAATCAGTGACATAAATTTGTAAGTATGAATTATTGTTAAACACTCATCGTTTTTTTTATACTTTTTTCTTTTTGACGAAGGGATGTTATCCTGAAATATCAAAGATATTAAAAAAGTCAGTAAGTCCCCATTTACTGATTTTATATGTGATATTATATGTGACTTTGAAAAATAAACAGACGTACAGTATTTGACTATTCTACAAGATTTCCACCTATTTGTCTATTTTTGTTCATTTTCCACACCACTTCTCACACCAGTAACCCACATCGGTGTAACCTTCTAATTCACTTATATTTTATTTACCAGCAATGCTTCAAGCAAACTATCTTTCCCTTTTTAAATTAATTCTTTTATAAATATTTTTTTCAGCTTTGTTTGTCATTACACTTCTTAGTATATCTGATCAAGTTAGTGTGGATGACTATTATTTACTGAATGAGGTAAGGCAACGTTTTCCTTTTAATTTTGTATTTATTTAATATTCATGTGTTCCTTTTGGAGTTTCATCTTGTCATTAAATTTGTGCAGAAATATAATGTTATATATTAAAAGAATATGTTTAAGCATAAAAATATAATTGTATATTTGCGGCAAATGAGTAGAGCCAGAGGGCATAGAGTTGATAGAAATTTATCTTTTGAGTTAACTACCCAACCACTTTTCTGATGATCTTAATTCAGGCTAGTTAATATAACATTTTTGGACACCCACATATGCATAACTGTAACAGCCATTCTGGGATTTTATTTCTACACATGTAGTTTTTTTGGTTTTAGAGAGCATTGTTCATATTGTAAATTTGAATCATTAAAAATAATAATAAGCTTTTAGGAAGCTATACAATGCAATTTAAAGAGTTTTTTTTTTCCAATTTCATAGTGAATATAGGGTGAAGTTTTATTTAGACCAAATGAATAAGAAATATTGTTTCATCCTGTATCCACTTCAATACCAAGCAAATTAAAAACAAAAAAGTATTTCACTGTATTTTTATTTGAAGTTCTGATGAAGGAGTAAATCTTAGAAAATTGTAAAACAAATAAAACTAAATTGTGCTGTATGACTTTCTAACAGCTTATCAGTATTTTTAATAATTCAAATTTCCAATATATCTATCTATCTATCTATCTATCTATCTATATATATATATATATATATATATATATATATATATATATATATATATATATATATATATATATATATATATACAGGGGTCTATGGATAAATTTATCTTTAGTTGCTCTTTGACAACTAAATATTTTCGTTTACTAGCCTAAGAGAAAAGTTACTAGCCAAACCCACATGATTTTTAAAATATGACATCTTTGTTCTGTGACGAGTATGTACATCATAAAGATTTTTCTGTATTTTTTTAATAAGTGTAATTCTAAATATACAACAAATTTTATGTTAATACTTGAAGGTATAAACATTCTGATTTCTCAAGTTATTTTTTTCAACAGCCTTCATTAAAAAAAAAAATATTCTTCAATTAAACTTTTATTGTTTAAATAATTTAACTTAATTCGTTTTATTAAAAAAAAAAAGTTGAAAAGATATTTTTCACTTAGTAGTGAGCTTTTGGAAAATTGTCAGTGAAAGAAATACAATCGCCAAAAGATAAGCATTTTATTATTTCTAGTCACCACTTTCAAAAATCGCTCGCAAATGCGACTGTTTCATTTGCAATGTAGAGCCCTGATAGATAGTGGGTGTTGGCATATATTGAAATAAACTCAAACTGGTTGATCGTAAGAATGTAAGAGCTAAAATACAAATTATTTATTTAAAAACTAAACATTATGGATTCCAGAGGTGTACGATGGTTTCATTGACACGGGTAAGCTTTTACCATTTAGAAAAGGCCCTTATAACCCTATCCAAATCATCAATATGTCATGAAACAAAAACAGTGCAAAAAAAAAGTTGTGTTTAAATAATTACAATTAAGGTCCAAACAACCATATAGACAGCCCCCGTAAACACAGTATTTTGCCCAAAAGAGAAAGGTTGAGATAAACCCATCATCATAATCCTCATCGTTTAATGTCCATTTCTATGCTAGCATACGCTGGATTGTTTTGCCTGATGGCTCTTCTCCAGGTATTTCGGTCTTGTGCAAGGCCTGATCATAATCTCAACTTCCTAAGGTCGTCCTTAACTAACTGACTCAATGTCTTACATGGTCTACCTTTTCCTCTTAGGACTTAGAGGGGTAATGGTCTACCCATCCATTCTGGACTTTGAGGAAGGGGTAAAACTCAGGATGATGAAAGTCATTTTTTTCTATTTTTAAACTGTCTTTATTATATAAGGCGCTGATGATTTGAAATCGGTTTTAAGAGCCTTTTCTAAACAGTAAAGGTTTACCTGCGTTGATGAAATCACAGAATTAAGAATCCATTTTAAAATCTAATGAGGGATCATCTCTTCTGTTTCTCACAGAACTGTCTCTCGCTCTACTCTGTTGTTATTTCCGTGGAAAGTGTTTGACTGTGTCCAAATCTCTGATTTCTCTTTGTAAGACAATCATGGCAAGAACTCGTCTTGCTACCACAATGAAGAAAAACTCTCCTTTCTGTCTCAGTGTACCCAGTGTCAAGCGAAATTTCCACAAACAGAGCTTCTTCACAAGAGCTTCCCATCTGTGGAACACTTTGTTGCAGGACTGATTTCCCACATATTACAACTTGGTTATCTTTAAAACCAATGTCAACAGATTCCTATCTAGCCTTGTTCCCACAAATGTTTGGATTTTATTCTGATAATTATTTCATCTTATTTACAATCACCTTTGAAATTTAATAAGGGGTGAGGTGTTCTTTTTCATTCCAACTAATCAAGAGTATTTGAATTTTCACAAAGGACTTTCACCCCATTTTACCTTTTCAAGTAGTATTCTTGGTTCTTATTTAGAATCCATCTAATTTAAAAAAAAAAAAAAAACTACAGAAAAATGTTTATGATGTACATGTTGATCACAGAACAAAAACGCCATGCACCAAAAATCACATTAATCAAGTAGTTTTATTTTTATAAAGAAAATAATTTTTAAACGATTTTAACCAATTAATGTAAAATTGTTAGCATTGCAAGGCTGATCTCACAAGTTTGAATTATTGTGGACTTGTCTGCCCTTGTTTTTTTTTTTTTTTTTTTCAAGATTGTGACATGAGACAGTCCCTTTTTGCTTACTCATAAAATTTTATTTTCTTAGTTAAAACTACTTGATCAATTTTTGGAATATGACATCTTGGTTCCGTGACAAGTACATACATCATAAAGATTTTCTGAATTTTTTTTTTTTTTTTTTTTTTTTTTTTGATTAGCTTGAATTCTAAATAATAACTGCTTCCTTTTACTAAAAAACAAAAAAATAGCTTCTCATCTCATCTCTAAATTATCATCTGTTATATGCATCAGATCTTTTTGTGGAAATCAAACACATTGACTTTCATATAATTAAACTTTTTTTATGCAAACATGGACGTCCTACAGGATACCCCCACCTCCAAAAAATTCCACCCATTAAATCATTAATAAAATTTACAATCTTTTTGGTACAAATAAACTTCAGTCTATGCCTGACTTGTCCACCAAGTTTCAGTCATTAATATTCAACAGTCTTTGTTTTATAGCTGTTTAATGATATAAGTGAAACCTTGGAGATTATCAGTATGAGATCTGATCCTAAACGGCCTCACACCCACTGGACCATAATCTCCCTACTGCACCCTTCCTCAGTTTTTATTTTTTTAATCTCAATAATAATGTCTATCCAAACAATCTCAGACTATTTCAGAATTGAAGAGGGTCATCATGGACAAAGTTAGGATAGTGCCAAGAGAGGCGTGTGTCTGAGTTATTGACAACTTTAGAGGTGACAGTGGTTAAGACTGGTAACTTGGGTGTGCCAAGTTCCAATCCAGTTCATTCCACAGAAATAATTTCATTTAAAATGTTGGCAACCTTCGTGTGTCCCTCTTGTAAATCTTTCTAGAAAGAAATCTAACTAGAAAGGTATTGGGGAAACCAATGCCCACAATAAAATCATCTAACTCATACAAAATGATTGAATTGATAATTTCACACAACAGTGATGAAAAAAAAAAAAAACTGTTGAATATTCATAACTGAAGCTTAGTGCAGAAATCTGGCATAGAGTGAAGTTTATTTGTACCAGATATGGTTGGGTTGCAGAAAGGATTACAAATTTTATTATCGATTCCATTGATTTTTGGCGCATTAACTCTCTACTTAGTTGGCATCACCAATGCAAATTCTTTGTCTCTTTTTCTTTTCTTTTTTTTTTTATCTAATATATAAACGGTTATATGTCTGTCTGTTTGTCTCCGTATTTTCAAACTCTATCTCCTCCAAAACTAAAAGTCACAGAGTGGTGCTAGGGGCATCAAATTATTGGATTTTTTACGGACCATTCTTTTTATGGATCTTTAGCCGGTTAAAATAATTTTTAAGGGGTCAAAAATGGGTCAAAATTGAAAAAAATTATTATACATTTTGTACATTCATCTTAGTTTATTTTTAATTTTTAATGCATGTCATTTTGAATGCTACAGTTTCGGTTTCAATTTTAGCTGATGGCACTCAAATACTTCTTTTTGAAATCACAACTCTGTAATAATCCATATATCTATAAAAGTGAATGTGTCTGTCTGTCTGTGTCTGTGTACAATAACTCTGTCAATTTTAAGTCTACAGATTCGAAATTTGATATACAGGGTACTGAGATTGGATAAAATCTTTGTAATCCGTTTTCGGACAAAAATTTGGCTGTTAAGAGGTCAAAGTTCAACGATTTGACATTTGAGAACTCTACCAAACTCATCCGCCAATTTTGGGTCTAAACACTTGAAATTTTAGATGTAGGTTCCTTGGACATGGATCTAACTTAATAACTTGATTTGAGCCCAAAACAAATGTTAAGGGGTCATAATAGGGGTCAAAATTAAAAATAAATTGACCGCTTTTTTTTTTTTTTTTCCTCAGCATACACCTCCAAACATCCGGGAAACGCCAGGCTGAAATGCTAGTCTATACTAAATTTGGACAAATTAAAATATCAAATTTAAGCATATTTTATGCCTGGGCAAAGACGGGCACCCCTCCCCTGCTAGTATTCTATAAATCCTGTTTGAAACCTTTTTATTATTTCTATCTTGAAGAAATGGTTGCCAGGATTCACGTCTAAACCAATCATTATGAATTTGGAATAGAGCTGCCAAGCGTACGGAATCCAAATGTAGACTATATTTTGCTTAATTTCACATATACTAGTCACCTAACTAAATTGTAGTTGTTAGCTAGGAGCAAAGTGTAGTATCTGTTTTAATGGTACACTTTAGCTGTTCTGTCTTTGGTAAGTGAAGAAGCCTTGTAGAATGCACCAATTTTGTCATGTCCCATAACTTCCTGTTTGAAACCCTTCATTATTTCTATCTCGAAGGAATAGCTGCCAGATTGTGTATTGGCTCCAAACGATAACTGTAATGAAACGGATGCGCAAAATGAATTGGCCAATATCTTCAGTGAAGATAACTATCCTCGTCCAGGATGGGGGGGGGTAACGTTACTGTTTTGTATCTTGTGTCTGTAATAGTGGAAGGACAGTAGTTTTCTTTAAAACAAGTTAAATCAACACAAATTCGGAAATCATTGAATAATAACAACAAAAAAACAAATGAAGTATACCATGTCGCCATCTATGCAAATGAGTCATTTCATTAGCTAATCACTGACAAATTTATGAATTTGATATTCCCTAGAAACTTCTTCCAGCAGTGGAGAAAACCGGTTCAATCCACCAAGACTGAATGCCGCTGTGATAAGTAGTTAAGTGGTGGTGAGTGTAATGTAACAATCTAATCTGGCTCGTTAACAGTGGTATCTTTCCCTGGCCTTTTTTGAATAGGAGCAAAGTGTAGTGTCTATTCTAATACTATGCTTCATTTTTTTATTTCTTCGGTCAGTGAATAGTAAATCCTTCTAAACTGAGGCAATATTTATTTTTGCCTCAGTTGAAAGTGTCTCTTTCGGAGGAGTTGGATTTTCCCCATGTTAAAAACTGACCTTGTGTCCAACTTTGCCCTTGAATAGAAATAGTGGTGTCTTGGGCATTGGATCATGTTAACGATCCGCACTTTTAAACGGCGGTTTCTCATTACTGCCGGCGATCCTCTTTTTGTTTTCTATATGTTTTTTCTGTTTCTCATTTTGTTTCTGAAGAATTAAAGGTCTCTGGTTCTTTCCTGAGTCTTTGTGTAAATCAACCCTCAAAGTGCAGTGACTTGAATGGAAGGCACAGACTTCAGTAACTAAATCTTATCCAGTTGAATCTTCATCAAACTTATCATAAATCTGACAGTCTATTGAGAGAGGTCTGTTATGTTGTGGTATGATGCCATGAGAGAAGCCATTAACAGCAATGGTAACACGACAAGAAGGCAAGAACTGCAACAGCTGACATCAAACTATGCAGTAGTTGTAGTATTATAGTTATATCATTTGAGGTGGTATTACTTTTTATTACCATTTTATTCTTGTTTTGTAATGTTTTGTTTTTATATTCATTTGTCTTTTATTCAGGATGAACGTCAAAAAGTAACTTTTGATCGAATGCACGAGTTAGTTCATTCAGAGAAAATCGTAAGTTTTTTTTTTCTTTTAATTTCGTTTAACATTGGAATTTAACTGAATAAGTTTCAATTTATTAGTTGTATGTTCAAAAGAGGCTCTCCTGTAGTGACTCTCAAAAGAGAATTTGGAAAGCAAATTAGATAAAGGAATTGTATGTTTTATTAAAATGTTAAAAATACAATCATAAGTGTACAGGAATTGGAAATTTTATTAAAGAAAAAAAAAAGGCAGTTACCAGCTGGTGTTTTTTTCTCTTTAATTCATCAGAAATGACTAACATTTTTTTATTCAGTCTCTAATTATTCTATTAAAATAAAAATAAAGTGACTCAATTATGAATCTTGAAGCCATCACTTCATAAAAGATTATCTCTCTTCTTCTAATATGAAGATGATATGCGATCTTGTGATATAGTTTTCAGAGTTTGTTAATGCTTAATAGTAAATTAATTTTATTTTTTATTAAAATTCTACTTGATAATTTTCCGTAATAATACTTTCAACTGATAAGTAAGTATATTCATAAAGTTTCAAATTATTTTATTTTGAACTGTAATATTTCACTTTGTGCATAAATCAAAATAAACACCAAATCTTTTTGGATGTCAGATTATTTGATATCATTATTATTCACCCTGTATCAAAAATAACAGAGCCCGGGGGGGGGGGGATATGCTTCACTCTGTTTGCACTTATATGAAGTCATAAATTTACATCAGTAATGTAATTTTTCATATAGAATTTAGGTTCTTTTTCAAAATTCCCTCTATATTAAAAAACAAAAATAAACAAAAATCTTATGTATGCACCTAAAAACAAAAATATCAAAAAATCATGTAAATTTTGTTCTTATAAAGAAAATCGTTTTTAAGTGATTAATGGGAATTTGTAAGAATTACAACAAAAATCTTGCAGGTTTGAATTATTGTTGAGTTATTTCTCTTGTTTCTTAAGATTTTTGTTTTTTCAAAATGATGGGCAAGGCAGTCCCTCTTTGGTTATTCATAAAATTTGATTTTCTTATTTAAAAATAATCAATTTATGTAATTTTTGGAATATGATATTTTTGTTTGTTTTGTTTTTTAATATAGGAGGAATTCTGGATAAGTACCAGAATTTATTATCATTTCTGATGACCTAAAAAGAAAAAAGATACCTATTGTTGACTTTTTATTTAGAGTAGAGAATTTTTTTACAAGTTCATTTTAGATAGCTGGGGTCATCTGACTTGCTATTTGCATTCCAATGTAAATCTTTCTAATGCTTTTTTTTTTTTTTTAATTTCGATAGGATGATTAGACTGAATAAAAAAAATGTTAGTCTTTTCTGATGACCTAAAGAGAAAAAAACATCAACTGGTGACTTTGCTTTTTTATATTTTCTTTTATTGATTACTTGGAGGGTGGAGGTAGAAATTCAAAAGTAATGCCAGACTTTTTAACCTCAAGTGTTTTAACAGAAGAGAAATGCAAGTGGAAAAAAAAAAAAAAAAAAGGAAAAAATGTAAAAATCTGTATAGAAAGCAGAAAGTAAAGTAAAAAAGAAAGAAAATGTCTCCTAGAAAGGAAAGGGAGAAATTCGACTCAGCAATTTTTTTTCAGTTTTAACAAAAGACATTTATTCTTGGTATTTCCAACAACGCATTGTGTCTTGTTTCAAACAGTTCATTTAGTTTGTCATCTGTCATGTAGTTAAGTCTCTCGCCACCACAAGCCAAACATTCATCTTTACCGGCACACAATTTCTTCTCCGGTCCTCACTGTGTGGTACATTTTTTTTTCTTCTCCGCTGTGACGTTACATCGCACACCGGCATGGTCATCTGCATATGTATCTTGTGCAGCTGCTGCTGCTAACAATGCTAGCGGCTCTGTTACATTTATCTTTGGAATTCCCTCTTTATTCACTGTTTTCCCACTTAGGATACATTTATAGATATGACCTCTAATTCAAAGTAGTCCCTTACATTTCAGTGGTAATGTGTTTTGTTTTGGAGTGAATCAAAAGTTTTTTTTTTAAATCTCTTAACTGGATAATCTGTTCATTCTGCAACCTTTCTATTTGCTACCATGAGCTAAATAATCTCTAATTTTGATGGTTGGAATTGTAAGATATCACATCCCAAATAAATATAATTTCATGACTCGTATGTGTATTGCCAAATGATCATAATGAATTAGAAACATTTTATTTGTCTTTCTATTTTGTTCCTACATCTTTAGTATAAGCTAAAATAGTAATTTTTTTAGTTATTGAATTGAGTAGTCAATGTTCAGCTGTCTAATCAGTTAAAAACTAAAATAGAAGTCTAGAAAGTTAGTTTATAAGCAGACTGAAACATTCCGTGATGTTTATATGGGCAAGTTCATTTTGTGGATTTTGATTGGTGGCTAATTCATGAGTGAATAATCTATTCTATAACTATTGCTTCATTTAAATAAAAAAAATTTTCAGTCAATTGGAGTTCTTTCTGTGCCATTTGGTGTCAATTTGATTCTACATTATTTTCATTATCTTTCAGCTGGGAACACAATTTTTTTCTCAAAACCAATTCAAGAAAGCCTTTAATAAATACAAACAGGTAATTTTTCCGTACTAATACTGTACTGTTTTTTCTTCTTGAAAATAAACATTTAGGCAAAATTATGCTAATTTTAATAAAGTTTTATGAATTTAAAAGCAAAAATTGAATTAAAACATCAGTCGATATTTTCAGTATGTAAAAGAGTATTAACATACTTTTCTATCCACCCACCCACAAAAACAGGGATTATACATTTTTTTTAGGTGATTATATGAGAACACCCAGAAAAACTTGGTAGAAAGAAGAAGAAAGAAATAAAAAAAATAGAATGGGTATCAGTTTCACATATAAATTTAACATAGAATGGTTCTTCATCCATTGTTTTTCTTGGGGGGAGGGGCTATATCTTCAGATTATTACATGTTTTGTTACATTATTTATTTGAAGAGGCAGTCAAACTTAGGATTAGTGGTAGGGATTTTAGAGAGAGAGGCTTACCACTCAAGCCTAGGATTAGCACTAGGATAAGTAATTATTATTTCATTTTACTATCTTTTCACCATATCCCCCCCCCTTCTCAAAATAAAGAAAATGCATAGAATTTATCCTCCATAATAAACATCTTTTTTTTTTAACTGGTCTAAAAAGCTAGAATGACATGAAAGTGGGTGATCATGTTATATTAAATGTCAGGATGGTTTGGTTTCATTTCGATTTTAGCTATTTTCTCATTGGCCATTCAGATCCATGTTTTTATGACGATATGACTATTCTCTAACCTTTGTGTCTATAGCAAATGCACAAACATGACACACACACACACATTAACATGGTGTTATATATAACTCAATGTTCATGCGTGCATGTTATATATTTATGTTTTGTTTTCAGAAAGTTTAGATGAGATAAGTCATCAGTACTGTTGGTTTCAAACCCAATTATTAGGGACCGTTTTAGATACCCATATCAAGTTCTCCTCATCATGGAGGAGTATTGGCTGAAGAGAGCTTGATATAGTTTCTGAAACGGTTCCTAATTATCGGGTTTGAAACTGACAGTACCGATGACTTATCTAAACTTTCTGTAAACAAAACATAAATAATATGCTCTTATTTTTGGATTTTCCTTATATAGAGCACTCTGCTGGATTTCTTTTTCCAAAAAAAATATAACTAATTATATAAATGACAATGTGTGTGGGAGGTCATTTCTCAACCTACATACTCAACGAATTTACTAACTTGAAATTTAGTATATAGAGTATTCAGACATGTGGAAAATTTTTTTAATTGGTTTTCATCCAGAAAAAAGGGCTGCTAATGGGTCGAAAATGAAAAAATGGTAAGTGGGACTCGTTGGATTTTTATCTGTTTGTCAATGTTTCACATTCTTTGTTTAGAATAAGAAGGTTTGAAAACACTTTTTAAAGATTGTGTCAAGCTGGCCTAATGGTTATCATACTTGACAAACTGTCTTTAAGTTCTGGTTTTGATCTTAGCTCAAGTAGTTTTTTTTTACACCTACAAGAATTAAACTGTTTAGAAAAAGCATAATATTTGCATGTACATGTTTCAGTTTCTTTGTACTTCATTTTTTTTTTTAAAGGAATTTAATGTTATGTTTCATATCAGGTAATACCGGGTACATTTCCTAGTGTATATATATATATATATATATATATATATATATATATATATATATATATATATACTAGTTAATGCCGTTGTTTATATGGAATGGATTATAGGCAGACACCATCTTTATTTTTCTGTAATAGATTTTGTAAGCATTCGGGTAAAGTAAATCGCTAATATGAAAAGTCTATTAAATAGCTTGGAAACAAAGATTCAAAGCAAAAGGCAGCAGTGATTAATTGTATAGTAAAGACGTAATAGAAAAATAAATTAATGAAATGTGTAAATGAAACTACAAGTCTTTTTTTTTTTTTTTTTTTTTTTTTCTTTTTTTTTGAGAAATGAAGCTGATGAAGTGAATTTTCTGGTGAATTTTATGTTTTTTAGTAGATTTTTATGATTGAGTGGAATATTCTCCTACCTCCTTTAAGTATGGCTTATTTAGGAGAGTCAACTTGGGCTAAATTGATAAAGAAATCATAAAATCAGCAGAAACGACTGTTATTTTCCATAAACAATTATCAGGTAATCCCAGGAAACATTATCATATAGAGATTTTCTGTGCTGCCTGTGTTTATAGTCCTATGATGTCTGATTAAAGAGGGGGGGAAAAACCTCAAAACTCTATTTTATTTATATAGTAGATAAAAAGTTTATATATAAATATAGTTATTACTATAATAGTTTTTTTTTTTTAATACTTACAGTCACTAGTGTTTCATCCTTTTTGGGAATCATCAGTGCTGGAAATCACGATTACAGTCGGTTGGGAAATTCAAACCTGGGCATGAAGCCATCTCTGACTCCATTAGCAAGGCACAAGCCTCATAGCCAATGTTAACCACAAGAAAGACAGTTGAAATTTAAACAGTTATTATTAAATGTCGAGACGTCCGTCCATAGTGATCTAATGATTATAACATCATGATCTGATGTGTGTATATATATATATATATATATATATAGAGAGAGAGAGAGAGTATGAGTTAAGAAGATAAAGCGTAAAGTTACATAGGAACTTTATTACATTATCAAGTCAATAAGGGTAACAGAAAGAGGAATAAGAAAGAAACCTTTCTGAGCCATGAAATTTCAAAGCTAAGCGCTTCTCGTCAGAAGAAGAGAAAAAGCAGGCATTATACAAAAGTAAACGTAAAAAGACAACACTGACTTTGAAAACATTCAAATTAGAAATGGAAAATTTTTGGAGATTAGAATTGGAAAAAAATATTTTATAGGAAGCTGTATGATGGGGGTAAAAGAGAGAAGGAACAGAAAAGAATTATTTTTTATTTTATTACATTATATATAATTATATATACACACACACACACACATACTTATACTGGATGAACTGTCTGAAGGATGTAATTTTTTTTATGAAATTGTTATATTTATTTGTGAGTTATCAACAAAGCTGTTTATACAATAATCTTTTTTGCTTTTTTGAGGCTGCAAACTTGATGGAAGGTTGCCACCTAAAAAACGATGAAGAGGAACGAGAAAGTCGACGGATTTTGATTTCACTCAGCCTCAACATGACGCTCTGCTGCCTACGTCTTGCTCACTCCTACAATGCGATTACTTACTGCCGCAAGGTGTTAAACATGGACAAAGACAACCCGAAAGCTTTATTCCGAATGGGACAGGTATGGATGCTCCCCCCCACCCCCACCCCAGAAAATGATATGATGACACGTATGTAAGTCAATGACATAGAGACATAGCCTGAACCATTGTGCATCTGAGGTACAACACTAAACTGAAAGCACGGGAAGAAGGTTGAAGGTTACATTGGCTAAAATGTTGTTAGAATAAAAAGCCAAGATGAGAACAGTAGTCTGAATAATTTAAGTTTATCAGTAAAAATGAAAGAAGTGAGGAATGAGCCAAACTTTTGCATTTATTCATAGCGATGTACAGGTGTACCTTTTTGTCAGACTTTTGTATGAAGAAGAGAGTTTGGAAAGTGAATCAAATGCAGTTTAATCTTTTGTGTGGCTTGTAAGCATTCGGTATGTAACGTAACCCGCGTTTTACACGCGTTAACATATAGGGACCCAACACATTGTAGACTCCATCGCAAGGAACATAAGAAAAGGAAGAGGAAAGAAATTCAACTGGATGTTTCAGATTTTAACAAAAGATGTTTATTTCTCCTTTTCCAGCCACGTGTGACTTCTCATCTGGGCTGTGACGTCACCCATATCTCTGTAACATGATCCTTGAATACTGTTCTCTTCTCTGATGTGATCATCGGTCTGCACACACATTCTTCTTTTTATAATCTTTTTCAGCAGACGTTTAGGAAATTGACCGCCACCTTTAAATTCTAAACTTTTTTTTTCTTTTTTCACGTTAATCTCATTGATTACAAACTAAACATTCAGATTAAAAAAAAAATTCTGGAAAAAAAAAAAAAATTATGGCTTTTATCACCTGGGGATCAGTTTTCAATTATAATGTTCTGCTAAATTGAACACATACTTTGTGACCATCACAGAGAAAAATCTTGTGACTCTCTTACACGACCAGTGTTTATTTACGTCTAAAAAAGATGGGGGTAGGAAGGGAACTTTCTTGAACCCCCTTCTACCCTCTCTATTTCTCATCTGTCTTATCTATTTCATCGGTGTCAGCTCGCTTGAAAGAATCCTTACAGGAAAATGCCCACTCAAAGAATAGACCTTTTGCAAAATTTTACAGAAAATAATGGGTTACAGTATGCACAGGCAAAACATCTTGTTACAAGCAACCAGTTGTGTTCTTGTGGACATGCTATGTCTATTCATCTTTCCAAAATTACAAGATCTGTCATAAATGCTGTAAATGCAAGAGGAAAGTATCAATAAGAAGTGGGACAATTCTTTAAATTATTTGTGTATTATTTGTTTTAAATTATTTCTTGCCTTTGGTAGCAATTATTTGTTGTGAATTTTTAAAAATTTGTCTGCCCCAACATGTCAGAAAAAATTTATTTTTTGATTGTTGAATTCTTTAACTTATTTGTTTTTTTGGGGTTTTTTTTTTAAATAAATTATTTCTTGCCTTTCATAAGAATTATTTGTTGTGAATTTAAAAAAAACTACTTGTCTGCCCCAAATATAAATGTCCTGAAAACCTGTAAAAGTTGTCATCGAGTTGGAAAGAAAGTAAAAATTTACCCTAACTCCCATTTTTCTTTTCTTTTTTTTTTTTTTTTTTTTTCGACAGGAATAAACTCCAGTTGCATAAAAGTCGCAATATTTTTCTCTGTGATGGTCACAAAGTGTGTGTTCAATTTATTAGAACGTTATGATTGAAAACTGATCTCCAATGATAAAAGTTATTAAAAAATTTTCTTTTGGAAAATGTTTTTTATTAATCTGAAATTTAAGTTTGTAATCGATGAGATGTTTTTTAGTTTTTTTTCCCCAAAAATAATCTTTTTCCTTCTTTCTTGCTGAGACGCCATCTTGCACTCGGCTCGGTCATTTGCATGCAGCTGCCATATTTGCGTCTGCGCTCTGTTACAGGTACATAAGAAGTGCATTAGAATTACTGGTAGGTTGACAGAGGATAACTAGTTTATGTGCAAGAAATATAAGACAATAGAAATGAATGAACTCAGGTGTGAACAAAAGTATATTTGGATGGTGAAAATATTGAGGTTGTTGGAGTTTTATTATCTTGTTTGTAAAAGAGTGAAAACTGAAAAGAAAGCCAGAGATATAAAAAGCAGACTTACTGACAGGAAAACAAGAAAGAAATATGGCAACGGATAGAGCATCAAAAATATACATGACCGCCACAGAAGAGATCATATGTGATATGCAAATGTAGCAAAATAGAAAGTGTATAAAAAGACGAGTGACAAGGATTTTAGTGAGTGGAATTTTTGTGCTGACGACTGAAAGAAGTGTTTTTTGTTTTTGTTGTTGTTGAGAAATAGAAAAGACCTCATTGGTGATACCATTAGAGCAGAGGGTGAAACAGGTGTTAGTGTAATTGCAAGAATTAGAAGTGGATGGAGTAAGTAGTACCAATCAGCAAAGCATTACCACTGTTGACCGAGTGAAGCGTCTATCAAGTATATGTATGCAGTGTTATGATTTGTGAAAGTGAAACCTGACCAGTGAGGGTTGAGGATAGGTGTTGCATGAAGAGAAATGATGAGAATGATATGATGTATATGTGATGTGCATATTAAGGACATGTTTAGTTTTGATGACCTCAAATAAAGATTAAATCTGGAAAGTATAGTGTGATGTGTGCAAAAGAGTAGAATGTGTTGTAAAAAAGAAAATGGATGAGAATTCTTGGGTTAGATGTAGAACAGTTCATGTAGTAAGTTCAGTTTGTAGAGGAACGCTCAGAAAAACATGGTAGGAAGTGGTAGAAATGGACTTGAGAGAAAGAGGGATAAATAAAGACCTGGCTAGAGATAGGTTAGTTTGGAAATTAATTTCTTAAAGCTGTTCAACAGATGCCAGCTTGTAAAATAGATGTTAAATCCAAGATGATGATGATGAATAACAACAACAACAACTTGGATCTAAGATAATTGTTGCATGTTTTCATTTCTTTCTCCCAGGCATATCATCAACTGAAACAATTTGACCAAGCCAAGAAATATTTGTATAAAGCGAAAAAGATGTTACCACGTGATTCCTGCATCGAGAAAGAATTAAAACAAGTTGAAGAGTAAGTATTGTGATTTTCTGATTTCTGCTTCTGTTGTGCAACTAAAAGTAATCAATTCATGATCTATGAAATAATACGCTAAGGCGATTTAATATTCATACATACGTTATCCAGAATGTCTAATTCACCCTTGTCTCTTTCTTGGTGCATTTTTCCAGTAGCCATTTGTGGATGTGAAACATGGATTCTAAAAAAAAAAAAAAAAAAAAAGCAGACATCAAAAGGATAACATTTGAGCAGGGAGATCCTATGAGTATTTCAGATCCAGCACAAGAGGAATAGACATAAAAGAATTTTATGTACCCACAGACTATCTCATCAACATTGCAATTTTTCGCCACATAAAGACATGATGGGCCTGATGTCCATGTTCAGTGTACCAGAAAGGTCATAAGGCAGAAGTAGGCTCACTTACCTGGCTAGAAAAAAAAACATAATTGATTGTCAAAAATAAAATAATTGTTGCTTGAATCAAACCAGCTGGTCAGGTAAAACAAACTCGGTTGTCAGGAATAAAATAATTGGTATGTGTACAGTTTAATCAAGACATTAATAAATGAAAATATCGAAAAAAAAAAAAAAAAAAGTTTGTTATGGAACAAAGTTCTCCATAAAAAAAATTTCACTTAATTTTATCAAGTAGTTTTTATTTTACAGCGAAAAAAACAATTTATTATGGTATCGAGCAAACGGTTCGATTTTTAGGAAGAAAAGCTAGTAATAAAGATGGAGAGGGAGTGTCGGCACTTTAACTGGAGTTATCTCCCCATGGCGTGTTCAACAAATTTCATAGTGGCTGACTTCAACGCGTCGATCAAATTAAATGAATTTTTTTTCGGAGATCTTCAGTCCAAAACGGATATGTACAATATAACCCTTTTTTTTTTTTTTTTCGATATTTTCATTTTTTAATGTCTTGATTAAACTGTACAAGTACCAAATAATTGTCATTTGACATCACTTGCAAAGGTTAGCAGCAGAAAAAAATACCCCATTGCTGAATAAATGCCTTTGGGACATGGTTACATTAACAGTAAAGTCCTAAGGTGGGCAATTGCAGGTGAATGTGTGGGTGTCACAAATTGTTATATATCAATATGCAAACATTTATGAACAAGTCAGGCAAGATTGAACTTTTATTTGTATAAAATATGGTTGGATTGCAGAAAGAATTGTAAATGTTATTAAACATTCCATGAGTTAGAGTTAATAAATAATACTACACTTCTAAAAGCAAAATTAAGCTTAAAGCTCTCAAGGATTCATGCTAGAATTATCCACATGGCCTTGTGGTGTAACAGATAAGTGTTAATTAACAATCATTTCTAAGTGACAATGTTTTGGAAGTGGAAGTTCAATTCTTATTTACGATCGGAATGTTGTGAAAATAATATGCAAGATGACAATAGTAGTCTGAATAATCTACAAAATGCAAATTATCTGTCTGCTGTGATATTGTGAATTTTTATTTATTTTTTTATAGGAGTGAAAAGAAGTTTAATTTTATAGAAGTTGGTGTTTATAAAAAAATGATGTCTGGTATTGAGACGGATATCAAAGGCATTTCTACACCAGGTAAGACTCACTCATTTAGACATTTTTCTTAAATCAATACGGTTGCTTATAATGTGACTATTATAATACAGACGTTTACATCATAGCCATTATAGGAAAGGTGTTTTGCAATGTGGTCATTATAGAAAAGATATTTTATAACGTTGTCCTTATAGGAAAGGTGTTTGCAATGTAGCTATTATAGGAAAATTGTTTGCAAGATGGCCATTATAGGATAGGTGTTTGCAACATGATCATTATAGTAGGTTAATAATCATGATTGACGAAATCATAAATCATAAAAATAAACTTTTCTTGTTTTGATTTTTTTTCATTCTTGCTGCAACATCCTTTGCATTGGGGACTGAGTAAAAGACTCGGGATAACAGTACAATACAAAAAAATGTGAATTTAACTGTGTTGAATAGAAACTTTCTGAAAATAAACTATTCCTGTATTTGAATAAGCCTTTCTCAACTCATTCATAATGAATTATAACTTGAAAGGGACAGATTCTAGATAGAACATCAGTCGACAGGGAACATGTTTTAGTGAATACCGAAAATCCAGAACTCCAATCCAATTCTAGTGCAACACATAAAAGCTGGAGCGTACATCCATAGGGAACAAGTTCTCATGTAAAAGGTGAAACATCTGTCGATAGCGAACAAATTCTAGTGTTAAATATTTAAGCCGGGGTACCAAAAAGATCATTTGACAAGAGTAGATGTTATCGACATAGACACACTGGGTGGAAACATGATTGATTGTTGAAAATAAAGTAATTGTTGATTGAAGTCGAGCCTCATGGTTGGGAGAAAAAAAGCTTGCTGGATTGTCAGAAATAAAATAATTGATGATTGAAATCACCTGCAAAAGTTAGTGACAGAAGGAAATACCCTATTGTTGAATAAATGTCCTAGGAGCATAGTTATGTTAATAGTGCTGTCCTACAGTGGATGTTTGTAGACGAATGTGTAGGTGTCACATATTGTGATATAATATCAACATAAAATTGGTATGAGAAATTGATTGGGGATTTGATCCAAAAAAAAACCACCCTGTCAAGTTTCTGTGTGTGCATCTTGCTTCCTCACTAATCCATTCTCCTTGACCCCATCCTCCATGGCAATAAAAATATATCATCATATTTTTATATATCTGTGTCTCGTCATTCTTTTATGCACAATAGAAATACAATACTTATGCAAATACTGAAAAGCCGAAATACAATTCAACAGAAGATACATTCCGGTATGTCACCGGAAATCACTTTCATACACCGTTTCTCCTGTTGCACACTGGGTCAAATGTGTAGTGTGAAAAAAAAAAAGAGAAACAACTCTCTTCTCTCTCCTTTCCTCACAAATTCCCCAGTCTTTTATAATGCTAATTCACTGTTGACTTGCCAATCAATGCATGTGGGTTCATATGAACATTGGCTTAATTTTTTCTTTTCTCTTTTTTTAACAAAAACTGTTGCTCTTAAACATTATTTTTATTTTATTTTTTATTTATTTATTTATTTTTTTTGTAGGGTAGAAAATATCAAATCTTTGATTTTGCTTTAGATTTTATACAAAACAAGTCACTCTGATTCGTTTAAACTTTTGTTGGCAATTTTCACTATAAATATATTTTGCATTGTACTGCATGGAAATGAAACTTGGTCAGTGAAGGTTGAGAATATGCGTTGCATGGAGAGATATGATATGAGCATGTTACCACCATAGATGTGTAACATGAGTTTCAAAGGTAGATTTAGATCTGATGACTACAGAAAGGTTAAATGTGTTAATTTTTTTATTTTGTTGTTGCTGAGGATAGAGCGTTCTACCAGATGCCAGACATAATTTCAGTCACTCTAACCAAGAGATCTTTTTAAGATTCTAACTGTTCCTTTGAGTGCAATTGTTTGTATTTCTCTTGCAGTTGGTTCACCAGGTTTTGAAATTCTTTTTCATGAGTCCGGTTGCTCCTATGATTACTGGAATGATAGCAATCTTCAGATTCCAGTTTCTTTAAATTAAACCTTGGTATTCCGTTATCTTCTCCCTCTCTGTTAAGACCAGCATTATTTGTGTTGATTTTCTTATTTTGTTTTTCATGGGGATGGGGCATCCTACCAGATTCACCAACAATTTCAGTCACTCCAACTGGGAGATCTTTTTAAAATTCTAACTGTTCCTTTGAGTGCACTTGTAGTTCTTTTGCACCTGGTTCATTAGGTATATTTGCTTTGGTATTTTTTTTTTAAATAATTTTTTCATGAGTCCGGTTGCTTCTATAATTATTGGAATGAGGAAGATCTTAAGATTCCAGTTTTTTTTTTTTTTTTTCATATCGTACATCAGGCTTTGTGTTCATTTTTTTTTTTTTCATTTTACTTCAAAGTTCTCAGAAATTAAGGGGCCCTCTACCTGGGGTTAACACTTGCATCTGTATGAGATACATAGATATTCAAATCTTCCATAATGTTCTTTATCTAGCATTGAGTTCGAAAATAGTTGGGAACATAACTTTCTTCTCTCAATTGACCGTTTAAATGTTGTATAGAATACCTTTCTTGTGGTTTCTTGATCTTACTGGATTCCAAGACTTCATCTTGTCTGGTGTAGTATCCAGTTTTATCCTATTACTTGAGGTAATATCATTTGGAGAAGGCGCACCATTCCTAGTGTTGGTTAGCCATATCGAGATCCTATTTGGGCCACAAATGCGAAATGTGATTTTGAATATTTCGTCAGGGTTTACTTCTAGGGAAAAGTATCCTCATGCTAGGTTGTTCTGACAAACCTTTGTACAGAGAGGCCTTAGACATTCGAGGATAGTGTCTAGTCGGCATTCAAGTTCTCCTCCTTCAGTATAGGAAGATGTGTGCATAACAAGCAGACTTTGTTAATTTGGTCACAGTGAAAGAAGAGGTGCGATTTTGTGTTAGTAGATGAGATATTTGAACAGCAAATTGATGAATCCGATTAAACTAACAAGATGGAATAAAGAGAGCAGGGAATAAATCAGACGATTCTGAAGAATAAATGCCACAATAGTATAGAATAGGCTGAGACTAGCAACATTGTGTCCGTGAGGGAAGGGTAACAGGGATGAAGAAAGGATGGGACCAACCAAATTATAGATACACCTCTGAACATAGTCAAAAATCCTCAAATGGGACAAAGATTCACCAGTCCAAATATGACAACAGTACTCCATATATGGTCTGATAGTATATTTGTAAAGACAAAGAAAGTTTCTGGTGTGAGAAAGTGTTTGGATCGATAGAGAGAACTGACTTAGCAAGAAGTAGAAATAGCAATGGATCTAGTGTATGAACTTTAAACCAAAAAAATCTTTCTTAAACTACCTTTTCAAATGTTTTAAAAACCAAATAATGATTTTCATTTTATCTGTCCTTCTCTGATTATTTTTATTTTCAGCAACCTCGCTTCCAGAAGTGGACAAATCCCAAAGTGACACAGTATCAAAAGAATTCCAAAACAGTGTCACCAACTATTTACTGTGAGTTAATCTTTTTAGCTATTAACAATTCTGCCTTTTGATTAGGAATAAAATGTAGTATCTGTTCTGATGCTACTCTTAGTTTATTCTGCCCTCAGTCAGATAATGAGAATTCCTTGTAGACTGAGGTAATTATAATTATTGCTCCAATTCAGAATGCCTCTTTTTAGGAACTCTATTTTCTGCTCATTAAAAACTGACCTTGTGTCTACCTTTGGTCCTGTGGGAAGCTAAGTTATTAGGAATATGTATCTTGAGATTTCTTATCGAAAATACTTAAATGATGGAGAGGCGAAAAAATTGTTGCTTAGAAACATGAGATCTAGAACATTGTGAATTACCACATGGTTCAAGGAGAGAAGTCATCAGTTCACTTGGAAACACACACATATGCGAATTTGGCATTTTAGAGATGTTCAGATAAGATATGATTAATCAATAATTATCAATCTCTCTGTCTGTCTCCAACAACAACAATAAAGCAAATAAACCACTTGTCTTGGTCCTCATTTTCAGAATATGAACAAACTTGTTTGTGGATGGAAAGATCATGGTAAAAAAACAGATACCCAGCAAAGTATGTTATGCACATTTATGTATTTTGATTGATTATGACTTGTGGGACATTAGACTTCCCCTCTCAGAGGGGAAGTCTAACAGTAGCATTATTTGAACATAGGTGTTAAAAAGAATATCTGTGTAAGCGTTGATGAAGTAAGAAAAGGAAATTTTCCCATAAGAGATTTGGTCCTGGATATGACCTTAAACTATATCCAATGGTGAGGCCCCATCTTGCGGGCTTTGGGGAGTGTGAAGCCACCCTTTAATTGCCATTGCTCCCAGGTCCACTCTGACCGGAGTGGTAGAACCTGTTAGGGTCCCAACTATGGGTTAAATAGAAACCAATTTAAAAAAATAAATATACTCTATTAAAAAATTGTTCTTCAAAATCACTGGATTCGGCATTAAATAACCCGAAAAGGGTTGATATGCTGTAAAACAAAAACAACCAACCAACCAACCATAAGAGATTAAGCTGACATGCGCAGGAAGTAACATCATGGCAGGAAGTCGATATGGCAAAGGAGCAAGATGAATTCTGTCTCTTGAGTGTTTGATCTCAAAAATAAAAACATTGTTTTCGAGGATCTTCCACCTGCAGGAGTTGGCTGAGAAGATGTAATCATATAGATGAACTTGTTCATAAAAAATAAATTTTAATTTAATTTGATATTTGGCTAATTGTTACAAATGATAATTAAAATCGTGGCATTTGTTTTATTTATTTAAAGAATATTTTGCTGATAATTACTTTGACAATAAGAAAAAAAGAGAATATTTATTTTTTCGAAAGATTTAAATTAGTATTAATACAATAAATAAATTAATAAAATGTTGAAAGTTTATTTTAAAAAATTATTTACCTGACAATCATTTTTACAGTAAGAAGAAAGAAAATATCTTTTTTTTTTTTCTTTTTTTTTTTTCTTTTGTAGTTTTTAAGATGAGGATTGATATTTGTATTGTTTGGACTTCTATTCTTGTCTTGATTGTTATACTTACAATATTTACACCAATGTAACTTCCGATCTTGTTTAGGTGTATCTTGTGGAACTTGGGAACCTGTATATAATTTCAAACTGAACTCTTTACTTAACCTATGTGCATAGCTTGCTTTTGTTTTGTCAGCTATACCTGAGTAGAAGATCAGGGGGTACATCTGCGAAAACAATTATCGCAATAAAGACGAGAGCTTACTTCCAGCTTATGTCGCAGGAATGGATGGCAATGAAACGGGGTTGCCTTTGACTGATAACTGTTGTTTTCTTTTTTAATATGAGAAAAAGTAGTTCTTCAAGAGACAGTAAGTCAAGCAGTTGCTTCATGTCGGCTGCTTTGATGAGCGATGACTGATACATGATAAAATGAAACGTGGAATTTTAAGAAATAAATTATAAATCCAAAAGTTTTATTTCCATTCTAGCGATGCTTGTTCCAGCTGCAGACACAAGAAAAGATCATATTCTTCTCTGACATTGCAGAGAAATAATGAACAGACACTTAATGACGTTTACTCCTTGTACTTTAGCACATTTGAAACAGTGATGCCAAAATAAAAGTTTTGTGGATTTAAGTCATAGCATAGGCACAAAAGTATGAATATAGAACAGGTCAGAACAAATGTGACTTTTGTACTCTTGCACGTGCATTACGTCGTGAACCCCCACCCCAAGAATCCAGTGCTGTGCCAAGATGATATCACATAAGCGCAATGAGAACAGTAGTCGGAATAATGCAAATGATCCAGAATATTGTTTTAAAAAGTTGTTACAAATTTAAATAGATAAATAAAAAAGAGACTTTTATTTATTTAAAGAATACTTAGCTGACAGCGACAATTATTTTCCTTATATTATAAAACCTTACATGCATGCATTATTTTAAAAGAAATATTATTCATTATCATATTTGGTTTAACGTCCATTTTATATGTAGTTAGCTGTCAGACAGTTTTAAGAAATTGATTTTTAAATTAATCTATCATTGACTATATTTTTATTTATCCTTTTTTTCTCCCAAGTTAATTTTTATAAATTCTAGGCCTTCGAGTGCGGTCTAAGCTGCTGTCCACCATAGCACACCTTTTACACAGCTTGACACTATATTCCCTCAGATGTTGTATGTACCAATTACCAATGAGTGACGTGTGTATCATTGGTTTTGTCATCGTTGTGAACCCAAGTCATTTTCATTTGTTGACACCAATATTCGATTTAAAACAAGATTTATTTAAAAGAACAGTCACAGAAACAGGTTGTCTTCGTATGCATGAGAGATAGATAGCCTATGTCACTACATCAGTCATCCATGTACACTGCCCTCACTCCACCCTCACCTTTTCTTCAGGAGAGCTGCTAGATACATTTTCCTTGGATGAAATCTTGTCAGCTTCTCTTTTCTCACTTTGTATATCATCTACATATTAATGCGATAGCGTGTGTGTTCTTTTGTGTGTCATGCTTACATTGTCGTTTAATTGTTATGTTCTTTTATTTTTTGTCATAAATAATTTTACTAAGAATTCTTCATAAGTTTTGGTTTCGGTTTCGACTACAGCTGATGGCACTTAAATCATCTATTTTTTATATAAATAATTTTATCAAGAATTCTTCATAATATTTCTTTTCGGTTTCGATTATGGCTGAAGGAACTCAAGTTATATAAATATATATATATATATATATTATAAGTTTTTATTTCGGTTTCGATTCAAGCTAATGCACCCAAATCATATGGCTATATATTTTTATTTTTGAAATCGCAACTTTATAATATATAAAAATCGATAGAACATTAACTCTATAATAATATATAATAGAAACCTGCAAGAATTAAAATATCATATTTAAGCGTACTTTATGACTGGGCTTTACCAGGTGTTTGTGGGTGCTTAGATAAATACTTCTGCAGTTTGGACAAAAAAGCTACAATAATATCAGAGCGTCTCCATTTACACTTACCATCTACAGAATGCCAACATCAATATATTACATATGAATGAGTCCCCTGTGGAATTTCCACAGGTCCTGCAGGTCATATTTAGCAGAGTAAAAAGTGAATCTTGGGTTTACTTTTGGCAGATTCATAACTCTCATTTCTCTCATTTTGTCTTTTGGTTCTCACATTCCATGAACGATGTTTCTGACAAGTGCAAGAATTGCTATTTGAGTTGGAATCTATCCCTCTGACACTTATTGTTAGCTGACTTTTGATCATGAAGTATTTTTTTTGTTCATGTTTTTAGCTCCTTACATCGAATGGCTTCATGCCTTGTTTGGAGCGATTTCCATTAAGAAAAAGTGCCACCTTTCATATTTTGTATATTCCTCATACATTTGTCTATGCTGGAATAAATATATACACATTCAAAATTGAATTAGAAAACTAAAAATCACTCATCAACTTGCAGGCTCTGTTTTTAGTGACGTAGAGCTGAGCATATATGCATATTTTTTTAACAATGTATTTAAAAATCATATTCCAAATAAGGAATATACACAAAGATGTTAAGCTGTTTACAGCTGTTTCCAGATGATGTTTATTTTTAGTCATACAATGCAACATAAAATTTGTTTAAAATTCTTATTAGAACGGTATTTCATATGTACCCAGAGAAATTGTCAAATACTTTAGTAAGATGTGAAAAAATTTGTACATTAAAGTGTATAAGGCAGATTGGAATTTGAAAAATTACATCACAAGTTTTTGAACAAAAGATATATATAAGATCAAGAAATAATTAAGTTTACAAGTTAAAAGCTTCTGTAAATTTTAAGAGAATATAAATATTAATACATATGATCGTAAAAAAATTTTTAAATTGTGACAGCAGGAGAGGGTGGGTTTAAAAAGTGTGGCAATGGAAGTGAAATCGAAAGTAAAATTTTGCAAGCAACAAAAACAAAAAAACAGACACGTACCAGGTGCAAACTTGCAAAACATAAGACCGTAAGCAAACATCCTATCCATCAGACTAAGATTTTAACGACGCTATCACATCATAAATTTATCTATTAAAAAAATAAGTTTGAAATTCGCATTTGCACATGCATGTTTAAGATTCAGTATCGTAGCTGAATATTTTTATATGACCCTTTCCTTTCAAATAAAACGACATTTCTACATGAAATAATTGACCATTTTTTTTTTCTAATTTTTTTTTATTTGTCCAACAAATCATTCTTTCTTACGATACCATGTCCATGCCACAACGATACAGATGACAAAAGTTTATAGCGGACACACACAGACGTTTGCTTTTTATATAACAAGAAGAAGAAGAAGATATAATTGTTTTCTAATTATTGTCCTTTTTCTTTTTCATTCCAATCTTGTACTCGAGAAAACATAACACACAATATAATGGCCAACTTTTTAAGTATGATCTTCTTGATGTTATTAGTAGGGCTATGACAACAGCATATTCTTTTCTTTGTTTTGATTCTCAGGTATATATCCATTGATCTCTTATATGTTTTCATGTAGAGTGATGTGGGTCTCGGTTGATTGTGTCTAACTGTGTCGGATATATACTCGAGATTCAAAACAATGAAAAGAATATGTTGTTATCATAGCCCTAGTTATTAGTGATAGATTTTGTTAAAATATAAAATTTATAATTGTTATTAAATTTCCATTTTTATTTTTGATTCAGGGGTTTTGTGAATGACAAGTGCCAAGATGAATGTCCATTACCAACGTATAGTATGTCTGAAGGCGAAATGAATTTTGTGTTAGAAACGGTGGATAATATGGGACTTTATGTTGTACAAACAGGATCTGTGAGTTTCGTTTACTTTTTTTATTTAATTTTCTGAAAAGTATTTTATAGGTACAATGTTTTTTTGAATTGCAATAAATATATATATATATATATATATATATACACACACGCACACACACATAGCTACATCATGATATATATATACACACACACATACACACTAACAAGGGTACCCAGTGTTGCCTGAGCCATATAAATAAGCAGTAACAGAATCATTCTTATTCAATTTGGATTTCGGAAGTTTTAGTGAGGCATATAAACACATTCACACTAACATCTTTCCTTCATATAATAGACTAGTGTGGGTGCCCAGCGTTGCCCAAGTGTTTAGAGATGTAAAAGAAAAAAAAAAGTTTTGGTAGGCAGGTAGGCTCAAACCCGAAGCCTTGAGGCGAAGGTGGAAAAACAGCATGATAACTTACCTCGATGTTACAAGGGCAGTGGAATTGAGAATGGTTGAAATTAAACTGTTTAAAAGTTAAGTGACAGGTGTGTAAATTTAACGAGGTCAAACATCACACCGTAGGGGAATGAAATCATGCACTTAACTTTGGCTGCAAGCCAGTTTCCCCAAGATGTTGGGGAAAACCAGCACCCCATAAAAAAGGGAATATTCAAATGAATAGCAATTGTTTGAAATGACAGATTTTGCCCGCACTGACTCTCAGGATTCCAAAAATTTGGACTCTGATTCCTAGAATTCAAAAATATCTAATTCCCACTCTGATTCAAACTCCTTATTTTAATTGTTGACTAACAGAGAGAACCAATGTTGCCCGGGATTGAATCAGGATCAACGAATGTTCCACACTTTCAATACTTTTATTATCATCGAAATCGGTGAAATTAACCATTTTTCAATCAAGTCGGGGACTCACTGTGGTGCACTAAGAGGAAGCTTCACATACCTCCTCACAGTGACGTAGTCCACAATACATTGTAGTCTATAATTCACTGTAAAGAACCTACTGTTGATTTTATAAAATTATTTTTATATAATGGCTTGAATCAAAGTTCAAAATGCAAAAATTAAGTATCATGATTAAATTGTGCTCTAAACAGAAACATTCATTTTGAATGATCCTCTGTCTTATCAAAGAACCTATTGTTGATTTTATATGCCGAACCCTTCTGCTTGTGTGGTGATAAAACTTCTCAAATGTACCTATGATGTTAGGCTGTAGAAAGGCGGTCAAAATCAAACTGTTCCTTCATTAATTGGAATTTTTGGATTATCGACTTTGGATACTTATCTAAAGGCATTTTGATACAAAACCTAAGAATACTCTGACGCATAAAATATATTTGTAAGAAATTTAAAAAAATTAGCCCAGCTGTTTCAGAGTCTATAGAGAATGAACTCCCATAGATAAACTTTTTTTTTATAAATAAGTAGAAATAGAGATTCTTTGAAGATTGAAGAATCCATCTCCAACTCCAAGAATTTTTACAAGTTCTTACAAGTTCAAATTTTTACAGCTTCTTTCAAAAAGCTCTGAATACGCATTTCTTGGAAAAGTTGTTAGATGAAAAAAAAAACTACTAAAGAATTTTTTTTAATGTTTGGATTTTAATATCTTTTATATTTATAAAAATGTCATTTATGTATGCTAAGAGTAAGTAACTCATTTGGCATAATTGTTAGTGTTTTTTTCGGTTAAATCATACCAAAGACTTTTAAAAATGATAAATCTTGTTATTATAAGCTAAGGATCAAGAGTAAGTGGAGTAATCCTGGAAAAGAGATGGTGTCTTCACTTACACATCAGGTTAAGAACTAATGAAGATGGAGCCTTAAGGTTGCCCTCAACTATTGTTAGCCACTTATGTTTTTGTTGTTACTCATATTGCAGTTTTCTTACTGGCATTCTGCTTTATTTTTTATGATTATTGGTTATCATATCATATTTAACTAGCATGGGTGCCCAGCGTTGCCCGGGTATTTGGAGATGTATGTTGAGCAAAAAAAAAAAAAAAAAGTGGTCAATTTTTTTAACTTTGACCCCTATTATGACCCCTTAAAATTTATTGTTTTGGGCTCAAATCAAGTTATTAAGTTAGATCCATGTCCAATGAACCTATATGTAAAATTTCAAGTGTTTAGACCCAAAATTGTCAGAGGAGTTTGGTAGAGTTCTCAAAGGTCAAATCGTTGAACTTTGACCCCTTAATCGCCAAATTTCTGGCTGAAAACCGATCACATCGATTTTCCCAAATCTCAATACCCTGTATATCAAATTTCGAGTCTGTAGACTAAAAGTTGACAGAGTTATTGCGTAGGGAAATGTACACACATAGACACACAGATACAGACACTTTTACTTTTATAGATATATAGATTATATACTAGGTTTACTTAGGAAATCCTTGTTATCTAATATATCTGCTGCTTGAGATCTTGAAACTTGTAGCAGTAGGAGCAGATATACTCACGGCTTATAATTGTGAATATGTTTTGTTTGTAATATCATTGCTGATTGGTTATAGCAGTCAACTTCGTTCCTGGCTTGACCAATCAAACGCCACCTCTCTGGTGAGCTGAACACGTGATGAAGTGCATAAAGATTAAATCACAGCAACTCTTTCTCTCTCGCTCTCAGAACAGATTAATCTCCAACTACTCTCTTGAGATGCAACATAACCCACACAGGCCTTCGGACCAAGGGTTCGACAAGAAGACAAAAAATCAAACAATAACTTCAACCGCATGAACTTTTCTTCTCCCACAGGATGATCTAATCATACTAATGAAGATAATCAATATACAGTAGCGTCCAAAACTAAGGGACAAAATTTTAAGACCTAATATTTGTTAGAAATAACAACTGTGAAAAGCTGAAATTTTGACAACTGGTAGTTATCATCCATAATAACATACTAAAATTTGAATCCTTTGCAAAGGATTATTATGGATGATAACAACTACCAGTTGTCAAAATTTCAGCTTTTCATGGTTGTTATTTCTAACAAATATTAGGTTTTTAAATTTTGTCCCTTAGTTTTGGACGCTACTGTAGCCGTTCTAAAATGATAGAGAAACTGTCTTTATATGCTACAAACTTTTTACTCCCCAGCATTTTTCTCTAATTCTTTTTTTTTTTTTTTTTTTTTTTTTTCAGGGTCAACATTCAAATATACGAATTGCGAAAACCAAAGAACAATTACAAGATGATCAAGTTGTGTTATCTTAACGTGTAAATAAACATTCAATTATTACTCAGCTATATTATCTGGATTATTCGAGCTACCTGTGGTGCAACAGATAAAGTTCAAAGTACAATCAGTTCTAAATGGCAGTCTCCTAGAGCTGGAAGATTCAGTCTTCAGTTTGATACAAGGATAAGGATACAATTGCAAATTACTTAAGACTTCTACCTTTTCATGGCTGGCAGAATGAGAACAAACTACCCCCAGGGATTAAATAAAGGGTTTTGTTTGAAATTTTGTGCAGATTCTGGAGTTTGTACAAGATGCGCCTGAAGAAGGTCGGAGGTTACATCAACTGAAACATTGTGAGAATAACATTCATGATGAGGCCAAGAGTTTGTATAATCCATCAGTCAACTTGTTTCGTTTTCTCTCCACAAACAATGTGTGTGTGTGTGGGGAGTATCTAATATGACAAAATGTAAATGTGTTAATAATAAATATATTTTATGCAATCTAACTTGTTCGCAGACTTTATGTTCAGTTTTTTCTTTTACACATCGCAAGTATACTTGGAAAATGCTGATATTGATTTTAGAATCAAATTATAAGTGATATTCAAATCCAGTCCAATCTATCATTGTATTGAAATGTTAATGGGAAATATGAACCTTAATGATTATTAAAGATTATTAGTCTGTGTGTGTGTATATATATATATATATATATATATATATATATAAAAATTCATATTCCTGTCTGTTTGTTTGTTTTTGTTTGTTCACAATTTGATTAATATATATACAAAAGGTCCGTTAGTTTAGTATTTCATTTATTTTTATATATATATATATATATATATTATGATTCTTTAAAAGATATACGATTAAGAGGTCACCTCATTTGTTTGTTATATTGAGGAAAATTGATTGTATTATTACAATCAATTAGCGATATGTTAGTTTAAGTTTTTTGTTTTGTTTTTTTTTTTTTGACATAGGCATCACCACTTATCAAGGCCAAGAGGCCACTCGAGGATAAGGGTTAAAAAGTGTACAGTAGAAATTGGACAATATAGTAATCGTTAGTAAAAGAAATTCGGTAAATTTGTTAACAAGTGGAACGCCACATCAAGAACTTGTTTAAGTTAGACTTGAAGACAACCATATTGTAGTCAGCTGGAAAGCAGGAAAACAGAGATGATTCCACAGGTGTGCAGTTCTAAGAAAGAAGCTTTGTTCATGGAATCTACGTTTAGGTTTAGGCACAGATAACGAGTGGGAGGAATTATTGATAGTGTTTTCAGCTAGACAAGTGTTTCTTGTGAAAGTTTGGCAAGGGGGGGACCATAGACTGAAGCTCAGTCGAACACATTCCATGAAAATAACGATACAGCAGAGACAAACTCGCAACATCTCTTCTGTGAGATAGAGGTTGCAGGGAAGAGAAAAGGACATCTCCTACGAGGCTACAAAGTCTATTTTGAACTCTATCAAGGCAGGACAAGTCTTTTCTAGCAGCTCCTGCCCATATGTGGTAACAGTATTCCATCCTTGGACGTACCTAGCTCTTATATAGATCGAGAATTGCATCAGCTACTGGATCGATAGAAGGACCCCACCATTTTTCCAGCGGCATGGCAACAGATTTGATGTACCTGTTCCATTTAAGATCAGGAGTAAAGGTCAAGCCCAGAAGCTTGTCAAAACTTGAGGCCTCCTCAAGACGAGAGCCATTCATTTCAACTGATGGCAGATGGGGATCAGAACGTTGATGTAAAGAGAGAAGCTTGGTTTTAGATGCATTAAAAGTAACCAGCCACTCCTTTCCCCATTGTACCACATGCTCAAGATCAGAGGAAAGAGAATCGGAGAGAACTTAGTCGTTTACTGACTTAGATGTGCTACCATAGATGGTAGTGTCATCAGCATAAATGTCTACAAATGATGTAAGGATGTGATTTGGAAGATCATTAATGTAGATCAGGAAAAGAGTTGGGCCCAGGATGGATCCCTGAGGGACACCGGCATTAATACTGTGAGCTTCTGATTTTTGCCCCTCAACTACTACTCTTATGAACCTATCAGAAAGAAATGATTTAATAATTGAGAAGACTTTTCCATCGATGTTACCCACGATGAAAATGATTAATATCCTTAGTATAGTAGGTGTGTTCAAAAGGGAACTTTATGTCGACCCGGGCAATGCCAGGCATCCATGCTAGTATATATATATATATATATATATATATATATATATATAATTCAAAACATGAGTTTAGAAAGAATGACTATGTGCAGATTTTTTTGTTTAGGTAAACATTTATTTAAAGTTTCAAATTTTCGGCTTATAACAAAGCCTTCATCAGGAATACTTTTAAAAACAGTACATATTTTTTCTTTTTTTTTTTTTTCTTATTTGCCATGGTGTAATTTGGTACAGTTTATTTGTCAAAGTTGGTGAGTGTGTATTGTCCGGTCCAGTGGGAGGTGCCCGTTCCTGCACAAATGTGTAACAAAAAGAAGTAATCCACTTGCTAAAAGCACGGAGAAAATGAAATTCAAAATATGAAGTTAGAAAGAACGACCACGTGCGGATATTTTTTTTTTTTAAATAAACATATATTTAAAGTTTCAAATTTTCGGCTTATAACAAAGCCTTCATCAGGAATATTTTTAAAAACAATACATAAACTTAATTCTTCCACAAATAAACTGTGCCAAACTACATCATGGCAAGTAAGAAAAAAAAAAAAGAAAGAAAAATGTAGATAGAAAATATCTAAATAAAATAAATATCTTATGTATGTAACGGCAACCTGGCAAGGATACTGGAAGAGGTCCTTTGTAATCAACAGAAAGACATTGAAATGGGGCAGTAGAACTGATAAGAATATGACTCTGGGGGAATTAAGAAATTGGGGTTTATTTTGGTACAAGTAGGACATTCAGAAGTCACGTGTCGATTGAATATGGCATTTTTTTTTTTTTTTTTTAAATTCAATTTTCACCCGAAACAAGGCACAGTGCCACTTTGAAGTAGGAGTCTACTATCAGGGACATAAGTTGCAGGGGTATTATGAAGGGAGATGAGCAGGAAGATGTCTGTTCACATTACATTTGAACTTCTGCATGTCAGTACAGTTGCATATTTTGTGACCTTACAAAATGCCAAGTGTTGTATTCCAGGATGTATTTAAAAATTATGAATTGATTTTAGTTCCTCCAAGGAAGAAATAGCAGGACCACATGTTCATGATAATGTATCAATGACAACATTTTCATTCCTAGAACGGTGTTTTATATCAAAGAAAAGGAAGAAATTCCATTTTTCACCATTTAATTTTATCGTTTTTAATTTTTCCATGATTAGCAAGTTTAAACATCCTGATCTGTAATAATAGTGAAATGTTTCCCAGTAATGAGGTCTCTCCATTTACGAACACGTTCTACTATGGCATACGCTTCATTTTCAACTATATGAAGTCGCGTTTCAGAGGGGTTTAGTGACCGGGAAAAGGACACTACAGGTTTCCCAGCTTTTAAGAGAGTGCCTCCAATAGCTTTCTCTGAGGTATCGGTTTCAATAACAAATGACAATTCATTATAACCTGTACAGAAGATTCGGGAATGTCTTTCTTGAGCTCTTCGAAGGAGTTTACACCCATGAAAGGAATCGGGAATTGTTTATTTTCAACTAGCGGGTGATTTTTGGATAAGTAATTAGGTATCCATTTTGTATAGTAGACAAACATACCAAGACACCTTTTGAACGATTTGGAGTTGGAAGGGGGAGGCATTTGCAAAAGAGGTCTCAAATGCTCAAGATCAGGTTATAAAGTTTCATTACAGATTTTATATCCAAGTATGTTAATAGAACAAAGTGAAAACATTGACTTTTCTCGGTTTATTTCAAGGTTGTATGTAGAGGCGGCCTTTAAGAAGTGCTCCAAATTTACGTCCTGCTCCTTCTGGGTCTTACCACAAATTGTTATGTCATCCAAATAAGAAAAGGTTCCAAACAATCTGTTATCAGAAATTAAAGAATCCATGAAAACCGCATTTGTGACACCCATGGGTATTTAGCTTAAATTGATATAGACGATTTCCCGCTTGAAAGGCCCTATAGAGGCAATCTTAGTGGCAAATTTCAATCTGATACTGAGCTATTTGATTTATAAGATCTTTGATTGGTGGCAAGGGGTATGCATCAAACAAAGTGAAACGGTTAATAGTCTGGGAGAAATCGACTACCAATCATTTCTTAGATGAAGAAGTTACAGCAACTTGAACACACCATGGAGAATAACTTGGTTCAATTATATCATTCTAAAGTAATTTCAGAGTTTCTTTCTCAATGAACCAAACATCCTCAGCACAGTAATAGCAGGACTCAATAGCAATAGGTTTGCAATTAGGGATCAAATTTCTGAATAATTTAACAGGAGCACAATTGATTTGGTAACAGTGCAGATTTTTAGACTGTGACCCACCAAAAAACAAAAAATGGTAATACTCCGGTGCATTTTTAGAAAGGGTATTCCAAGTATAATATCCGTGCATGAATTAGGGAGTATCGCGAAGTCAATGTTTTTGTATTTGAAACCATTGAATGTAGTATTCTCAGTGCAATATTCAGATAGTTTGGGTAAAAGGGCGGATGATGCCATAGAAATTAGAGTCCCGTTTTCAAGTAGACAGGTTCAAGGTTTTAACGAGACTAGCACTAATAAAGTTACCAGACCTGCCTGTGTCTATAAGGGTGGTAAGTAGTTTACCTTTTAATTTTACCATTTTAGTAATAGGAGAATTATCAACATCGTTAGCATGAGCTACTATAACAGACAAAGAAGAACATGAAGGTGTTGGTCTTGTAGAACAGCAAACTTTGGCAAAATGACCGAGTTTGCTACAATTTCAGCATATTTATTGCAAGCAGGACAATGGCGACAGTCATCCTTAAGATGCCGTTTCCCTCCACAATTGTAGCATCTGCCATGAGTAAGAAGGGCAGTAGACAGTACAGAATCAAACTCCTTACAAGAATCAGTGGAGTCAGGGAGTACAATTTTAGTCATAGTAGCAGTGACAGCATTAGAAGAATCATTTTGAGTTGGAGTAGCAGCAGTAGATCCAATTTGAAAGACATATGACTCTGCACGAAAATGAGCTTGTTCTAATGCCCTAGCACATTGAGTAACCTCCTTGAGATCCAACGTATCATTTTCGAGAAGTCTGGCACATATTACGGAAGACCATAGGCCACATATAAAGGCATCGTGGACAGATTTATCCCGGTAGGTAGCAATAGTAACGTCTTTGAAACAACAGTCAGTGGCAAGACGATTCAAAGCTTGAAGGGACTGCTCTAAGGACTCATTGTAAACGTGTTGAAAGTAGGTGTCTTGCATGGATAATGTTGGGGGGCTTGTCGTAAACAGATTTTAGTAGTTCGATGGCATGTTCGAACTCAGAACAACCCTTGATAACGTAAGCAACCGTAGCAGAAATGTTTAGATAAAGCGCTTCAAGTTTGTCTGGATTTAAATGCTCAATGGTAGACAAATAGTAATTAAAGTTTCGGTACCATAGTTTCCAAAGTTTGCTAGACTGAGGGTCTGCAAACCATGTCAAATCTGTCCAGTCGAATAATTTTATCCATGAGATAAAATTAGGTTGAAAAAAAAAATTCAGTTGAATAAGTTGTAATGTAATGGAGACGCAAGCAGAAAGACCTTTTCCAAAGCTTTATTCAACTGAATTTTACAATGACAAATGCGACAAGTGACCAGGAATGCATGTTAATAAAATAAAAAAAAGAAGGTATTCAAATAAGAAAATAAAGAAAAAGCAAACGGCAAGATCACGTGAGAGGAGATATGTAAATAAAGAGAAAGTCACTTTAATAAGAAATTTATTATAAAATTATAACACCCACTATCGTATTTCTTATTGTTAGATGATACTTCTAAAGTTTCCTATTTTTATATTCATTTAATCCTTTAATGTTTTTTCTAATTTTTCTAATTATTTTTTCCTCTCTGATTTATTTATTTTATTGATTTATTCCCTAAATCCTAATTTACATCTTCCAAATTTTAGTCTCTATTTATATGACCAACTATTCATTTTTCAATTTGCGTTAGTTTTGTATAAATTTTTATTTACATGTTCCGGTATACTCGTTGATTATTTTCCCTTTTACATGCTATTTTTTTAAGAAAAACTATAATTAAAAGGTTTATTTAAATTATTTTAATTAATATTTATCTTCACCTCATACTGGTTATGTAATTAATTTAACTGTTAAACCTATCTTTTCCAGCCTTATTTTAATACAAACATCTTCCCTTTATTTTTTAATTATTTCCTATTTCCATATTGGTCAATATTATGGAGAAAGTCTAAAGGGCATAATTCGATTTTTGGTCACATTTATCGATTCATTATTTCATCAAAATTCCTTTAATTCCTTAATCTAATATTTAAATTTTTGTCTTTATAAAATCTCCTATACTTAATTTTAAACTTGTAGTTCTCACATTACCCTCTTTATAGCAATCTAGGTGCAATCTCTCACTTAGTTTACTTCATACTTATATTCTAATTTAGTCTATTTTAATCCATCATAATCTGTCCATCTCAATATCAATTTATTTGTTGCACCATTCTAAAATCCTTGTATCAAATTTGAAATTATCTTACTATACTTACATTTCACTCACAACATATTCCTTAGTTATTATTATTTATATTTTTTATACATAATCAGGTCTTAGGCGTGATAATAGGAATTTATTTCTATAAAGACAGCTTTTTATAACATTTTTGTTTAAGATTTATTCTTTACAATTCAAAATGTAGTATGTATCAAATAAACATAGATTACAGCTTTTTGATTTACTAGGTTTATATTTTGTAGCTTTATCTACTATTGACGATTTTAAGTCAAATTCTATTTTATTTTTACATACAGAAAAACCGGATATATCCATATATATATATATATATATATATATATATATAAAATAAAATAAAAATTACAATTAAATTTGCCAAAATGATCCAAGATGGTAAAATTAAAGTATATTATAATTATTAAAGAATTAATATTTATAAAGTTATCTCAGCCAGATGTAAAAGCTCGATAAAACCAAATAGGAAATAGAGCTTATAATACAAGCAAAGAGTTAATAAAACATGTTAAAAAACACTTTGAAATGAGTTAAAAACATATTTACTCTGAAAAGGGAACACTAGATAAGTGGATAGTCCTTAATCCGCGGAGTTTCGAAGAAATACTTTCCTTCTCATCAGAGGGTAGGAATTAGCAAAATGCGAGATCGGATTTTGCATGCAAAATTATTTAATGAAACAACAAGTAAGTCAAAGATCTTACTTGAAAACAAAAAAAGTGAAGCAGAGGGAATATGGTGAAGAAAAAGGTGATTACACATGAATGGATAGTCTGGTGGAAGATAAATAATCCAGTGACGGTAAAATCCAAATGTATAACTTCAAGAAAAATAAGATATGCTTTTCACTCAGACCTCCAATCCAAGCACCCGTGTGCCATCCTCAAGCCGCTCTGGTTCCTTGCTTTCCAATCCAAATCAAAGAAGATGCTGCTTCACTCGTTTCACGGGCGCCACGCTGTTGTTGTATAAATCATCTATATATGCCGATGTTGCTTCTTGAACAGTTGCATTTTCAGACAAAACAGACTCGACAATTGCCTGCATAATGAATGAGGCAACGTTAAGCCCAACTCCCATCCTAGTCAGGCAGTATCTCTCCCCCTTCCCAACCACGGTTTGAAATGGCCATAAAGAATGGTGCACATGTACTTGGAGGTAGGCCTTTCTCAAGTTCAACACTGACACGTCGAACCCCTTCCTCCACCAGTCCCTCAGCTTTTGTGAACACACATCCGCACGTGTCGTGTATGTGTCCACGTGGTCGTTTAACTCACAGTAATCCATAACAGGCAGCACTTTCCCCTTGTTATGCTGAACAATCGCCATTAGTGGGATTGATCCCTTGGGTGGAACAAGCTCTTTCTCCAGGTATGGTATCAGCCATCCATTGTGAATCCAAGTTTGCAATTCACAGTCATAGTCCTTCCGAATGTGTTTGAGCACGGTGTATTCAGGTATCTGATTGATCAGCTGTTGTGGCGGCTGCTCACTCGACCACTTCCAGATTGCCATCCAATGTTTCTTAGTCGGGTCGAATACAATATCAAAGTCAGGTCATTCTATTTTCACTGCAACAGCAGTGCCAAAACCGCAAACTTCCTTCAGGAAAGTGGCCTCACCATGTTCATTTATATGAACGCCACCCAACAGGTGGATGGCATCAATTCCGAGCAAGAGATCGAATCCCAATAGATCTCCATTCATAACCAACATCTCCACCACCATGGAGATCTTTTTATCCACCTGCAAACTGACCTTGGTCGCTCCTTTGCTGGTCATACTCTTTCCATCAATAGTCAGGACCTGTCTTGTGTTGATTCCGTGGACTACAAACCATACTCCTTACTAGAGATTGGGTGCATCCAGAGTCAATCAATGCATCCAGAATCACTCTGTTGACACGTATGCGCTTCACTGGCAGGTCAGTTCTCATCCTACTCGGGGCGAGAGTGGCGCTCACATCTCACCCCTGTTTCCGTTTTCTGGCATCGGTAGCATCGAATGCATGGTGTACAGCGCTGCCTCCATCATTTGAGCTGACAGTGTTTAGCAAGATGCTTAGCTCCAGAGTAATTGAAACACTGCAGTGAGTTTTCAGAGGGCTTGTGTAGAGGCACTTTTTTTGTGTCTGACCTGTCGACAGCGGCTGCAACCCGTTCGTTATTTACCATGGACCTTGCTCGGCTGAGCATACTTTCTGTTGGGATCTGGTTGATGTCAGCAGATGCAAGTAGCAACTCCTGGGTATGGGCAGGCAGTCCAGCCATAACTGCTTACTTCAGCGTCTGGCTCGGAACTCCTCAGAACAGACTGGAGAGTTGTGTTAATGCAGCGTAGAACTCATCTACTGACTCGTCCAAGTGTAAGGTGCGTCTTGCAAACTGCTTGTATGCCTCACATGGGTCAAGCGCAAAGGCCCTGTGCAGTGCATCTTTCACCCGTGTTACCTTATCCTTCTCTGCATCTGACTGCTGTTGGTAGACGTCAAAAGCTCCCTCACCTAGTCGCAAGGGGATAACCTGTTTGACTCTGTCAACTCCTGAGAGCTTGCAGATAAGGTCCACTCTCTCTAACCAGTCTACAATAGATGTTGTGCCATCATATTCTGGTACTAATTTTAGGTCGAACCTTCCTTCAGTCATAATGCCAAGATAGCTTGAATCAGTATGTTTTATTTGAAGTTCTCGCTGTCCCTTTCTTCCTGTCCTCAATTCGTGTAACTGAGACGAAAAGCACAAAATCTCTTTCACCAAGCAAATGAAAGAATGCTGCCAACACACAAAAGTCCGACGTCTTTTATCACTGCGGGGGAGCCAACTCATGCAAATCATTACCAACCGGATTTCCCGTCCTACATGCAGGCACAGTGTCATTTGTGCATTGGACATGACAGCAACCAGCTCGTCATACATTGTCTACATAATACTAGAGAACGACTGACAAAAGTTTATTTTCAGAACAGTGTATCTTCAAAGGAAGATATTCTTGTTCTGTATCAAGATTACTGGGGCAGAAGAGAGGGTGTCTTTCTTCGTGAGTACCTGGAAGCTTCCTACTTCCCTTGCAGGGTCTGTATGTAACTCCTTCAAGGTTTGGTTGAGATTACTATACCCAGGCTTTTGAGTGGTTATTATGTGACCAAATTACCTCACAGGGGCTGGTCTCTGCATGAAGAAGAAAATATTAATGTTTATGACTGCGAGAGTCACAGTAGATCTCAAATAGGGAGCAAAAAGATTGTCACCTTCACATGAAAATGACTAAGCACAGTAAAATGAAAATATCGAACCAGACTGGTTATTACATATTAGGGGCTCTATGTCAATAGCAATTAAGTTAGTGTGAATTTTAACAATGGTCACACTGGGTGCATGATAATAACCCAGATCTGCAAAACAGAATCGTTTTCAGAAATGAGTGACATACGAGGGTAGCAGGTTAAATGGAATAATCAAAAAAGATCGATATGACAAATAACATCACATTTTTTGGAGCTGGGAGAAACAAGGTTTTTGAATCACTCTTCATGGAAGTCATGCAAATGAGAAACCACCAATAATGTAGCAATTTGATAATCTAAGCAAATGTTACCTTCGATGTCTCTGTCTGTGTGCATCACTCATTTTAGTTTGAAAGTTAAGAAGTAAATAATTAGCTATGATAAAATTACTCTCTCTTAGTCTCTCCCTCCCTCTCTCTCCTGAGTCAATTCTTTCCAAATAAAACCCTTAAAGAAAACTATCAGCAAACGTCTCTTTATGTTTTCTCTCTTTATGAAAAGAAGCTTATTTTTTTTTTATAGCAACCACAGATGAAACAGTTACTATGGAAAGAAGTGGAAAGTGTGTAAACAGTATGTATAAAAATCTCCCCAACTTTTTTTATTTTGTTATTGAGAATGTAACACCGGATAGCAAAATCGAAATAATTGATTTGAAGTTTGTTTTTTTTATATAAAACCACAGACCAATATTTGATAAACAATAGTATGGAAGCAGATTTTTGGTTATAGTCAGCTAAAGTCTTCCCTTGTTTTCTACATAACTGTTACTGGAACCGGTGACAACTCACAATAGCCCCTTATCTTTTTTATTATCTAGCGTTTTAAAGCAGTTAACCAATTTATTTCTGTGCATTTCTATGGAGGAGAGAGGGCTACTTTTTAAGCAATTATGTGTAGTTTTCAACTATGCTTGTCGAACTTTGGGTTAGTGGCAAAATTTTTTACATAACTGGCCTAAAAATGATAGAATGGCTCGGAAATAGCAGATCATTTTGCATTAAATCTATATGCAAAACTGAATCTCTACCCTAAATTCTAAAATAATTACTTTTTCCACCAAGTTTTCATGGTGTTACACGCCTTTAAAATATGGAATCTCATTGAGGAAGGGGGTTGGTTTAGCTGGGGGTGTTTATCTATAAATTTACTACCTTAAAATATCTAAGTAAACATATTTCTTATAAAAACAAAAAATGGTTAATCTTTTGAAATAGTGTCTCACAATATTTTCTTCTTTTTTTTTTAGGATTCCCTTAAAATTAATATTAATCGGAAACTGAACACATTGCTTAAAATCGAACAAGTAACTTTTTGGTACTTATACAACTATGTTACCGCGCTGAAACAGTAACATTATTATTTAGAAAGCCATTCTTAACATGGAAAGAGGAGGGTGTTCTATTCCTAACACTAATAAACAAACATATCATAAAGATTAAATTTAACTTGAAAATACTATTTAAAAAAAAATAAATAGCGCTGTGGCATAGATGCATAAGCATTATTTTATTTTTTTTTTTTTATGTAATTGGAACTACTACTAAAAATTAACCTAATAACTTTTTCATAAATTTTTTCACAATTTTTTTTACCAGTTCCATATATTTGTTTTTGTTTGAAGATAAAAAAAAGAAAAAAAAATTAATCCAGACGAATTACCTCCCTTTGAAAGTAATTGAGACTTTTCTTGTATTACACCGTAAACTTCCTTTATCCCACAATTTGCCATCATGCCGTGTCGATTCAAGAGTAAGTTTCTTTTTAAACCTATAATTTTGAAAACACTTTTGCCGTTTCTAACTTGAATTCTTTTACTCAATGCCTTTTATTATATTTCAGACAAACAGAGCAAAAGAGTCAAGGCCAAACTTCGATACAAGATCGAAAAAAAGGTATGTTGTTTTTCTATATTGCATCAAAACTAACCACGTGTTACATTTTTTCTTCAAGTTAAAAAAAACTCGAAATTCATTTCTTACAAAATCTAGTACAGGAAAATTCTTCTTTTTTTTTTTTTTTTTTGTCTTTATTTTTAAAATGTTATTTTAGTAGATCGAAATTCATTTAGGTTTCGAAATATAACTTTGATATTTGATTTTGTTTTGATTTAAGAGAAGAAAAAAAGAACTACGCATTTCGACTCCTTGGCCTTTTTTGGTTAATGAGCAAAGTTTAGTCTGTCCTCGGTCAGTGAGGGAGACATCTTTCTGGACCTAGGTGTATTTTGTCCACCATCCAAAGTCTTCCCCTCTGGGCGATCTTGATTTTCCCCCATATTAAAAATCGACCTTATTTCTAATTCTGTACTCTTGGGGAAACAAGTAACTACATTGCGATTATTATGCCTACTGACCACATCTTCGCGTTTCGCCCGGTTTAACCACCAAACCCTTCTTCAGATGTATATTTTCGAACTTGAGAACCTTATTAATAAAGTGTATCCGGTGGTGATGTTCTCATTGGTAAATTATAAAGGTCGCGTCTATGGAATAATGCAAGAAAAAAGCTGTGTAGGGATTAAAATAGTTGAAAAGTGTCGACGTTATGTGAATAAGCGAAATCAAAACAAGCTGACGACCGACTTTGACCCGATGTCGTGTTATTTCGCTGATTAGACGTTCATCAAGTTCCGAATGTGTCTGTTTACAATATCACGCCAGCTGATATTTGGGGTTTACGATTAATGCCCTGGAAATGTCATTTTTGATTAATGTTTACCAGTTATAAAATATGCGAACGAACATGGCTATTTTTCAGAATAGCAGAATATTTTAAAACTGGTAAACATTAATCAGAAGTGACTTCTCCTGGGTATTCATCGTCAAGCCCAAATATCAGTTGACGTGATATTGTAAACAAAACACTTGATAAACGCCACTTATTCATTCATATGATGTTGACACTATTCAAGCGTGGCTTTTTCAATTTTACAAGCATAATACTAATTGAATTTTTAAAGAAAACGATTCCTCATTTAGTAATAAAACTATGTTTTTCAGAATTTTTACTGATTGTTCCAATGTAGTTTACTTTACGATTCATTTTTTTTTTTTTTTTTACTATAATTTGGGGTGCTAAAAACATTTGGGGAATTTTAAGAAAATAAGATGCGACTATTCTTTTTTCGGTATTAAACACCGTGACAGCGTTAGGGTTAATTCGCTGTCACGGTGTTTGTATAAATTTACCCTTTTTTCTTTAGCAAACAAAAAATGTTGTTTTATTTATTTATTTTTAACTACTGGGTTTTAATGGGTTACAGTAAGTAACGTACTTCCTAACTTTCGGCGTCGTTGAGTGACAAAAGGCAAAATCAGTTCCTTCACTTTCTTTCTCTCACGCCTTTATCTCCAATGTGCTCTTTTTTTTTTTTTTTTTTTTAAATTAATAATCATTGAAAAGTTTTTTCGGTCGGATTTTAATTAAGAATTATTGATTTTTTTATTTTAAGAATTATTGAAAACACTGAAAAATCGGGTTTGTATTACTGTACACATAGATTCGAAAAAGTTGTCAAAAAACAAATATATAGCAAATAAATGTTATCAAAGGCAAGATAAGTTACTTTTCTACCAAACTGGATATAATTTTCGTGTTTTTATTCAATTTAACATGTTTATTCAACTCGAAAAGCATACAGTGTTTACCGATGTATTGGAAAATTCAAGATGGCGGCCGATTCTCTCTTTAACACGGTAAGTTTGGAAAAAGGTGTAATAAATAATAAACTAGACAAAATACTGTTAGAAATTCGCTCAATATATGTTACCGTGACATAACTTGACATATATTCGGTGGTTTTTAATAGTATTTTGTCTAGTTTATTATTTATAACACCTTTTCCTGAACTTGCCGTGTTAAAGAGAGAATCGGCCGCCATCTTGAATTTTCCAATACATCGGTAAACACTGTATGCTTTTCGAGCTGAATAAACATGTTAAATTGAATAAAAACACGAAAATTATATCCAGTTTGGTAGAAAAGTAACTTATCTTGCCTTTGATAAAATTTATTTGTTATATATTTGTTTTTTGACAACTTTTTCGAATCTGTGTACAGTAATACAAACCCGAAAAGGGATCCTCCACCCTAGTATTGGCTTAAAAATAAACTGAGTTGTACACAGAAAAATAAACTCCGTCAAATTGGTGATAGCCAAAAAGTGGGTGACTAGTATATGTTAAATTTCTATGGAAAAGTGATCCTCCACTATAAAATCTAAAATATGTGATGAAATTAAAAAGGAAAACCTGAATTCTCTAGTGACATGATCAATATTAATACACAGAAAAGGAATTTAAAAAATTGGTCCATACAAAATGGCAAAGCAAGTGATGTGTAAATACTGAAAAGATATCCATTTAAAAAATTTTTTATTTAAAAAAAGCAAACTAATAAATTTATAGATTTGATTAAAACTTTCTCAGCTTTGTCGAATTCTTAACAACATCTCAGAAATAGACCAGATTATAGCTGTGGACCGAACAGCTAAAGAATACCTCCTACCAATATGGAAATCTCCCTTTCTAAGACCTTACCTCCCGGTTCAGAAGCACTCTGGCTCCAGTGAAAAACGTTCAACTGTCCGAGAACGGGCATGGGGCAGTCAAAACTTTCTATGACCAAATGAGTTGACAAAATTGATCCAACCATTCGCAAATGTGGAAACAGATCATACGATGCAACACTTTCTTGTCTGCCTTTTACTGCCTAAACAGTACAGCTTGAAAGATATTGAAGAGGACAACAACAATAATGCAAAGAACTGCATAAAAAAAGTATGAAACAGTTGTGTAAACACATGCTTCGAAGAACATGTGCCTAAATCAAAACGTGGATTCCACGAACAAAGCTTCTTTCTTAGAACTGCACACCTGTGGAACTCTGTTCCGTATGCCTGCTTCCCACCTGACTACAACTTGGATGTCTTCAAGTCCAACGTTAACAAATTCCTAATGAACCGCCCCCTTAAGTAAACACTTCATCAAATCTTGCAATAACCCTTATCCTTGAGTGGCTTCCGGGCCTTGATAAGTAGTGACCATTTTGTAAAAAAAAAAAAAAAAAAAAAAAAAAAGACTAAAATTATACTTAGTTGAATTGAGTTTTTTTTGGGGGGGAGGGAGAAACCCTGAAGAAAAGAGTTTGTGCATTACTAAATCAACTTGGATTAAGAGTAAATTTTTATACATTGTTCTCATTCTGTCAGCTATAACTGACTAGAAGTAGAAACTTATATTCTTAGTGCCATAAGCCTCAACCTACAGAAGACTGGGTAAGTTTTGTATGATTTTTGGGAGCCTTAAGCCTGATCTTGCTCGATATGTAGAGAACGCATATCTTTTCATTTTAACACAAGATGACATTAAAACCGCATTTTTAGTTATACACTGAAGAAATTAGCTTTTGGACTAATAACAGAAGACACATTTTCTAATTTCCAACAAACTATGAATCTTCATAATTTGATGATTAATTGAACTACGAAAACAGATCTGATACTTTTTTTTCATATTATTTGGATTACTGCTCTCATCTTGAGCATTGTTTTCACAGCATTTCGATCTATGTAACCTCTGACCTTCTTCAGCTGTATCATGTCAAACTTGGAGGAATCTGCATGGAATTTAAGCTATGAGAATAGCATCCTTTCGTTCTGTTGGCCATGACTGGATAGAAAAGTTTTAAGTAATTTGCATTGAACCTTCAATCTCCAGAAGAGTGTCACTTACAACTGAATATTATCAAATACTTTATACATTACGCCAGTGATTCCTTGCTTGTGTTTTGCAAAAATCTATGTTCCCGCATGAAAAGATTTTAAATTTAATGAAAGTAAAATTTTAATTTATGATTTCTATTTACAGAAATTGTTATATTGTTGTATATTTTTGAAAATAAATGTGAATTTCTCTTTGTTTTAGGTTAAAGAACACAAGCGGAAAGTAAAGAAAAATGCAAAGAAGAATCCTATAAAACGTAAGCACTTTTTTCTTTATAGGATTTTTGATTGAAGCTGAGAATGACTGAGATCTCGTTAGGTCAAACATGCAATTGAAAATGAACACTACACTAAAGAAAAACAGGTTATATATAAATAAAACAGGTGTATGTATGTTTCTTTCTGTCTGTGAAAATATTTAACCAATAAAATTGAACAGGAAATAATATCTTTGTTTGGATGGATGAAGAACGTGTACAGAAATATGTTGGCAAGTCGAAATGCAAAATGTTCATTTCAACTTGCTGACATATTTCTATTACTTTTACACATGCACAAATTCATTTATAGTTTGAAGTGGTTTAATTTTAAATCTTTCTTATCGATCTGTCGATAGCTCAAATGGTAGGGAACATGGCTGGGACTGAACACTAAACATTTTGGCTTTGGTTCTAGCTGATAGCACCCAAATCATTTTTTCTTTTTTAACTTTTGAAACCAGTACTATATGTATATGTATATATATATATATATATATATATATATATATATATATATATATATATATATATATATATATATATATATATATATATATATATATATATATATATATATATAGAGAGAGAGAGAGAGAGAATTGGCTGTGTGATAAAGAAAATAAAATTTCCATAAATTAAGCAGATTTTACAATCGGGTGGGGGGGGGGGCTGTATTAGTACTACATAAATTAGAGGTATTCCATTTTGCTGAGTCATCTGCATGCCCAGAACCAGACATTGTAATCTTGTAGGGATGGCCTTTTTGTCTAAAGAAGTGACAATACTATATTTATATATAATGGACAACAAAACAGAAGAAAAAAAAAAATAAATAAATAAATATTTTGTGTTTCTTGCCTCAGTTGTTGCAAGATCCTCATATCTGATATGAGTAGAAGAATAGGAATAGCAACTTCTCCATTTAGATGTTTTAAAAGAAAAGATATTTGAGCAAGAAAAACATTTCAATACCTTTTAAAGGTACTTTACAATCCTGTCCCCTCCCTCAGTCAAAGATTTCCCTCTGCTTCACAGAACAGAACACATACTACACTTTCATCCTAGCCTGAAAGTGACTAAAGTGTATTTTATTTTGAGTCTTACACCAAAGTCTGGTAAAAAAAAAATATTACAAAATAAAGCTGTTCATATTCTGTTCAAGGAAATGTTGAAAAAGAATATATCAAATTTCTGGGTTTTGTGTGGTTTCTAACCTTTAGCTGAACACACAGATAACTGCCCTTGATATAATAGATAACAAAACATTCTGTCTTGCTTAGCAAATTTTCATATTTTTTAAAAATTTATTTATTTTTTTCTTTTTTTTTTGCAGGAAAAAGGAAAGATCCTGGAATTCCTAACAGCCTTCCTTTCAAACACTCGGTTCTTCAAACTGCTGAAGAATACAAAGCTCAGGTAATGGATTTGATTTTTGGGTAACAATTTGGTTTTATGTTTTGCTGCCATTTTTAGAAACAAAAACAGATTTTTACCATGCATTCATTCACTCTGCGCATTTTAACAATGAAAATGCTTTTACACACTTAAACGTGACTGAAAGAAAATATTGGACACCAAAAATCATGTGATGACTGATCAAGTAGTTGTCTTTAAAAAAATAAAATAAAATTTTAAGGCTAAATGATGGTCAGTAATCTCTTGACACCATTTTGCAGAACAAGGGAGATAATTCCAAATAATTCAAACTTTGTGAGCTTTTTTTTTTTTTTTGGTCGAATTCGGATACAAACATTTGTTCAGTGCACAGGCAGTAATCATTTGCTCGTTGTGTTGATACAAAGTTTTGCTTGATTTCGACGTCTGTTGCATCCTAATAAAGTGTCAGAAAACAGCATATTTGTGTGAGTGATCATATTCTTGACAACAGACAAGCACAATGCTCCAAGAAGATAGCTATTCACTGTATTTATTTAAAGAATACTTAACTACTAATGACAATTATTTTTTGCTTAATATTGTTAAACCTTACATAAATGTTTTATTTCAAACGAAATATTATCATTAAAAGTACGTGGATACAGATAGATGAAGAAAGTAAAAGTGGAATTTCTACTGGATCGTGCTAATTAGTTAAATAATAGAAATGACTAATTATGACCTTTTTTTTTACCATTTATTCCAGATGAAAGCTGAGAAGGAGGAACGCCGTCAATTGGCACGTGATGCTGCCTTAAATAAGAATCGTTCTTTAGAAGAAATAATGGACGACGTCGAAAAAGAAGGTGACATATTTTTCAGGAAGGTTTGTTATTGACATTTTATTACGATTTGTGCGAATATTTTTATAAAATTCAAATATGACTGTGCATCTGTGTATGTTCACTGCACAGGTAGTGAGCGTCTGTTCATTGTGTTGGCATAAAGTTGTTGCTCGATTCTGACCCCTTTTTGCGGGGTGGGTGGGGGTCTCAATCAGAACGGCTACAGAAAACTCTCTGATCCGAATAAATTTAAAACTCCAGTTTAAAACAAGTAACATTTTGTAGGCTCCATCGCAAGGAACATAAGGAAAGAGGAAAGGAATTCAACTTGCTGTTTCTGGTTCTAACAAAAGACCTTTATTCCTCCTTCTCCGGTCACATGTGAATATTCGTCTCAGTTGTAACTTCACCGATGTGTGTTATATTGTTGGGGGTATATATAAACGAGCGTATATAATTTATACATACATGTCTAAATTTATGTATCGTTTAGTTGTATAAAATGTTCTTTTAATGAATTAGTGTATATGTGTGTCGCAGTTATCTATATATGACGTGTGTAGATACCTGTGTTCGTCTATGACTGTCTAGCGTTGTGATGGTCTAATTTAGAGTTCGTTGTGTGTGTATGTACATTTAACTACAGTTTATGATGGGATATGAATATATATAAATACCTTCACAACACAAAGGACAAATAACACTTATTTGGGAGTATCAACATCTGTCCAAACGGGAATATATTTGGTCCATCTCTAGTCTTGTTCCACGGAAAGCTGCAATAGAAATTCCTCCCTAAAAAATAACAGAACCTCGTATTTTATTTTTGGCAACATTTTATTCCAGCGTGTTTTTTTCCCCTTTTGGAAAGTTGCAACGCTGATTCTGACTATCGCTATTTCTGCCCCCCTCTACTTGGAGTCATCTTTATCTGAGGGCCATCTCTGTCTCTCTCCTCTCCAACACCCTGTCTCTCCCTCTATCGCCTTTCTTGTATATATTTAAATTAATCCTTTCTATGACATAATTCAACTCGCGTCTTTTTATACGTGACTTTTGGATCACATTTTACTATCTGTTAATAACATAGTTTGTTTATCACTGCATTCTTTCTTTGATTGTTCTAAGTTAACCTAAATAGTTTACTAAACATTCATTCTTTCAAAACATTCTCTCTGCATACTTTTTTCTACATAAGTTACAAAACAATAATAATGTTCATTATCTAACATTTTACTTTTTAAATAATAATAGTCAATGTTCTAAATCGACTATCAACAAGGGCACCCAATGTTGCCCCAACATAATACATGTCTCTAACGTGATCATCAATCTGCACACACGTTCTTCTTATATATTTTTCTTTGCTGTGACATCACCTCTCACACAGCTCGGACATTTGCATACAGCTGCCATATGCATGTTCGCGCTCTGTTACATAAGTAACAAAGTTTATTTTATTTATTTAAGTTAGCAATGATTTTCTTTTCTTTTACCGAACAACAAAAGCCTAACCAAATATGATCCTAGGTACCACCTTTATAGACATCCAGTGATGAGGCCCCATTTGGGAGCTGTGGGGAATGTGGAGTTACCCCTTAGTTACTATTGCCCTTAGGTCCATTTTGACACAGAGTGGTAATGCCTGTTAGTGTATCTGTGCCTATTTACTATGCCTCCCCACGGGACAGAGTTAGACACCAGGGTCGTTTTTTAACGTGGAGAAAAGGTACAAAAATAAAAATTGTCTCAGTCGTGAAGGATTTCTCCTCCACCGAAAGAGAACAAGAAATGGAAGTGCACTGAAGAACAGATACTACACTTTGATCTTGAGGTTAGTGTATCTGTGTACTTCTTTCTCTCCAAATCCAGCGAATGATGTCATCAAATTTATCTGATCTGGGTCTCGTATGGTCGCTGGGACTGGGCCGTTTCTTCGACAAGTGTCCTGATTAATGAGAGGATCTGGTTGGATAATCTGTTACTTGCCCCATATTGCTTTTGATGGTGTGCGCAATCTGTTGAGCCCTGGTCTCTCAAGTCAACATCACCGTAGAGATCATTTCAACTGAAAGAAGAAAAGAATATCAAGTAAATTACTCGGCTTATTGTATAAAAATAACAGGATAACTATTCATTGAAAGTTACAAAACTCTGATCATTGATAAGTTTTTGACTCAAATGCAGATGCTAGGAACTGGCAGCTTCTATTAGTAAAGTTGGGGCGATCAACCTTAAATCTGGGGACTTGTCTCTTCACAGTGGGAATTCAGTGGCTTGGAACCAAGTGAGACTTAAGTCAAGGGTTTTTGTTTTTTCTGAATGGTGTTTGTTTCCCCAGCGGTGAGGCAGAGTATGTCTTTTAGGCTATTTTTGCTTTTCATTATATTAAGAATCAACTGGGCTTAACCCCATCTCCTGATCCACAGAATTTCATTTCAACACTCTCAGTAAACCAATCTCAGGCAGTTTTTAAAATTCTCAAGCTCTAGAAAAATTTTTTCCTTTTTTTTTCAAATCTGTATCTCTGACTGACACTCTCAACAGTAGAGTCCATTGCCTTCACCCTCCATTAGGTCTCTACCTTTCACCATCACTCACATGGGGGGGGGGTCCCTCCTCTTGATTTATTTGTATAAAGAAGGGTTTTTCCCAAATGCCATTTCATATAAATAAATATGTTATCTTTTTGGAATAATCGAATTCACAAACGAGAATTAATGGGTACTTGAATTTGTGTCCACTACCTTGTTTTTTCTTATCCAAAGAAACTCATATCTGGCCTATATTTCAGTTGACCCACAAATAACTTGACTACCCAAGAAATAAGCTTACTTGTTTTTCTTAACAAGGGTGGCATTTGAGATGAGACTTGTCAAATTACCAAAAAGTGGTAGTTCTGACATTTTTTCAAGATATTTTTATAATCCAAAACGTCAACTTTTTCAGCTTGTGTGTTTTTAATGGCTGTTTGTGTCAACCCTAATTACCATGAAAGAAAACAGATTTCTCCTTTATCGATTCATTATATCCACAGATAATTGTGTGTGTGTGTTAAATCAAAACTATAACAACCTTTCTTAACAAAGCTCTTTTTTTTTATCATCACCGTCATATTAAATGACACTATCATCTGGGGCTACCAGATACTGGCTTCCTGAACAAAAATACACCAACCATTGATGCTATTTTTTTTTTTTTCCATTTCCCTTTGCAAAACTCAATCATATCCTACAAAAACAATTTTTTCTACATCACAATCAAACAAAACTCCATAAATAAATAGTTGAAGATATTCCAACCCTGAGATCTTTTTAAGATTTACACCATCCCTTTCAGTGCAATCAGAGTGAGAAGCGACATTAATATGCTGAAATTGTGCTTGGATAGACAGCCTTTTCCAAAGTAGACAACAGTACAAAGAGTAGAAAGTTTGCTATGAACATTGAACAGAAAATGTTCAACAAATACATCATGGAACTCACTTTACCTGGCATCAGTCTACATGCAAGAAAAAAAGAAGCATCTGGATCAGAGAGCAAACTGAAATTTTAAAAATTGAAACCACCATATGAACTGTCACTTTTCAATTTCTAGACCACAGCTAGACATCTACAGTGAAAGAATGTACCCCAAAGCACTGGAAAAGGCTAAAAGGAAAGCCAAAATCCCAGTGGAGAGACAACCTCCAGAGCCAATTAGGTTCTATGTGGTCAGGCCAGGACCGAAAATAGGTGGAAAAGAAACATGGAAGATTTCTCCTCCAGGAATGATCAAAATCCCTGATGATGATCTACACAAATAAAAAATATCTGATTGCGCATCAATTTCCTACAATTCTTTTAGCTTAGTCTTAAACAATTAAAAAGAAATTTTATTCTATTAAAATTTAAGGAAAACCTGTTATATTTTAGTATATAAAAAAAAATGAAACTCTTAACTGGAATAAAAGCCTTGCGATACACAATCTCTACAACAAATTTTTTGCTTGAAATTATGGTGGGAAGTTGTTTGCTAGTACAGTTTCATATTACCATCGCTTCAATATTAATACAAAATTTTTTTTTTTTTTAATTGTCACTTTCATTTATATATTTAGGATGCTACAAGTATCATAGACTCCCGAGTGAGCAATACTATCATAGACTCCCAAGAGGGCAATGTCTGTTATTGATGTACTCTGGTTTAAAGGTTTAAAATTAGCCAAATTACATGCTGTTATATTGCTTGAACATATAAAATCATAAACTCAATGCTCCAATTTTCAGACCACCGACATCAACAAAAAACTTGTCCAGCATGTCATTCAGGTTCCTACTGATTGATAAACATCTGGCAAGTTTTTGTGCCTCTGCTTCTGTATCCTAAAATTTTTACTTTCTATGTAGTGTGCCGTGTTACCAGCTTCCTGTCAACCTGGGCAGGTTGGATTGCATAATTTAGAAAACAGCAACAGCCATCTGCGGCATTGATTTTGACAATGTAGTCTGACACTGGATCACTTTTTCTCTTGTCTCTTAGTGCACGCGGACTGAGATCAATAACTGACATTGCATTGTCTGCATGTGCTAATCAACCAACCAATTCATAACCTGTTCACTGACTGGAGGGACATTTGGGAGCAAATGAGGAGATAAAAGGGCTGAGACATACTTAGGATGAAAACTAACCGAATTTCTAACATCCTGTGACTAACGCTGTCTAGGTTGCATTCAGTCTGCAAGTTTGCCATACAACGGTTTGTGGCTAACAGACTTGCCATCAGGAACCTATTCAATGACAATTTCCTCAGATTCACTGTATTTTTGATTTTTGAATGATCATTGAGTCTCCTCAGATGACCATCTAATGTCAACCATGTTTTTTCTTGTTCTAATTTAAGACTAAACACTATATGTGTTTGAAAGTAAATAAATGCTTTAAAATAAGTTAAAACACAAAAATTAAGGTAGGTAGAGGAGTAACTGATCTTATCTTTGGTAACATTTGTTATATATTTGTTTTTAAACGCTTTTTTTTTATTTAGACTGTAAAATACCTATAAGTAGTAATACACACGGACGAAAAAAACGCTTTGGATAATTACAGATTTCAAGGTAGTTCTACTAAAATAGCCATATTTTTCAAACCAAAGCACTTCAAGTCTTCAAATTACTACTGTTTTGTTAGAAAATGAATATACTTTCAAATGAATTAATAAATATGGATGTACATTATATATTTTAAGAGTTTTAAGCAAATAAAGTGATAAAAATGTGAACGTCATAAAATGGCGTTTTCGGTAAGGTTTTATAATGACCCTCCCTGTTTTCTAAAGGCCCGTACCATGATTGTATGAAGAATTTCGTTATGAAATTTGGAAACCAATCAGAAGAGGTGTTAATCTTAATACTGTCAAGTGTTCGAAATATTTTTGACCATTGCTTTTTTGTTGTGTTAAAAATAAGACTTTAATATGACGAGTATCGAACATTTTGAAAAAAAATTTAATCGGACACCTACTAGTAAATAAATCATTCTTTTTACTATCTTTATCAATTAGAAGTATTATTTTATGTTGAGTAGGACCGCGGTAATTGATAATAATTTAAAAGGACCTACCCGAAAAAAATGTATATTTTTCGAGTTTGGTCAAATTAAGTTAGTATTAGTAGCAGCACTGCAGCAGTTGTAGTATTAGTCATAGCACAGTATAAACAACACGCGTTCTTTAATTTTTATTCACGAACGAATTAAGAAAAGCATGAAAATATGAATATAAATGGTCTGATATGTTTAATTAGAGAATGTTATCAGAATAACATTAGTTTAGAATTATTCGGTTTTCAGAATGTATAATAATAACAACAATCCCAACCAATTCGGCATTATGAATCCATTATAATTTCTCACATTTCTGGTCAAATTTAAAAACATGGTTAAAAAACAAAGTAAACTTTTGTACATATATAGCTTGCATGCACTTTTATTCATTGCATTAGTTTTGAACAGCGAATTAAAACAATATTTACTGCGAACAGCCACAAATGTTTTTTTTTTTTCAAAATCAACAGATGTATGAAAATCCCGTTTGTACTACTATACACATAGATTTGAAAAAGTTGTCAAAAAACAAATATATAACCAATAAATGTTATCAAAGGCAAGATAAGTTACTTTTCTACCTAACTGGATATGTTTTTAGTGTTTATATTTAATGTAACATGTTTATTCAGCTCGAAAAACATAGTTTACCGATGTATTCGAAAATTTAAAATGGCGGCCGACTCTCTCTTTGAGGCGGTAAGTTTGGGAAAATGGGTTATAAATAAATAAAAAATAGACAAAATACTGTTAGAAACTCGCTCAATATATGTTACCGTAACATAGGCGGATATATACTCGGCGGGTTTTTAACAGTTTTTTATTTTTAACTCATTTTCCCAAACTTACCGTGTGAAAGAGATAGTCGGCCGCTATTTTTAACTTTCCAATACGTCGGTAAGCACTGTATGGTTTTCGAGCTGAATAAACATGTTACATTAAATAAAAACATGCTTTGCATAACATTTATTTGTTATAATTTTATTTTTTATTTTTTTGGACAACTTTTTCGACCTCTGTGGCAAGTAATACAAACGCACAAATAGTGTTGACTGTTGAGCATTTCCAGAGAACAAGACAAATGTCAGTTGACACTTAAATATTTGAAGTCTTGGTAACGACTTAAAAATAAATAGTAAAACAAAATACTGTTAGCAACCCACCTATTAAAGTTATGTGTGGCAAGTCTCCTCCTAAAACACTCTTTAACCCTAACAATAACACTAAGTTCGAGTGGCACCCCCCCCCAACAAAATACCTCTGTAAGCCACATACAAGCGTTTAAAACAAACAAACAAAAAATAGATCCTTCCTTAAAGAAAAATGCACATAAAAATAAATTGGTTAACTGCCCTAAAATGCTGGAAATGGTGAATTATTTTACATTACATTTTTGTGAAACTAACCGCCCCCCCCCTCTAATATTGTTTTTGTTTCTGTCAAATCTTCAGTATGTTCCCACATAATTTTCCTTAGCCCTACAATTAATTCAAAGTCCAATTGGCAACCCTCCCCATATTCTCATTGCATAGAAACCCTCTTAAAACCACACATAATTGTCTTAAAAAAAATAAAACAAAAAGCATACAGGATTTATCTCCCATAAAAAAAAAAAAAACAGTTAACTGCCCTAAAACACTAGAATGACCTGTAATGGGGAATTATTTTACATTAAATTCTAAAAGAATTTGTTTATCTTTCATTAAAGTTTTTCATGGCATTTCATACATGATTGCCTAAAAAGGTAGAATCACATTTTGGAGGGGTGGTCAGAAGGGGTTGGGTGGGGTTAAACAAAAGGTGTTAATCTACAATAATACCAAAGAAATATTGCAATATATTCATTTTTAAATGGTCCTATGTTTAGATTTAAGTTTTTTGTACGTAATGCACATTACAGTTCAACTTTGAGTTCTCCAACTTCTTTTCTATTTATGGATACATGGCATTTTTAAGGAATCACAGCATACTTATGCACATTTACTGCAGATTATTTGGAAACCATGGACTTTTGGATATTTTCAGTTGCATATTCTGATTCCTTGTACAAAAATACACTTATACGGTAAATTTCATTGCTTAGTCTTGTGTTTTAACAAAGATATGACATTTTTACTGAAAAAGTAGTGTAAAAAATGTGGCAAAACGCATATGGTCTTAAAGAGGGGAAAATATCCAAACGTTTGAGGCACAAAAATAGTCATAACTTTCTTAATTTTAATCAGATTTTAAAAATTTAAAAAGATTCTTTCTTAGCTCATCAAGCTCTTTCTATGTATATTAATATTGAAATACTTTAAGCTATTTCAATTTTTTCATGTGTATTGCTACTATAAGGGGTCTTAGATATCGCTAGCTTCACATCAACGCTTAAACCAGTTTATCTTGACAGAAAGGATGGCAACTAGTCCGGTGGCCTTTCCTTTTAAAAACAGGAAGTGACTTATTTGGGATGTAACTTCTGTCAACACATTTGCATCCTCATCCAGAAAAGAATTGACACACAGTAATATACACAAAGGGCCACAAACAATCAAAATACACTGGTTTTCTCAATATATTTTTGTTCCAACCGATTGACATGTAGACAAGTGAAGCGACAGACCCGACAATGGCCTTGGTCTGTTAATGATGCACCACATCAGCATCCATCATGAATTGACTTGCTTTTACAAGTGCATTTCCATCGCTATGAAAATGTTTGACAATAGGACATCTGATAAAACTTTCTAATATTTACATGTTGCTTTTGAAAAGTGATGTGTTATTAAGTGTATTATTGATTGAATTTTATTGTGGCTTGAAAAAAAAACAAAACTTTTAGATCAAAATTTAATGTTTCTGAACACTGTCTGTGGACAAATTTTTTTTTTTCTATGGAAATCGCTTGAGGCAAGGCATGAAGCCACTTGATGTAAAGAACTAACAAAAATGAAAGATAATTATCGCAAAGACAAGATGTCTATTGACCTTAGTCTTGAAAAGACAAAGTTTGTAAGTAGGATGAAAACTTGAGTGAGAAAAGTTCCACAACTTTGCAGTTTGTGAAAAAGAAGCTACTGGAATAAGAAGCTGTATTAAAAATGACGTATTAAAACAGCAAATTGATGAAGACCACTAGACCAACAAGTCAAACAAGTTGGAACAAAGAAATCGAGGGAATAGGCCAGAATATTCGAAATAAAACATGCCATGATAGTATTTATAAAAAAGAAATCACATCTGTGAGTGAGAGAGAGGCTACAGTGAAGAAATAGTGGGGCCAGTCAAATTACAGAAACTTTTCTGCACTTTATCAAGAAGCTTCAAATGGGATACAGATTCACTAGCCCAAATATATGAGAACAACACTCCATAAGAAATTTGTTGAGAAAATGTTTAGAGCGATAGAGAGAACTGATCATTTAGGAATATGTTTGTTTTATGATCTTTTTTTGTATCAAAGATATCCAAATCCTTTAAATCTTTATAATTAATAAAAAATAATGTCATTGTTTTGTTTTAGGTTAAGTTTTGATTTTATTTGAAAATCATAATCTAAAATTAATCCATTAGAAAAAAGAATACCAATAATACATGCTTAAATAATAATAAAAAAAAAAACATTTTTGAAATTAAAAAAATGACAAAAATTACCCATCTAAACCTTGCACATTCAGAGTCTTCAATCCATTCAATAAGCATGATAAATAAATGCTTTAAAAAATTTGTGTAAAAAAAAAATTTTTTCATATAGTAATTTGGATTTTTCTTTTCAGACTGGAGGATTGCAACATGCTTATGATGCCATCAAGTCAGCTAAACCAAAACAACCAAAGGCAGCCAAACCAGTTGAAAATTCTTTGAAAACCTTTTACAAGGAGTTTAAAAAGGTGAGTTAGAAACATTGCATTCTATGCTACCGGATTCTTAACCTAAAATACACCAAATATTAATGTTATTGTTTTTGTTTTTTTTCCACCCTTTGCAAAATTCTGCAAAAACAAAAATAGAAACAATTTCCATCTCTAAAACAACCAAACTAAACACCATGAATAAATATTTGAAGATATAAAGAACTTGAAGCAGGAAACCTTTTATCAAAATGACTGGATTAGGTTTATGTATGTTCTTTTTTTTTTTTTCATGCACAATTAATGACATCACAAATAAGATTCCAGTAGCATTCCCCCAGGCAGGTTGAACCAGCTTCCTCCAAAGCAGAAAGTGTCAAGTGATTATTAAATTCACAAGCGGTTCCCAGTCACATGCATCTTCCGGTCAGGAGAGATGACGACATTGGGTTTTTCCAGTTCTTGCAGGGAGGTATCAATGTCTTCCTATATACCGCACCTGGTATTACCAAATACTAACCCATCTGGTACTGACCAGGTTCAATGTTGCTTAACTTAATGAGAACTGGTGAGTTAATATGATTATGTGGTCCACTAAAATCGGTTGAAGACAGCAGGAAGAGATGTTTTATGGCTTAATACATGCCAAAATAACAAAAGGGTAATCTTATCCATTAAAACAGAAAATAGATGATTAGTCACTGTTCATATATGTGGACACTGATTGTGAAATATATATGAGAATTTTTAGTCTTCAGTTTTGTACTTCTGGTTTGTTTGCTTTTATGGCTTGTGTGAGCTGCGACATTGTTTGACTGGAAATAATTATATCATTTCTCACATTCTGACAATTCTAATATTAATTTGCTCACTAGGTTAGCTTGTTGGAGGACATCGTCCTAGCGAATGTAAAAATCCTATTTGTGGGACATTGGCTTGGATTCTCAGTGGTTGGATGACCACGCCCCTGGTTTGAGACTAAGTAGGCACATTCCATTGTTGGATTTCACTGCGGTTTGGTTGATCTGTGTTCACTTAATAGACTTTCTTGTGTGTGGCACGGTTGCTCAGGTGGCACGGTACTCACCTCGCATGCAAGATACTCAGGTTTTGAATCCCGAGTTGGAATGTGTTCAGCTGATGAGCCCAAATGAGGGTGAAACTCTAGTCTTAGATTTCTGGTTTGTTTTGTATGGCTTGTGTGAGCTGTGACATTGACTGTGGAAATAATTTTATATATATATATATATATATATACACACACACACACACACTAGACCAGTCATCTTCACCTGGAATTTCTAGTTATATAATGAAAGCTCAGCTAACATAAAATCAACTTCACATCAGGTGTTTTTCTTTTTCTTTTTTGTTTTTGTTTATTAATTTTATTCCTTCATTATCTTTGTAGGTTATTGACCAAGCTGATGTAGTTCTTGAAGTATTGGATGCCAGAGATCCTCTTGGAACTCGATGCAAGGAAGTTGAAGACGCTGTCATCAGTGCTGGTGTTAACAAAAAATTAGTTTTGGTGCTAAATAAAATAGGTAAGCTTTCTATGTGCTTATACAGTATGGGACACAGACAGAAATCACATTCCAAGTAAAAATTGTTTGATATACCTGCATGTCATACAAAAATAAGTACTGTCCCCCAAAACTAGGAAATATAATCAAGTAGAATTTTAATTAAAGTAAAAGTAGTTTTCATATTTTGCTAATAGCCGAAATCCTGTGAAGCAGAGGAAGATAAGTTGATCATTTAACCAAGTAATAATGAATTAAACTTCTACGTTATAATCTTTCCTACTTTTTTTGGTGAGGATATTTATTTTTTACCTGATGTGTAAGTATATCAAAGAATTTTTACTTTGTACATGATTTTCATAGATGCCCCATATTGTATAAGCACTGTTTTTTTTTTTGTTTGTTTTTTTTATTCTTGATATATATATATATACACTTCAAAATAGTGAAATGAAATATATTTACTGGTATGCAAATCCAATTATTTTCAGCTTTACAAAATATCATTAGATGTAATATTTTATATAAAACAATCCCAGCTAAATAAAATTGCTCAATATAAAAGATAGGGCAAATGAATCAAAATTTATGTATTTAAATTTTATGATTCGAAAAGGTTAATCTTCAAATTTAGAAATTTTTATTGTTTGAAAACAAAGAATATAATTTAATAAATCTATTTCCTTAATCCATGAGTTTTCGATGCTTAATCACCTAATAATAATCTTTAATAGATTTATTAAATTGTATTCTTAGTTTTCAAACAATAAAAAATTCTATACTTGAAGATTAACCATTTTCAAATCATAAAATTTAAATACCTAAAATTGGATATATATTTCGTACAATTTTCTCCATATAATCATCCACAACCACTCAAAAACTATTTTCAATAATTGTGCTGAAAAGCAAAATAGCGTCCACTCGCAGCTGAACATTTTGCTAACTGCATTCTATTTTCTCTGATGATATGAGCCATTGTTGAAAATCCATGGATTAAGGAAATTAATATAACCCCTTCTATATATTCCTTTGTCAAGCAATAAATTCTTAAATCGAATATATGCTTCTATATGTTGTTTTTTCAGAATTTAAAATTAAACCACTAAATTTATATATATATATATATATATATATATATATATATATATATATATATTAATTTTGATATCACTTTGGAGTTATTTTTATTTCATCCAGAATGTCCTATTTTAAGGAGTTAGATATTTCCTACATTAAAACTCAACTGTGTGTCTAAGTTTGTCCTCGTGGGGAGGCAAGTGAATAAGCACTGTTTATTGAGTGACCTGAAATTCATGTGATCACGACCGAAAAGTTGCAACAAGAGATAAACAATCCTCAACTAACACGTTTGTAAAATATCATTCAGGTCATGACACCATATCGTTTTGTATCCTGAAAATGATGATGCCAATATAGGCCCTCTCGATGTGTAACAATGTTAATTATGTTTTTGTATTTAAAAAAAAAAAAATTCTGTTATATGTACTTGTAACAAAACAAAATTACATATTCCAAAAATCGCATAAATTGATCAAGTAGTTTTTTTATAAAGAAAATCATTTTTAAGCGGTTAATGGCAATTCGCAGACATTACGACATAAATCTAGTGTGAATTATTGTTGAGTTATCACCCTTTTTTTTTTTTTTTCAAAATGGTCATGTATTTGATTTTCTTATTTAAAAATAAAACTAATTACTTTATATGATTTTTGGAATATGATATTTTTGTTTCATCACAGGTATGTACATCTTACAGATTATACTTTTATTTTGTTTTTTTAATAAGGAGTGAAAAACAAAAGAAGAAGAGTGAAACCTGGCCAATGAGGGTTGAGGACATTTGTTGGATGAAGTGAAATGATCATATGAAGGATGTGTGTAATGTGAGTCTTAAAGACGGGCTTAATTCTAATGATTTTAAGGGGAGATAAAATCTAGACAAGAACCTTTTAATTTAGATGAATAAACTCAATCCATTATTTGTTTTTCTATTTTTCTTGTATTCTTCAAGTTTTGTTACCTTAGTGATACAATCGGAGCACAGGGTGGTGCAGGTGCTAGCACAATTTCCAGAATTAGGAGTATGTGGAATAAGTTCACCTAACCTCTGCCATTACTAACCAGCAGTTTTATCACTGTCGACCAAGGGATGGTTCTATCAAGTATGTGTACGCTGTACGAAAGTGAAACCTGGTCAATGAGGGTTGAGGACATGTGTTGCATGGAATGAAACGATAGTATCATACGAAAGATGTGTGTGATGTGAATCTTAAAGGCTGGTTTAATTCTGGTAATTTCAAGGGAAGATTAAATCTGGACAGTATAGGAAGATGTTTGGAGAACAGGAGACTTGATGGTATGGTCATGTTAAAAGAATGGATCAGAGTGCTTGGATTAGTAGATGTAGTATTGTGTTTTCGACCAGGTAAAACTGTATTGGACTTATAACAAAAAAATAAAATATAAAGTTACAAGTCGGAGAAAAATAAAATGTGTATTGAATATTAAAGGAATAATACAAATATTAAATATTCAACTTGCAAAACAAATTGTGTTTTGTGGCTTTTTAAGAAGTCCAAATAAGTTTTACTTTTTACGTCCATTAGTAGACGGCTCAGTCAAGTTCGATAAATACAGAGAGGAAAAAATATGTTTCTACTATATCGAAGTCCTTGAATGAAGAGAGCGATTTAAAGGATGTTCACATCCCACTCAATAAATGGGTTGCCATGATTGGACGATGAGCAACAACCTTTGGCCAATGAAAAGGGGCCTTATAAAGAGGATAAGGTATGAAAAAGAAGCTTTATCAGAAAGGGAGGTAACTCTTTTTTTTTATATAGTAGAACAGTTCGAGTAGCAGGTTTAGTTCACCATGTAAAAGACCTAGTCAGAGATGGGTTACTTTGGAAATCCATTTCTGAAAGCTGTCCAATACGTACCAACATGTTAAATCAAATATGAAGATGATCTTTTTTTGTTGTTTTACTATTTTTAAATTGAATGAACTGAATCTAGGAAGTATGTTTTATATTTCTGTATTACTTGTTAATTTTGGGTAGGCGTCATGAGACCATCTTGTACGCACCTATGTATGTTATTGTAAACTGATACTAATTTTTTATAAAATTGCTTTACCAATAAATGCTTTAGGATTCGTTTTTCTTTTGTTTTTTATGCCTTTTGAGATTTGCTATTTTAGATATTAGGTCATGGCTATTATATGCCTAAAAGGATTGTCTATAGATGAATACTTAATTTCATAAAATTTCTATTGCTAAACCGTTTCATATTGGTATAAGTCTGTCCATGTACTTCCATGCTTCATGGTCCTAGATATGACCTTAAACTATGTCTGATGGTGAAGCCCCAGCTTGCAGGCTTTGGGGGAGTGTGGTGCCACCCTTTAATTGCCATTGCTCCCAGGTCCACTCTGACCCGGAGTGGTAGTACCTGTTAGGGTCACAACTATGGGTTAAATAAAAACGGATTTGAAAAAACAAATATACTCTATTAAAAAAATTTTTTTAAATCACTGGATTTGGCATTAAATAACCTGAAAAAGGGTTGATATGCCATAAAACAAAAACAACCAATCCATGCTTCATTTCTTCTGTATTAGTGAGGTGTTTAAATCTTTTGTTAAATGTGATTCTTTATTCTTCTTCAGAGCAATATCCAGAACATGGCAAAGAAAGAGTAGTATAAAAACCGATCTGGAATCTGTTTCCTCAATTAAATTTTTCACTTTTTTTTTGTAGATTTAATTCCACGTGAAAATGCTGAGGCATGGTTAAAATATTTAAAGAATGAGTTTCCTGTTATTCCATTTAAAACATCTTTGCAGAAACAGAAATCAAATTTGGTAATTATTTTTATTTTTTTTAATTTCAGGTGCTTCTATATTCGAATAATAAAAAAAAAAATATTGAATTTCAAGCAAAACAAATGGTACTTACGTAATTGTCATGTCGCAAATATTAACAAAAATTACGAAAACAACAAGTTAGAAAATTAATTAATCATGAAAAATGGCATGTGTAAAATCTAGCAATTAACTTTTAAAATCTTCCAATTCGAATTGAGGAGTTAATAGGGGAGGTAATTAAGTTTTGAACTTCTCGGAAATCTAATGCCAAAATTCAAACAGTTAAAAAAAATTATTTTTAAAAACATCACAAATTATGTATATATGTTATGTTTTTGTTTTCTGAATAAATTCTGTCTGCTATACATTGTTTCAACTGAGTTACTTCCCCTTTGCTTCTGTCATGTGCCTCAGTGTGTAATCTTATCAAAGTATTTTTACCCTTATTAGAACTGCTTTTCAGAAATAATTTTCTACCATATCGTTTTCCATAATTTTTGGATATGCTATTATTTGCGACATGACAATTATGTAGATACCATTTGTTTTACTTGAAATTTAATATTTTTTTCCTTATTTAAATATAGAAACACCAATTTTTAAAACTGTTTCTTTTGTTTTTCTATGTTTCTTTGTTTATAGTTATATGGCAGACAATTTTGAATCTGAGACTGAATTTGTCTTTTTTTTTTTTTTTAAGTGACATTCATGCTGTAGGTCTGAATATTAGCAGACTTAAAAAATAAACAGTTAGCATTGAATGACTTTGCATTTCAGAAGAAATGCAAAATTGGGGGCACATATACGCAAACAATGAGTTTTATAAATTAGATAATAGTAAAACATGGTAGGTTATAGTCAGCTAATATACTTCCTAACTTCTGGCATGGCTGCTACCGGAAGTGGTGACAAGTCAAATCAGTTCTTTCACTTTTATTGTTCTTCAGTATTTCTATTGTGAAGCGATTTATTGAAATAAAATATAAGAAAAGGACATTATTGAAAAGTATACAATAAAAATTTAAAAATTATGCAGATAAAAATAACAGAATTAGTCTTTATTTGTGCTTTTAATAACAAAATTAAAAAGTAAAAGTTTTATTTAAAATTTTATAAAATATATTTATGAATTTTTAAAAATGCATTTTTTTTTTTTTTAATTTTAAAAATGTTTTTTATTTTAATTTATATAACAAATATATATTTATCATAGTATAAAAATAAATTATGGAAATCAAGATAACAAAATTTCAAAAATCATAAAAAACATGTACAATACATAATATTCCCAAAATAGTTTGAAAGATTTTTAGAAATGTTTTCAAGAATTCTTTCAAAAAATAAAAGTGCAAAAAGTGTTTTCAATAATTCTTAAAAAAGAAAAATAATTTTGATAATTCTTAATTAAAGTAATATAAAAAAAACGTTTCAATGATTATTAAATAAAAGAGAAAAAGAATGATTGGAAAAATGTCATAAAAAGAAAAGAGTACATAAACAGGGGGACATATGCGTGAGAAAAAAAGCGAAATAACGGATTTGCCTTGTCACTGTTTCCAGTAGCAGCCCCGACGGAAGTTAGGAAGTACATTAACTAACTATAACCACATGGTACGATTCTCCAAAAATCTAAGAAGTCGTAATAATTTTTATAACATACAGCAGTTAATGTATTGTTTATGCAACAGTAAATGATTAACTGAATCAATTATTTAAATATGTATTTCAATTTTGTTTCATGTTATTAAATCTCTTTAATTTTTTTATTTTAGAGCCAGTCTAAAAATGTATCCATGTGGAAAGGCTTAGAGCATAAGACGTCAAATTGCCTTGGGGCGGACATTTTGATGAAATTGCTTGGAAACTATTCTCGTAACGAAGGCATCAAGACAGTAATTCGTGTCGGTATTGTTGGTCTACCAAACACTGGTAAAAGCAGCCTTATAAACAGCTTGAAACGTTCTCGGGTTTGTGCTGTTGGTGCTACCCCAGGACTCACACGCTCTCTGCAAGAAATTGCGTTGACCCAGTCCATCAAATTGTTGGATAGTCCAGGGGTTGTAATGTCTGCCAACCCTTCTGATACTTCTCTAATTCTCAAGAACTGTGTCAATGTGTCTGACCTTTCTGACCCTATCCTCCCCGTTGAGGCAATCCTGCGTAGATGTAATAAGGATGAGTTGATGCTTCGATACAATCTTCCAAAATTCCGAGATGCGTCTGAGTTCCTTGCTATTTTGGCCCATAAATGGGGCTTTTTGAAAAAAGGTGGGGCCCCTATTGTTGCTAAGGCTGCCGTCATCATCCTCCAACACTGGAACAGGTTAGTATAAAGGTTTTGTTAATGTTTCATAGAATTGATTTTATAGTTTTAGAAGCACAATGTATGAAAGTGTAATGTTTGTCAAATGTTTGTGTGTGATGTTCCTTTTTATGATTATGTGTCATGAAACTATTTTCTTTGTTCAGGAAATCCGTCAAGCTGCCACATCATCATTATATTCAGTTTAATATCCATTTTACATGCTGGCACGTGTTTAACAGCTTTATAAAATGCATTTCCGAATTAACCTTTCTCTGGCAATTCTTTATTTATTCCCCTTTCTCTAAAGCCCATTTTTACCACTTCTTCCCATGTTTTGGCCTTCTCTTGTAAACTGGACCTACTATAATAACTCTTCTACATCTCCTAACCCAAGAAGTCTCATCCGTTCTGTAAACATGACCATACCCTCTTCTCCACATATCTCCCTATCCTGTCCAGATGTAATCTTCCTTTGAGGTCATCAGAACTAAGCCTGCCTTTAAGGCTTATATTACACACATCCATTGTATCAATCTCATATCATTTCTCTCCCTGCAACACGTCCTCAACTTTCACTGGCAAGGTCTCACTTTCCTACATCATCACATCGTGTACACATACCTGATAGAATTTAAATGCATACTAGACACTATTCTATAGTGTCTTCGATCTCTTTGTCCAGGGGTTTGTCAGAACAACATGGCAGAGGATAGTTCACCTCACAAGTAAACCACGGCCAAAGATTCAGAATAACATAGTATTTGAAGCCTAAATAAGATCTCCTTAATATGGCTAACCCACACCAACTTAGACGAGGAGTCATGCACTTTCTTCAAATGATGTTACCTCAAGTAACAACACGAAACTGGATACTTCACCAGACTAGATAAATTCTTGTTCTGAAATCTGGTAAGACCAACAAAGCACTAAAAATATATTTAACATATATAACTGATCAATTGGGGAGAGGAAAATTAATGTTCTTAATTTCTTTAATGACTCAACATTTGAGGGATAAAGGAAAACTTAAATAGAATATTAACAGATATCTGTGTATCTCATACGGAAATCAAGTGTTAGCCCCAGGAAGGGGCTCTTTGATTGATGAGGACTGTGATTGAAATTAAATAAAACAACAAAAAAAAAAAACTCTTCCCTCAGTCGTAATGCTCTATTAGTTTGTAATGCTCTATTAGTTAGTAATGGCAGAAGTTCCCTGAACTTACTCTATCCACTCTTAACTCTTGAAATCACACATTCGTCTACCATTTCTACTAATCACAAATGGAATTAGACCAAAAATGCTATGGCAATATATCCTCTCCTTGAACGAATGACATTTCAGACTATGGTTTAATGCACTGTTATACTTGAAAGGTTAGTAGTTCAGAAATTGTGATTTTTATTAATTCTTTGTTTCAATTTGTATAATTTTTCTGTATTTAAATGTTTTTTTGTTTGTTTGTTTTGTTTTTAGTGGTAAAATTTCCTATTTTACTCACCCTCCTGAGTTAGTATCGACACACATCAGTGCCGAGATTGTCACAGAAATGGGAAAGCCTTTTGATTTGGACTCTCTGCTTCAAGATGAAACAAAAATATTGAAAAGTAAGATTCATTCCAATTTTATTATTTACTAGTTCTCTTTGACTGTGGCACAATAAGGATACTCCTTTTTTGGGGAGCTGGGGCATCTGCATTAAAAAACCTTGTAGCAAACTTGTCTTGTACTCATGGGGGAAATAAGCAGATACAGGCAGAGGCAGGTATTTCAAAATGTCAGAATATGCCAGCCAGGTTTGACTGACAGTTGTTTACAAAGCTTGGTTGAGTCAAAAGTATCCAAGTGCCCAAAATGTCATCTGAATTTAAAAAAACACAAAACTTGTGCATTAAAACGTTTATTTCTCTTTCTCATTCTCTCTCTTTCATTCTCTTTCAATGAGGAAAGAGAGGAGAATTGAATTAGAATGTTTTAAACAATTAGAGCCGAGGATACCGAACAAGACAGTCGCATGCTAGTGACGTTCAAAGCAGTTTGCGCCATCCGTGACAAACATAAGTTTACAATCACCAAATTTAAAATGCTCCTACTATATTTTTATTAAAAAAAAACAAGCAGTCCCTGCCATCAATCACGATAAAATGCTGCCTGTTCAGGGCTCTACCTTGCGAGTGAAACAGTCATATTTGCGAGTGATTTTTCAAAGTGGTGACTAGAAATGATGAAACGCTTATCTTTTGACGATTGTATTTCTTTCACTGACAATCTTCCAAGGCTTTTTTTTTTTTTTTTTTTATAATTTAGAATGTTGTTGGAAATCAAATCCGTCCTCTTAAAACTGCAAAAGCACATTTAAACATAAATGTGAAATAGTTTGTCTGCAGAATCAAAACGATCATCGAATTTAACAACCATAAAAAAGAAATTGTGGTGTTGCTAATGGAGGGGAGGGAGCAGTCAGTCACCTTAACTTTTTAAAGATTTTGAAACATCAGTTGGAGATATTTATTGATTTAAAACCACCTGAACAGTGAGATTTTTTTTTTTTTTTTTTCTCACTGGTCTTCCAACTGAAACCAAATTCCCTTCTTTCCTCATTCGTTTCTTAGTTTTTAATTTATCATTCTGACGTTTCCTCTTAGAGGGTCAGACGATAAGGCCTTAAGGAAATTTTAATAATTTCACCTGCCCGTTTTTTTTGTTTTTTTTGGTATTTAAATTAAATTAGGTTTCCTCTGAAATTTCTCCTTCCATTTTGCTGTACCAAGAATTTACTTATATATATATATATATATATATATATATATATATATATATCTGTGAAAATTTGGAATTAAATTCAGTAAATTAAAAAAATTTACTAAATTTATTATTCAACAAGGAATGCAAAAAGTTAAAGTTTTTCCTTATTCCATGGATTTTCAAAAAATGGCTCATCTCATCAGAGGAAAGGTATTTAACAAAATAATGTTTATAGGCAGTCATAAATTTTGCTATTTAGCACATAGATTGCAAAACTAAAAATTTCGCATGAAAAGCCGAAAAGAAGCTAAGATTAAGTATTAAATATATTTGATGGAATCCTACAGAGTTTTTTCTCTCTCTTGTAGTGACCAATATTCTATTATAGTTTTAATATTTTTAATACTTTTTAATGTATTAATTTCAAATATATTGATTGTAGTGTTGAGACGATTAATCGGAATTGGAAGATTTGGGGGTATCGGAAAAATTGATGCCTATTTTCTGATACCCAAACGATTCTTTTAATTGTCTTTTTTTATTTTATTTTTTTTAAAGTAAAATCTTCCATTGCTGGTAATAATGATAAAATACTAAATATTCATTGATTTTAAATTTCCAGTAAAGCTAAAATCAATAGATCACTCTCCACAAGTGTAATTTGACATTTTTAAATAATTTTGAGAGTCAGCTCGGTGCAATATTCTGAAGCAATATATTTTATAAGCATTGGCACAAGCTTGATTTTCAATTAAATGTTGACTAATGGCAGATTCCAAGGCAGAAGAAGGGTGAAAATGGCGTGGCTTGCCTAGTCTAATTTCTGCCGGTATATGTAGTAATACACACGGACGAAAAAACGCTTTGGATAATCACAGATTTCAAGGTAGTTCTACTAAAATAGCCATATTTTTTAAACCAAAGCACTTCAAGTCTTCAAATTACTACTGTTTTGTTCGGAAATGAGTATACTTTCAAATGAATTAATAAATATGAATGTACATTATTTATTTTAAGAGTTTTAAGCAAATAAAGTGATAAAAATGTGAACGTCATAAAATGGCGTTTTCGGTAAGATTTTGTAATGACCCCCCCCTGTTTGCTAAAGGTCCGTACCGTGATTGTATGAAGAATTTCGTCATGAAATTTGGGAACCAATCAGTAGAGGTGTTAATCTTAATACTGTCAAGTGTCCGAAATATTTTTGACCATTTCTTTTTTTGTTGTGTTAAAAATAAAACTTTAATATGACTAGTATCGAACATTTTACAAAAAAAATTCTTCGGACACCCAGTAGTAAGTAAATCAATCTTTTTACTATCTTTATCAATTAAAAGTATTATTTTATGTTGAGTAGGACCGCAGTAATTGATAATTTAAAAGGACCTACCCGAAAAAAAAATTGTTGCTATTTCTCGAATTTGGTCAAATGAAGTACTAGCAGCAGCAGCAGCAGCTCCAGCCTGTAGAATCAGCCATAGCACAGCACAGTGTATAAACAACACGCGTTCTTTAATTTTTATTCAAGAACGAATTAAGAAAAACATGAAAATATGAATATAAATGTTCTTATATGTTTAATTAGAGCTATTTTGTTATTAGAATAACATTAGTTTAGAACTATTCGGTTTTCAGAATGTATAATAACAATCCCAACCAATTCGGCATTATGAATCTGTAGCAGTGTCAGAATCTTTGGGAAAATCGCCATTGCAAATTTGACACCCCTAAGACAAAACTGCGAATAAAATATAAAAAAATCGTAATTTCTGTTTTTAAAGTGGGTTTTTTATTTTATTTATGGAATATACTTTCAAAATAAACTATTAAAGTTGTTTCAAACATAATAAAAATATTATTTCTTATTTGTTAAAAAACCGTGTTGACAAAATATCCGCTCGCGGTGATTGAATACGCGGACATTCATTGAATCTGTTGCAATTTCTCACATTTCTCGTCAAATTTAAAAACATGGTTAAAAAAACAAAATAAACTTTTGTAGATTGCATGCACTTTTATTCTTTAAATTAGTTTTGAACAGCGAATTTTTTTTTTTTTTTTTTTTTTTTTTTACAAAGGCATCACCACATTATCAAGGCCCAGAGGCCACTCAAGGATAAGGGTTAAAGAGTGTACAGTAGAAATTGGTCAATATAGTAATCATTAGTAATGAAAATTTGGTAAATTTAATAACTTATATGGAACGGCTCATCAAGAACTTATTTACTTTAGACTTGAACACAACCATATTGTAGTCAGCTGGAAAGCAGGAAAACGGAAGACAATTCCACAGGCGTGCAGTTCTAAGAAAGAAGCTTTGTTCATGGAATCTACGTTTAGGTTTAGGCACAGATAAAGAGTGGGGGAAATTATTGATAGTGTTTACAGCTAGACGAGTGTATCTTGTGAAAGTTTGGCGAGGGGGGACCATAGATTGAAGCTCAGTTGAACACTTTCCATGAAAATAACGATACATCAGAGACAAACTCGCAACATCTCTTCTGTGAGATAGAGGTTGCAAGGAGGAGAAAAGGACATCTCCTACGAGGCTACGAAGTCTATTTTGAACTCTATCAAGGCAGGACAAAAAACAATGTTTTACTGCGAACAGCCACAAATGTTTTTTTTTCAAAATCAAAATAAGTATCAAAATCTCGTTTATACATAGATTCGAAAAAGTTGTCAAAAAACAAATATATAACAAATAAATATTATCAAAGGCAAGATGAGTTACTTTTCTACCTAACTGGATAATTTTCTATTGTTTTTATTTAATGTAACATGTTTATTCAGCTCGAAAAACGTATAGTGTTTACCGATGTATTGGAAAATTAAAAATGGCGCCCGGCCCGACTCTTTGACACGGTAAGTTTGAGAAAAGGAGTTAAAAATAAAAAAAACTATACAAAATACTGTTAAAAACTCACCGAATATATGTCAGCCTATGTCACATGTCACGGTAACATATATTGAGCGAGTTTCTAGCAGTATTTTGTCTACTTTTTTATTTTTAACTCTTTTCCACAAACTTACCGTTTCAGGAGTCGGGCGCCATTTTAAATTTTCCAAAACATCGGTAAACACTGTTTTCAAGCTGAATAAGCATGTTACATTAAATAAAAACACTAAAAAATTATCCAGTTATGTAGAAAAGTAACTTGCTTTTGATAACATTTATTTGTTATATATTTGTTTTTTGACAACTTTTTCGAATCTGTGTATAGTAATACAAACCCTCAAAATCTATATCAATATTCTTGAAATTTTAAAAGAAAACACATCAAACTACAATTAGGAAGCTTTTTATTTCGTTATTTTTTTTTTCTACTTATTAAGCGAAAGATATTTTTACAACCTGCTCCAGCGTAGTATAAACGGCCTATTCAACCTCGAAAATAGAAATCAACAAATTTATGGAATTTTCTTTGAAATTTCGCAACGCAGTTTCTTATTAAATTAAAACTAAATATAACATTTTCTGACTTATTTACCTGTCGAATACACACACACACATATATATATATATATATATATATATATATATATCTTTCTGTAAAATATTTATTTGAAATGGAAACAGCATTTTGCAGTTAGGACAACAAAACAAAAATGAAGTAACGGTTCGTATTCCTAAAACACTCTTTAACCCTAACAATAACACTAAGTTCGAGTGGCAAGCCCCCCCCCCAATAAAATACCTTTGTAAGCCACATACAAGCATCTAAAACAAACAAAAAATAGATCCTTCCTTAAAGAAAAATACACATGAAAATAAATTGGTTAACTGTCCTAAAATGCTAGAATGGCCAGGAAATGGTGAATTATTTTACATTAAATTTTTGTGAAACTAACCGCTCCCCCCTCTAATATTGTTTTTGTTAGCTTTGTCTCTGTCAAGTTTTCAGTATGTTCACACATAATTTTCCTTAGCCCCTACAATTAATTCAAAGTCCGAATGGCAACCCTCCCCATATTCCCATTGCATAGAAACCCTCTTAAAACTACACATAATCATTTTAAAAAAAAAAAAAAAAAAAAAAAACAGTTAACTGCCCTAAAATGCTAGAATGACCTATATTAGGAAATTATTTTACATTCAATTCTAAAATAATTTGTTTATCTTTCATTAAAGTTTTTCATGGCATTTTATACATAATTTCCTAAAAAGGTAGAATCACATTTTGGAGGGGTGGTCAGAAGGAGTTGAGTGGGGTTAAACAGAAGGTGTTAATCTACAATAATACCAAAGAAATATTGCAATATATTCATTTTTAAATGGTCTTATGTTTAGATTTAAGTTTTTTGTACATAAAGCACATTACAATTTAACTTTGAGTTCTCCAACTTCTTTTCTGTTTATGGATACATGGCATTTTTAAGGAATTGCTGCATATTTATGCACATTTACTGCAGATTATTTGGAAACCATAAACTTTGGGAGATTTTCAGTTGCATATTCTGATTCCTTGTACAAAAATACACTTATATGGTAAATTTCATTTCTTAGTCTTGTGTTTTAACAAAGATATGACATTTTTACTGAAAAAGTAGTGTAAAAAATGTGACGAAACGCATATGGTCTTAAAGAGGGAAAAATATCCAAACGTGTGAGGCACAAAAATAGCCATAACTTCCTTAATTTTAATCAGATTTAAAAAATTTAAAAAGATTCTTTCTTAGCTCATCAAGCTCTTTCTATGCATACCAATATTGAAATATTTCAAGCTATTTCAATTTTTTCATGTGTATTGCTAGTATATGTAGGTTGATGTGTGTCTGCAAGTTTAAGGAGGTTTGACCCACGTAGCCAGCAGCGCACTAGCAATTAAATTGATAAATAACATTACTTTGCATGATGTGGGGCAAACTGTTCTTAGTGACCAGGGGGAATGCAGATTTTACACTGAAAACCAACCGTAATACAACAGACGGGGGACAATTTGTTACAGACTTAATAATACGTCTACCCAAACATTGACCAGTAACTCCAATCCAAGGTAGTTTTAAATAAACAAGACACTTGAACGGACCCTGCGCTATGGGAGAATTGTATTTTTCTACTTGATTAGTAATAATATAATTAATCAAATTCTCCGAATAACTATTACGAATGAAAATATTATAAGTGGTTTGCCATACTCATAGTTAAATGTGCATGAACAGATACCATAATACTTAAAATTAAATTCAAATTTTGATATATCTTTTAATTTAAACGCAAAAGAAAATACCAGTTGGGACGCTGAAAACATACACAGTAAAACAATACATTTTATTGTTGCGTTGATTGTTTATTTGTAACACAAATTAAAAAAAAAACATTTTCAGGGTTATTTATTGATTTTGGTAATGTAGAAGAAAATGTATGAATGTTTTATAAGAAAGGTGTATTAAAAAATGGAGAATAAATTTTAAAAAAATTGAAGGCTGTGGGTAAATCGCCATTATAAAATGCTCTTATAGTTGTAAACGGGTTAAAGTAGATTTATTTGTAAGATAATTGCTTTAAAATAACTTAAACGTAATACGGAAATGAACGATGTTAAAAATGTATAGAGAGTATTAACACTTGTTTATTTGGATAATTTAAACGCAAAAAAATAAAACAATTGGGATGCTGAAAACGTACACAGTAAAATAAAATGTTTTATTGTCGCATTGATTATTTGTTTATGTACACATGCGCAACTGGAAGTCGTAAATCGGATGTTGGGTTACAACACCCGTTACAAGGTCATTTGGGTTTTATAATTATATATAGATAGATTGAGGGATTCAATATATTACTAAACAGTGTTGACTCATAGAATCCTACAAAAATATCTGCTAATGCCGGACCCAGGGGGTCTTCCCATCTGAACCCCGTCGATCTGGCTATACATAACTGTATCAAAGCTGAATTCCACTGACTTAGTACAGATCAACATAAGTTCAACAAATATATTAGGGAAAGGTGGGGGAATTAGATTGCTATTATAAAGTGAGTCTGTACAAATACCAATGTAGCAGAACATTGGTAAATATGCTGGAAACGTCCAATAAACACATGAAGTTGTTTGCTAAACTAGATTGCAACTTAGGTAAATTTTCAGTCAACACTCCTTAGACCAGTGACTATTGACTATTATAGAACTAGTTCATGCTCTATACACAAAATATTGCATTACCAGTTCATTCAGTTTGGTTGAATATTTACATAAGTTGCAACAATTACCTTTAAAATGACAACTTTTATACATTTTCGGGTACGCTGTTCTGTTGGTTTTAGCGTCATAAATTACGATATGAAAACAGAAACGATTCTCTTAATCATCGCGTAAAGACTACATTTTTGTATTATTAATGTTATCGACTTTGTTACATTAAAAAAAATTCATTGCCGCTTTCTTTTCTTTTCTTTTTTTTAATGTTTTGATTTAATAAAAAAATATTCTTGGTTTAAGCGTCCTAAGACATGAAAAAATGAACAGATCTTTTAGAAAAAAGAGAGTTGTTTCTCCCAGAACAATGACAAATTGTAAAACAGCGCCATTAATTTACTATTCAGAATCAACAAACTCTGAACAACAACCCATGTTAAGCCAGCACGTCATAGATTATCTCTCTTATAATATGAAGATGCTACAATGCCTTGTGGTTCAAAGTTTGTTGCCTCTAGATAATAAATTAATTTTATTTTTTATTAAAACTGTATTCACTTATTTTTCATAATTTTTGGTGTGCATTAATATTTTTCACTGATAAGTTTCCTTATTTTATTTTGAACTGTATAAGCACATAGAAATTAAAATTTGAGATAACTAATAAGAGAAATAAAATTTGTTACTAATTGATCTTTTTATTTTTTTTTTTTTGTCTCCAGCTCTTAAGCCGTATAATCCCACTCACCTTGGAATTGAACCCTCATCGCCTGTGTCGTGCCCGATGGAAAATGATTCTGTTGAGCAATTGGTTACTTGTAATGACCCAATGAAAGATGAAAAAATGGACACTGAAAACAAGAAAGAAGTAATTTTATTTTTTAATTGATCAAGATTATTATACCTGTCTGCCTGTTCTTTAGATAACATGGCCATAATCAAAGGGACATAATTCATCCAAACTCAACGCATTAATAGTATTAATACAGTTTCTTTATATATGTAAACAAGCATCAAACCATAACTAATATTTTTTTGTTACAGAGTTAATTTAAATACTGTTACATACTTTTACTGTCATGGGTGCATAACATTATACATATGTACATCTTTGTAACCGCGGTTTCGTCAATGCTTACGCTGTTGGCCCCTAGTGCTTGCTTGTTGATTGAGAACTATGTAGACGCTAATTTGGTTTTAAAGAATTTAACAAACAAGAGGCAAATCAAATTCTTGTGTGAGAAGGAGAGAGAGCGAGATTTAAAAAGAATGAATTGGAGGGAGATACCATTTGCATATACTGAGAGGCTAACTTTAAATAATTAAAAAAAAGAAAATCTAATAATATATTCAGGTTGTGAATGTTTGCCAGTTTCTGAATTGATGATGTAAGTACTGAAATATTCTTGGATATATATTCCTAAAAAGTACCGAGATATTTTTATGTTCTTTTATATGTAATCTATATACTTACCATTTTTTGTCTTTTTTCTAGTTGGAAAATGTAACGATATCTCTTGGAGATTCCAAAACCAATTCCACTGCCAGTTTGCCCACGACGACATCTACACTTCCAAAACCAAACAAAATGGAAGGAGAACATTTGAATAAAAATCTCAAAGAACAATACAAGAAGATGAAAAAGAAGAAAAAGAAAGCTGGTATGTGACCTATAAAATTAAAACTCTTTATTAAATAATCACACAAAACCTGTAGAGTCGGTAATAAATGCGATAACACAGTTGTAGACTTGCAGAAGTACAGAATATTACAAATAGAGTGCATCAGAGACCATGATGACAATTTGCTGTAATCTTCATGAATATTGTCTGGATGTGTTCATTGTTCTTGTCCAAAATTCCCCCTATATTAACAACAAGAAAAATCTGCATGATGTATGTACCTACTCGTGACAAAATGAAAAATACATTCCCAAAATTATGTAAATTGATAAGTAGTCCTTTGTTTCCTTTCTTAAAAAAAAAAATATATATTTTTAAATGATTAATGGGAGTTCGTAGACATTACAAAAAAAAATCTCGCAAGTTTAAATGGTTGTTTCTTGAGATTATTTTCAAGACAGCAATGCGAGACAGTTGCCCCTCTCTTAATCATAAAATTTGATTATTTCTCTTTAGTGAAAAATAAAGCTATTTGATCAATTTAGGTGATTATTTTTTTTTTTTTTTAATATGATATTTTCATTCTGTCACAGATATGTACTTTATACAGACTTTTCTTTATTTTTGTTTTTGAATATATGAGAAATTCTGAACAAGAACGGAATTCATATATTCCCAAAATAGAGTAGATGACTATGACGCCATAATTTTGGGAAATGCATAGTTTTGTAAATAGGTAACTAATTATTAAAGAACAACTCAACACATAGGTATTCTCTTAAAAAAACATATAGTTAAATGTAAAAATATACATAAAGATATAATAATAGTAAGTATTGAGGGCCACTGAAAGAAATGTTGGCAACCTTAGAATTAATGTGATACAACAAGACTCCACTCATAAATTATCAGCAGATTAAAATTAAAGATGGAATTCTTAACTTCACATTCATATATAACTGCCACACATGTCTAACAACATTTATATTCAAATTCCAAGAAATTATTAATGCTTATTCATAATAGGTAATATGATGGATCAAAATAAAATAACAAGAAAACTTATGGATAATACATACTTATATGCAGTTTCTGAATTTTTTAAAGGAGGATTGATAATTTGAATTATTTGGACTACTGTTCTCTTCTTGAGTGTTATTCTTAAGATGCTTCGTCTGATGTAACCTTTTACCTTCTCCAGGTGTATCTGCAAATACCCGTAGCATAATGGGTAAAGTACTAAGTAAAATTTACTTTTAAGGTTGACTAGCCTGCGTGTCCGGCATTGCCCGGGTGTTTGGAGGTGTGTGTTGAGCAAAAAAAAAAAAAATGGTAGTAGGCAGGCAGGCTCAAACCCGTGACGCAAAGGCAGAAAAGAAAGTGAAAGAAAATCTGACATTCTACCCCTACTCCATGACGCGACCAGAAGTTTGGACCATTAAAATTATACAAAGTGAATCCAACCGATACGATGACTTGCAAAAATGGATTGCAAAAAATCAACCCCTCCTTGTAGTAAACTGCCCAGTTGTGAGTGAATTAATGTTTTTGGCCAATTTTTCGATATTTGTCATCTGAGACGTCGAGCTTCAAAATGATACTGATCTTGTGAAATCCATCATCTCTGTCAAAAGTTTTAGGCAGACATACAAACATGCATACATACATACATACATACATACATACATACATACATACATTGTGAATTACTTCAGAATTCTACCTAGGCATGGTTGATAGAACGAGAGCTGTAGATTAAATAAAGTGTTCTATTTGGAATTCTGTACAGATTCTTCAGTTCAAAAGAAAAATTTCCAGATTCAATAAGATATACCTGAAGACGGTCAAAGGTTACATTTGTCCAAAACATTGTAATAAAAAAAAAACACTCAAGATGAGAACCATAGTCTGAATAATATAAGCTTATCAGTTGTAACTATTAGTATACACCAAAAATTAGGGAAAATCATTGAATAGAATTTTAATAAAAAATAAAATTAATTTATTCTGATTTCACAAACTTTGAAAAATAATTGCATCAAGCCAACTTCTAGTAGATTATCCAATAAATCTCCTGTGCGTCATGGGTAAGTTGCTGGAATCTGTTAAATAGAGAAGTAGTCGACCACTTCACTTAGTGACATGCAATATGGTTTATGTTCTGCTAAATCTACAGCAGATGTGCTAACATTATATCTCATAGGATTAGCAAATATCTCAACGGAGGCTTCTTTTCTAGGGCAATTGCTCTTGACATATCAAAGGCCATTGATAGGACATGGCACAAAGGTCTATTTCACAAGATCTCCAGCTACGGTATAGCTGGAAATGTCTTCTCAATTATTAAATCATTTCTCTCTGATAGGCTCATAAGAGTAGTGGTTGATGAGCAGAAATCAGGAGCTCACAGTATTAATGCTGGAGTCCCTCAGGGATCTATCCTGGGCCCAACTCTCTTCCTGATCTATATCAATAATCTCCCAAATCACATCCTAAGACTATTCATAGACATTACCACTTATGGCAACACATCAAAGGCTGTAAATGATCAAGTTCTTTCTGATTCTCTCTCCTCTGATCTTGAGCACATGGTAGAATGGGGAAAGAGGTGGCTGGTTACTTTTAATGCATCTAAAACCAAGCTTCTATCTTTACATCATCAACACTCTTACCCCCATCTAGCATCAACTGAAATGAATGACTCGTTTTGGGGAGGCTCCATGTTTTGACAAGCTTCTGGGCTTGACCTTTACTCCTGATCTGAAATGGAACACATACACCAAATCCGTTGCCAAGGTAGCTGGAAAAATGGTGGGATCCTTCTACCACTCCAGTAGATATCTCACTGCTGATGCAATTCTCTACCTGTATAAGAGCCAAGTATGTCCAAGGATGGAGTACTGTTGTCACATCTGGGCAGGAGCTGCTAGAAGCACCTTATCCTGCCTTGACAGTTCAAAATAGACTTATTAGCCTAATGGGGGGATATCCTAATCGAAACGAACACTGCTCCTCGACTTTTCCGCTGCGGACGTCCAGAAAGCAAATCAGCTTTGATCAGTGCGGTGAAAACCATCATATCAGACAATTGCTTTTCATTCGGACACCCCCATTTTTTCTGGGAGCTGGTTTTCCCTGCAACCCAACAACTTGAGGAAACAAAACCCAAAAAACTACCACGTAGCCAAAGTTGGGAAAAACTGGTTCGCAGCAAAACTTAAGTGCAGGGTTTCATTCTCTCTCTGACATGATGTTGACGCGATGTTTGACCTAAATAAATTCACGCACCTGTCATGTTTACTTTTTAATCGATAAATTAAAAAGCTTCTCATTAATCTCCCTTCGTGGCCAAGCAGGTAAGCCATCAGGGTTTTTTTCCCTTTCTTTTCCACCTTTGCATCAAGCCTTCGGGTTCAAGCCTACCTACCAAAGCTTTTTTTTTCTTTTACACCTCCAAAACACCCAGGCAACACCAAGCACCCTCGCTAGTTATCTTTTAAAAATTAAAACATTTTTCATTGTTTCACTAAATGTCTTTTCTTATCACTAGTGATCAGGTGCAATAACTCTATCACTAGAGGTTATCGTTTATGATGCAAATGGTGAATTCTTATTTAGCAGAATGTGGCAGCAAAACTTCAATAAATTGAATTTCTTAAGTAAAAAAACTATTGGATTGTTTTTTCCATAAAATTTGACTACCAGTTTTTAATAATCATCATTTTAATCATCATAACAAGTATGCATTTTCTAAAGTTAGAATTTTGTTTAGCATATTTACCAAGGAGTGTTATGTCGAAGTACTAGATATTGTTATTTGAAAATTTTGAAGCTTCACACATTATTCATTTATATATATATTTTTTTTTTACATAATTGTTTACAAATATTTTTTGTTTTTTTCACAGATGTGTTGGCTGGAGAATTGGCTGATGATATGCTTATTGGTATGGATTTTAATAAGGATTCTGATGAGGAAATGGGTTCTGGATCAGACTATGATGTTGATAGTTACTTCAAATAAATTGTCATTTGAACATCAAAATGGAGTTATCTGTAAATAAAATATTGGAAATAAAATTTTAAAATTGTGAAAATCTTCTGTTTTGTACTTAATTTGTAATACCATATATGTCCCCCACAGAGTGTTAAGGGGGATGGGAAGAAATAAATCATTAACAGAACAAAAGTAGAGAAAGTGAGGTTAGTCAAAAGACGATGAGAGACATCAAGATCTTTTAACTTTTAGAGACGGGAAGTTGGTAGTTTTCAAAATAGTCATAGGAGTGGCCAAGAAGGTGAATCATTTATGCTTATTCTGCGACAGAGAAGATTTTTAGGATTTTCAGTATCCGAGTCAATAAATTTAGGAGTTAGTTTAGTTTATTACAGTTGATGGCAGGTTGTGGCTCTGAGGAGTTTTACTCACCAATAGTGATTACCTCGACAGACAATTAAAATGTTGATATTAGCGTTTTCCCCAATGGGAAACTGGTTAAAATCAGCTAACGTGCTTCCAGCATACCACTACCAGAAGAAAGATAAACTTAGTCATTTCTTTTTTTGCATGGTGCAGAACTCAAATTTACATATGTTAAAGCCTAAAACTGCACCATTTGTTCATTTTCACCAGGATTTGACGTCCTCTGGGGATGGGGGGGGGGGCTTAGTCATTTTTTTATGCCGCGTTCACTGTGCACTCACGGGGGGACCATGCATGCTTCATTTGTGATTTAAAATATCAAAAACATGTTTTGCACTCTTCTTTTTAAAGAATTATTGAAAGCACTTTAAAATCTTTTTAAGTAATCAACTATTTCAAAAGTGCATAGAAACACTAATTGTGCTATTTTTATCTGTATAATTTTTATTGTATACTTTTTAATATCCTTTCATTATATTTTATTTCAATAAATCGCTTCACAATAGAAATACTGAAGAACTATAAAAGTGAAGGAACTGTAAGCAAAACAGTATTCAGCACCTTAGATCTCCACCTTTCCATCCACAATCAAATGAACAAACTGAACGATTTCGATTGTTTAGCCTTAATTTAAACCTACGCCACTTTTGATTTGGTAATGGGCGCAACAGCTAACACGTCACATATTTTTTTTCACTTTCTTTTCCTCCTTTGCGGTATGGGTTCGAGCCTGCCTGCCTACTACAACTTTTTTTTTTTACGCTTGCAATTTTCCTTTCTTTTTTTTTTTTTGCTCAACAGGCACCCAGGCTAATAAATATCTATTGAAAACGCATTTTATGACCATTCTTGAAGGACATATTGTTTTTAAAAGAGACTACCCCCCCCACATATTTTTATTTATTTACTGCTTTAAAACAGATAAAATCGATTTTTCTAATAGTTCATTTTCTACCTAGTTGAATAAGTTTTTAGTGTTTTAACTTATTTTAAAGTGTTTATTTAGTCCAATAAACAAGTAGTGTCATGTGTTATATGAGAACAAGAAAAAATGTCCAACATGAGAGTCTCAATAAATATGTTTAGTTTCACAAATTTTTAAAAATGATTTCTAGAGATTTTAATAGGAAATTGTAGTCATTATAAGGTCTATTTTGATCTCCATAGTTTGAATTGAGTTTTCTTCCCCTTATTTATATATCATGGCTAATCAAAACATTAGGTATCGTTTAATCATAAAATATGAATTTCTTAGTAAAATAAAAATAAAAACTGCTTGGTCAATTTAAGTGATTTTTAAGTGATTTTTTTTAATAGGACATCTTCGTTTCATTGAGTGTTATGTGAGAATAAGAAAAAAATGTCCATGAGAGGACCTCATTTTATGAGTCTCGATAATCGCTCAAAGATAGAAAATTAAATAAAATACTGAGGGAGATATAGTTTTAAAAAGACTTCCCTCTCGAAAACAAAATAAATTTTAATATTTAAAAAATATAATTGAGGGAGGGAGGGGGGAGGACTTTCGTAAAAACTCCCTCATAAACAAAACAACAAAAAATAATAATAATAATAATAAAGAAATTAAAAAGACTCTTGAATGAGAATAGAGTTTTTGATAAAATTAGCAAATAATTTTTTTTGTAATTATTTTAATACCTCAAAATAAAATATCATTATAAATGAGAAAATGTAATGCTTAAACACTAGAAATATAAACAAGTAATTAACTATAAATAAAAATCCAAAGATTTTTTGGTGGGAGGGAGGATGTGTGTTGAAACTCTCTAGAAAAGTAATTTTTTATTTTTTATGTTTTTACATCCAAATCATTATGAAAAAAGTAATCAATAGTGAAATTTATTTATCAATTTTATCTAAAACTTTACTCCAGTTGTGAAGAGTTTTTTTAATTTCATTTTATGGGGTGTTGTTTTTGTAGTGACCAGCTAAATCAAGTCGCTTGTCATGTAAACAGAAAAGTCTATACAGCCGGAATTTTGTCTCCAGTCACCTACACAAACCTGTATCGCATAAGAGACATGGCTGTAATGTATCATTTTGACACACAAATCCATGGGACTATATTTTTACCTCTTTGCACATGAAGGCAGTAAACAGGTTAGAATGTTCTTGAAACTTGATATAAAAGGCTTAGCCCGCCAAAATTAAAACAGTCCCAGCAACAATTCCGTGATCTCCAACCAGCTTTTTGCAGATTGAATAACCGTTGTTCAAAATTATCACCATGCGAACCTCAACTGTTTACGCAAAAAAGCAGCACAAATAAAAGTGTAATATAAAAACTGTAAACAGGCGAAATACTCTATCCCTTACTAAGGGAGCTACACAAACAACAATGGATGAATATTCTATGCTCACAAACTTTTTCTCCCTAATATTTTGCATTCGTAAAGTTTTCTTCATAAAATTACGCTAACATTAATAACTTCCTCAGTCTCGGAGGATTTCTTTAGTCACTAGAAGCTTCCAGCAACACATTTTTCTATCTTATCAATTTTCGTAATTTTTTGATATAATCATCTTAAAAATATGAGGAATATATAGATACCATTGTTTTCATGTGAAATTCAGTTTTACGATATCCGAATTCGTTCTGATAGTGTAGAAGCATCGCCTTTTTCTTTCTCTTGTATCTGTTTCTTTCAACCAAACAAATATGGATACTCAGTTTCTGCTTACAGAGAAAACAACTTGTAATGTCTTAATAAATTTATCATTAAAAATTAATTATTTTGTATGCATAGACTTTGTTATTCTTCATTTCTTTTGATAAGATCCTATCTTCTACAATGTTAGTGGGCAATAGAGATGATGTTGCATGTTCGAATACAGGTATCAATCATTTCAACTTTTAGCTTTGAAATGTGGATAGTAGTGATGGGACGATTCCAATATTTTTCCTGATTCAGATACAATTATGATTCCGTGCTAAATTCCCGATTCCGATTCTTTATAACTCTCTAATTATTTAACTATAACATTGTTATTTTCCCAGATTTTCATAGAAAAACACATGTTAAATATGCAGATATTTTCCTAAACATCAAAATCCACTTGTAGAGAGTGATCTATTGATTTTAGCTTTACTGGTATTTTAAAATCAAGAAAAATTTATTAATTTATCATTATTACCAGCAATGAAAGATTTTACTTTAAACAAAATCAAATAAAAAAGACAATTAAAAGAATCGTTTTGGCACCGGAAAATAGGCATCAATTTTTCTGATTCCGGATTCCGAATAATCGTCCCAACACTAGTGGATAGGCATTAAAAACTCTTTACAAATGGAAGTTTGAAGATGAGTCAGATAGTTTTCAATGTATACATCTATATAAACTGTACTTGTGTGTTTGTTGAGCGACGTGTATATGCTTTACTGGATACGGTAATAGAAGCACATAAAAGTCTGTAGGGGAAAAGAAGTTAAAGTGAAATTAAATCTCTTTGCCCCAAACAAAATAATAATAAAAAAAAGAAATAAAACAAAATGACACCCCCTTTTGGTTTAAAATGCACCGCATGTATTTTTTAACAAAAACAAATTTGTGAGGAAAGTAATTCGTTGTTATTGATTAGAAAATGTGCGGAATGGGTGCGTGTATGCATAAGTGTGATTTTGGAGTGCCCGCGTGGTGTGTGTAAATGTTCGTTTATTTGCGCGCAAGTGTGTGTGTGTGTGTGTGTGTGTGTGTGACTGCACAAGTCTTATTCATCTTTCAAAGCCTTTTTCACTAGGTACTGGAATTAGCTTTAAAAGATATACCTACATACATTCGTTAGGGATGAAAAATAATGGAACAAAGAGCATTTGGTTAGATGATTTGAATATCCCTGAGAGCCTTTTGGGCTCCAAAGTAGTACTGGCTGGATTATAATGCAAGCATGCATGTTCTCTAGGAAAGATCCAGAAAGATGTGTTCAGATTTTTGTACTATACACTGGCTTTCTCTGATTAGCTTAAAAAAACTAGTAAATGCAGATTTTGTTCAATGAAGAATTATGCAATTATGTTGCAGTTACAGAGAACTATTTTCTCTAGTGAATCAATGCCCCCCCCTTGGAGTTCTTCGCCCACAGACTGACCTATCAGCTAACAGGGTGCATTGATTTATCTGTTCCCTAAAGACTTGAGGGAACGTCAGTCAGTCAGGACCGGACCTTCAGTCAAGCAACACCTATCCTCTTCTTTCGTCCTTTGTCCACTGGACACCTTGCTCGAGCATCGACAGCCTCTACTGGAGACAACTGCTATTAGCTTGATTCTGACCGACTGATGACAACTTCAAAAAGAACTTTCTATTCCCTCTTCCTTTTTCACAGTCCGACCTGCCAGTTTCTGCGACCAATAGATATTCTAAGTTGTTATTGTTAAAAAGAAGTTTGTTGTTCATTTGTGCCGTGTTCATGAAATATATTTTATTAGTAAGATAAAACAATTATCTTTCTAAAAATGGTGACCCTACGTGATAAACATTTACTGCGCTATTCCTCTTAACCACATAAAATACTTAACGTTTTTGGCCTTCGAGCCAAGATCAAGGTGTAGTATCTGTTCTTCAGATGCTGCACTTCAATTTCTTGTTCTCTGTCAGTGGAGAGAAATCCTTCACGACTGAAACAGTTTTTAATTTTTGTTCCTTTTCTCCACGTTAAAAAAACAACCCTGGTGTCTAACTCTGTCCTGTGGGAGGGGAAGCATTCCGGGCCTTGATAAGTGGTGACTATCATGCAAAAAAAAAAAAAATTAATTATAACGTTTTCCTTAATAGTTACTATCAAATAGTTTGAAAATTCATTTCAGTGGGATTGTAAAGTTGTGTTCTGTCCAGCCTACAATCTTTTGAGTCAGCTTCAATAAACTTGATAAGATACACATCCGTTTGTATAACACGCAGTCTTTCAACTCGCCAGTCGTTCCTTTTACCGCTTCTTTTATGCATCGTGCATAATCTAATTCGCACAGAGTTTGCGTTACTCACTCATGATCATCAAATGCAAAAGTGACGTCGCCATTTGACCTTTTTTTTTCCTTAAGCGCATAAACACGGCACCCATGCTAGTCAGGTAAGTCATGATTTTCCCTACAAAGTTTTATGTGAAACTGTTAAAAAGAAGTTAAAAGTTAAAAAAGACAATAACATTTATGAAACCCAAGCTGATCCAAGAATATTTATTTGTAACATTTTCACTAATAATTTCTTTCAAATAGATATAGTTGTAAAATAGTAAAGAAAGAAAAAATACTAAACTGTTTTATTCTATTATAACTATCATAATTACTTTCAAATAAATTAATAACGTAATTAATTATGATTACTTTCCAATAAATATTTTGATAGAATAATCAGGAAAAAAAAGCCAAAATGGAATCCAAATTTTGAAAAAAGGCCTTATTGTTTCAAAGAAGGCCAAATTCGCGAATTTGGCCTTAAAAATGCCAATCAGGCAACTCTGGCCCAAAACTGGTCTTCCTACAACGCTATAAAGAAAAAAAAAATAAAAATAAAATAAAAAAAGAAAGAAATCACGATTATCTCCACTTGGTATCGAAGAACTCTTCAACAGAAGAGTTAATTTTCCCTTTTCCCAAGATCCCTAAGCAGCTTTCCTTTTTTTTTTTTTTCATTATACAATTTTCAAAATCCGTAAGCAAATATTAGTTAAAAAAAAAAAAAAAAAAAAGAAATCGGGCTCATTCCTGAAGGATTGACCCGTGATCTGTCGTGGCTGAGTGGTGTGAGCAGCTTGATTTAGCTTTTTTTTTTTTTTTTTTTTTCATTATTGTTGACAGAACAATTATATTGTCCCATACAACGCCAAAATACACCATGAACATCAACGTCAAAATACTTAAGGGACGACAATGCTGCGTCAAGGTAAGTAAAAAGTTTAGAACTGACTTTGAATTAAGCAAACAAAATGGGTTTTTGTAAACTGCTTTTATAATTGTAAGTGTAAAAAGCAAACGTGGTACAATGTACATAGTTTTTAGAATCTCCGTGGATTGTAAAACAAACATAAGCACCATAGTTTTTAATGTTGATTGCAATATTTCCTTTATTTTGCTTCCTGTACGAGATCATTTCTTGTGTGTCTGTGTTTCTCGACTCTACATGACTTAGATTATGTCTTTGTTTATTTATTATTCATCGAATATTTACTGAAGTAAAAATACAGTAGCGTCAAGTTAGAACTTTTTAAAGTTTTATTAAAAAAAAAAAAACTTCATCAAAAATTGGCACTTGTGTAGTTTAACATATCGAAGCAATTTTAGGAAGTCATTCTTTACATGAGGAGAGGATGCGCTTTAACTCTTCCTTGCGCGGACGGAACTCTCTTAAAATGCAAACATTGGGATACTTAACTTCGCTCATGCCAAACAATTAAATCTATCAAAATGCATTTTTTTCTTCGATACTAGTGCAAGTAGTGCACTTATTGATCCGTGCTGAAATAATAACGTTATTATTGAAAAAGCCATTCTTAACATGGGGAGGGTGTTTTGTACCTATTCTATACTTTAACCTTACAATTGAATAAGAAAAACAAAACTTTAATTAAACTTGGAAATGCGATTTAAAAAATAGCGCGGATCAGTAAGTGCACTAGCACCGTTTCTTCATAAACAAGTCAGCCATTTTAATCCTTTTTTTTTTTTTTAATTGTTGACACCACCACCACCACCACTAAAACAAAAACACTGGATTACAACCCTTTTAAATTGAAGAGCAATTTCGAAGCATTTAACGTATCGAATACTTGATTAAAACCCTATGGTAATTTTTTACTTTAAAAAATAAAATTTGATAATAAAATAAAACTAAATGGAAATGAAATCACTCCCGGGCAACAACGGATAAGTACAGCTAGTTATAAAATAAATGGTGCTTATTCAAATTAGCACTTATGGCGGTAATTAAAAGTAAATACAAAAAAAGTTTTTATGATGTGATGTATGTACTCGTTACAGAATGAAGGTGTCATATTCTAAAAATTACGTAAATCGATCAAATATTTTTATTTTTTTACTAAGAAAATCAAATTTTACGATTTTAACCGATTTTACTAATAAACTTTTTGGAGTGCTTATGCACTTATGTTATCGTGCTATTTTTTAACATAGTATTTTCAAATTAAATTCAAGTTTTACTATATCTGTTTTTATTAAATTGTTAGGTGAAACACAGAATAGTTCCAAAAGATCCTTCCCTCCCCATGTTAATAAGAATGGGAATGGCTTCCTAAATAATAACGTTATTATTCGAGTACGGTAACATAAGTACTCTTTTGAACATAAGGCTGATTTTTTTTTGTTCGTTTGTTTTATCTCGACACATCGATTTGAATTGTCTCCCCCTTATTTATTTTATCGTATTTCGTCATGCTCGATTTGCTTAGTCGTAATTAAGCACCAAATAAATAAATAATATGCTTGCTTTTTGAACCCAACTGTTTTTAATGCCTAAACTAAGTTTTATGTTTAGTTTGACAGAAGTCGATTTGTTTCGGTTCAAATTCTGTAGAAGCACCGTTTTCTAATATCTTTACTCTCTAGTCAGAATTTACGGTGCAAAAGTCTATAAATGGTCCACAAGTAATCTTTTTTACTATAAAAATCTGAAAAAAATCTTTATAATGTATGTACTTGTCACTGCATGAAAATGTCATATTCCAAAAAATCACGTAAATCGATCAAGTAGTTTTTTTTTTTTTTTTAATCAAATATTATCAGACATTTTATCGAAGAAAAACTTCACGCCATCTTGTTTTTGAATGATACACTGCTAGCGACACCTATTAGGAATGTTTGGAATATAAGATCAGCAAGGGGCGGACAATCGACTTTCCACGCTATAGAAAAAAAAAAACTTGTAAAATTAAGGCATTTATAAGTTTTTGAGGATGTTGAAAACGAAAATAACGTTTAAAATTCCAGCAAACGAGTAGTTTCCAAGATATGAAGAATTTTACGTAAATTGAGCACCCACACGTTGACGCTCCTCCAAGAAAAATTCGGCAAATGTGCATTCCAGCGGCGTAAATTCAAGTTTTACACTAGTGGTGGCCATAAAGTGGGTGATCATTATACGTTAAATTATTATAGAAAAGTGATCCCCCACTTTCTTTAAACAAACATGTCTTCATATCTTGGAAACTACTCGTTTGCTGGAATTTTAAACGTTATTTTCGTTTTCAACATCCTCAAAAACTTGTCTTAATTTTAGAAGTTTTTTTTTTTTATAGCGTGGAAAGTCGATTGTCTACCCCTTGCTGATCTTATATTCCAAACATTCCTAATAGGTGTCGCTAGCAGTGTATCATTCAAAAACAAGATGGCGTGAAGTTTTTCTTTGATAAAATGTCTGATAATATTTGATTTTAAATAAATAAAAAAAAAGAAGCTACTTGATGGATTTATGTGATTTTTGGAATATGACATTTTCATGCAGTGACAAGTACGTACATTATAAAGATTTTTTTTCAGATTTTTATAGTAAAAAAGATTTACTTGTGGACCATTTATAGCCTTGCACCAAATTTACTTTTGAAATTACCAATTTTTAAAAATCTGCAATAATTAGAAAAGGATGACATTCGCAGGTGATTTTGGAAGCTTTTAAATTGACGGATAGAAAGTTTTCAATTATTATTATTATTTATTTATTTTTTTTTTTTCCAGTCACGTGAATTATTTCGAATGAAATGAGTTTCAAAATTACCCACAAGCAACTTATTTTTAACTTAAGCCACATTTTAGCAAAAAAGAAAAGACAAGGTGACATTAAAAACACTAATTTATAGCGAGTTTCATTGTACACGTAAAACATCAAGATGAAAACTCACCGGCAAACATGTAGTCGCCATATTTATAAACAAGCTTAGCTAAGTAAGAATGATAACTCTAGTTAATGTGAACAATAAGCACCTCCAAAATTCATCACAGAATTACCCCCCTCCCACATGTAAAACAATGTAACTTTATTATAAATTAATATTATCAATATAACTTTTGTACTATTTAAAAGAAGGGCAAAATAAACTAGAAATAATTTTTTAAACATTTTTTCATCATGCGAAAATAATGAAATTGCGAACCGAAAATCTTGTTTACATAGTTGACGCTTTAAAATAACCGTTCCCATGTAGTAAGCATTCCGAACGTGAAAACATACCTGTTTAATAAATCTAGCAAAACTCAACTAATAGTCAGATTTTCGTGAAATTTTCGGTACTTATCCATTTTAAAAATGAAATTACATATAAAATGCAATTTTCGTAAAATATGAGGGGAAATATTTTTTTAGTGCATGTCCCCACCCCTATTTATTTTTTGTGAAATTCGAACAAAATATATTTAAATCGATCGAAATTTCTATTTATTATGAAACTCCTGACAGGCAATAGCAGAAGTGCTCTAGTCAATATAAATTTCCACACCATCTTGTTTTCGGTTTAACTTACCCCAAAATTCTAGCCTCCCCCACCAACTCCTAGAATTGTAACAGTCATAAATAAAGACTTTATCTCTTGAAGAACTGTCTCTGTTATGCGATTTGATTACACACTGACCAATCAGCTTGCAGGGCATATTGATTTCATTTATCACCTGAAGAACTATTTCAGTAGAGAGATTCCTGAAATAGGGGTAAGCTATAGAAACAAAATTTTTCAAATAAATGCCAAAAGTGGCTTATTACCTTCATTTATATGTAAATAGATGGGAACAAGTGATTTTTTTCAAAACGGGTCAAAATTGGAGGGTCGCTGGCCCCAAACGTGATTTGACCGCGTCAACCCGTGAAAATGGCCCAAATTTCGCCCCCGAACACACTTAATCATTTATCGAAAGCCACAGGGTACATTTTTTGACTATAAATGCATTTGTATCATTAAATCTTACATTCCCATTGGCTATCCCACAAGTATAGGGCTTTTTAGGGTATCTCAGAGTCCAAAATGGGTCAAAATTAGCCAAAAATGGTCGGAAATCACGGATTTTCCAAAATGCACCTCCCAAGCCACACAGGGTGCAATTTTTGACCATAAATGGCTCTATATCATTAAATCTAACATTCTCACTGGCTATCCCACCTATATAGGGCTTTTCAAGGTATCTTAAGAGTCCAAAATTTTATCCATGTGAGATAAGTCTGTTTCACAGATCAAGTTGTGAGATGGCAGATTGGACAGAAGCTCTGTATCAACTTTAGTAAGATCAGTACAACGTGGCTTCTCTCCTTCAACAGAAAACCCAAATTCACGCCCTCGTTATCTCTGGATATCAATAGCACCCTGTTGACAGAAACTTTCCATGATGTGGATTCCAAGCTTGGACGTTGGTTTTATCAGATTGAAGGAATAGTCAACTTGATACTTCCTCAAAGTTTCCAGATTATTATCTTTTAAATTGTTATAGAGATCAGGGAGAATGTTCAGCATTACATTTGGGGTTTCACGCTCGCACATGTTGAGAAATGGCAATGTCACTTTAAACCGAAACCATGCGACACATTTCAATGCCACTTCTACGTAAGGAATTTCGAGGTAGAGCTGACAGGCTTGAACCAGCTGGTTATTTGCTCCAGTTTCATGAAAGAGTCTCTCTGATATCTTCGATGGATCAATGCAGCAGCACTGTATGCAAGGAGACCAAATCTTCGTTCTTTATAGAGAGCCAATTTCTTTGGTTTCTCTTTCTTCCTCAGCAAATCATCAAATTCTTCATAAAGAGATGTCTTATGACCATCATTCGACACCAGCTTTCCCATGGCCTGAATCACTGCTGGAACCAATCCTTTTGACAAAAATGAGCGTATAGAAGGCATCATTTTGAAAACTTTTTCTGGAATACAAAGTTTGGTTTCAATTTTCTTCAAAATTGACAAATTTCCACTGTCAAATACCTCACAGCTGTGACTAACACAGAGTAGATGGAGAGGTATATGAGTTGATGACAAACTTTCATGGTCTTCCTCAGAGGATTTTATACGTATGATGATAGGTTTCATCAAAATAGGATAAATTTTAAATTTGAAAGTGGTTCAACTCCCTTAGGTTAGGAAGTTTTTTTATACATGAAATATAAATTTCATCAAAATAAGATACACAGTGGTGGAAAAAAAAATTGATGCCTTCTTTTAACTTTCTTAATTTAAGAAATAAAAAGTAAAATAAATTTCTGACAAAGCAAAAAAAAAATCAAGTTAATTGCATAATTTTTAGTAATTTTATAAGATTTTGAAGTTACTGGAATCAATCTGCAGTCAGCAACCTTGGTGAGAGTCTGTTTTTCATAAGCAAAATTGTACCAACCTCAGAAAAAAATCTCAAAAATAGAAAAAAAATCCTTAAAAACACACTCCTTACTCGTTTTGTTTGGTTTGTTAATGTTGAAAATTAGCAACTCATAAAATTTATAACAAATAAACATTTCCAGAAAAATTGAGTATAATTTTCATTCTTTGTAAAAAAAAAAAACATGCCAAAATTGTACATTTTTTTACCCAAATCAGGTGATATATTTTTTTCATAAATTGCAAAATATCTTCGTACTGGCTAAAGTTCACGTATTAAAATATATACTTTTAGGAATCCTTGGTTTATGGGCTATCTCATGCAATAAATAGATTTATGTGAGGTTTAGCCGTTTGCAGAATAATTGACCCTGAAATATTTCATGGTTACAAGAAAAATTTTGAAACATTAAGATTTTCTCAATTCTTTTCATAATTATGTGTCTTTAAATAGAAAACATTTGTTGCAAGTGGATGTTGAATACAAGCTATGTTGTTAGTTTACTTGTTACTGTTCATAAACTGTAGCATAGATACTCATTTTTAAGAAATTGAGAATTGTCCATTGAGAAGTTCTGTGTCCGTTTGAGATTTCCTTGGTTTTCTTTTTAAACTTTCCTTTATATCATTTAAACTTTCTTTACAATGTTTTTTTTTTTTTTTGTTGTTGTTGTTGTTGCAGTGATTGTTTTATAACATCAATATTTACGTTTCCGATATACGATTTACGTAAGATGGAAGAAATCAGCAAAGTGTCCATTACACAAAAACAAATCTTCCAAGTAATCATTGATTACAGGTTGCACTTTCCACCGACCAAATCCCCTGGTTATGATTGTTGTATCAGTAAATGTGGAATAGAATTCAATGTAATCCAAGATTCTGCTGATTGGTTGGAATTCTTCAAATCCTCATGGATGCAATTCAATCATTTTAAGAGTCAGCCCAAGAAGAAAGGCAATTCAGCTGTGCTCGAACTTGCTGCTACAGAAGTAAAGTTGTTTGATGCTGCCTTTGTAGTTGTTGAGAGTGAAGATGTTATAACAACAAAGAAAAGAAAGTGTTTCAGCGACCTGGTTCCTCGAATGATGAAAGAAAGGGACAGATAAAGACCTCAATGCTGTCATCCCCACAACTGATAAGTCGTACAGAGTTGAGAGCTGAGGATCTGTGTGCACAACTTGGCAATAAGCCATATAATATAAAGACAAGAATTCATGACACGATGAAAGATTTAAAGTTTAAAAGCATGTGTCAGGACGAGGTGATGCAGGTTGTATTCTTTGTGCTAGTAAGCAGACAGACTGGACAAATCCTGAATTTATTTCTGATGGATTCCCAATGTGCTGAAGATACTCTGAAGTTGTGGGAAAGTCTAGTTGATGATGATGATGATGGTGTGGTTTCTACTAAAAGTGATGACTTCAAGACCAGGTTTTTTATTTATTTATTTTTTATTTATTAATCTTTTTTTTACATCGGAATCACCACTTATTAAGGCCTGGAGGCTACTCAAGAATAAGGGTTAATGGGTATATATTAGTCAATGGGATTATAGCATAGTAATCGTAAGTAGTGAACATTTTGTAAATTGGATTACTTAGGGGGACGGTGTTACAGTGAAACTAATTTCTGTATCAGACCAGAAAAGTATCACCATGCCTACATCAATGGCATTACATGGTTCCTCAAAGTTATGTAGCATTGCCACATAGATTACGAACAATGGATTGAGAAGTCGGGGGCATTAAGTGACCCGATTCATGCCTCCAGAGAAAGAGTCTTCGACAAAATTCACATGGAAACTGGTCTCTATCTGGGTAGATGTAATATTGCTGGAAAAGATGAGACCCCAAGAAATGACCCTCAAGGAAGATGTTTTTTTTTTCTCTGAGGATGTTATTGATGTCATACAAGAATTGACTCCTGTGAAACACAGGGATAATTTGTTGCTTTTACGTCACCAGTTGTCAACAATCGTTAGTGTTGTATCTTCCTCAAGACAAGTTAATCATGTATAAAGATGAAAATTCTTTGCCAAATACAATTAGGAATATGTGTGATCATTTTAAATGGGTGAAGCTAAATCCTACTTTACATGGAATAATTCAATATTCAGTCGAATTGATGGCTATGAATTAAGAGTCCAACAATAAAAACGTTCATAATTATTTGCAATTCCTTTCAAGGAAAACATCAATTGAACAGTTAACTGATGTTATGTGTAGACTGCTTAAACGTTCTGATCCTGGTGTTGTGAAGCAGTCCAATCAATTGCATCCTAATAAGTATTGCACTGAATGTGGTGCAAATGATCACACTATTTGATCTCCTGCTGGGATTTTCAACCTACCAAGGAAATTTTATGTTTCTCTTGTTGAAGATATCTTACTTAGTTGATATGTTGTAATATATATATATATATATATATATATGTGTGTTATATACTATTTCCGTATTCACATTCTGATACTTACAAGACCTGGATGATTTTTCACTAAGATATGCCCAAATATCTAATTTGCACTTTTTGGGAGCAAAATTCTGAATTTAGGTTTTTTGGACCTTACACACACAAAATTTACATTTCTGAAATATTTTGATTTTTCTGTATTCGACTCATCATTTTGTTTAAAAAAAAAAAAAAAAAAAAAAAACCCTCAACCACTTCCTGGGGACTTCTCATTGTCTTTATTTCCACAAATCAGCAATCTGGGTCCACAGTGAGATATATTTAAAGTTTTAAGGGAATACTTTCATAGCTTCCTTAAGGATGCACTTAGAAATTCAAGAACACTTCCATTGTCTTCCCCTGTAAATTTTACATGAGAATACACTATATATATATATTTTTTTTTTTTTTTCCTTGATTTATATATTTACTAGCAGGCTGCTCAACATTGCCCAATTATAGAATACGCTTAAATATATTTTACTTTATGCAGATTATGTATTTTTTGTTATAGAGCCAATTCTCTATTAATTACATTGTACTTAATCTTTGTATATACTCGCTTGAATTTTGTGCTGAAGGGTGTCATCAGTAATGTTATGGCTTCGTTCCTTGTGCAGTTTTGGATCTTCCAACATTATACTACTCTAACTAAGCTGACCCCCGTCAGAGCTGATCAGGTTCTGACACACTTTGCTTCTGTGCCATGCTATGTGACACATCTCTTCCTAGGCCCGTTTTGTTCTTGGTACAGAACAGGGTACACATTGGATAAGTACATGTCGTTCAGATAAGGTGATTAAAACTGTGCTGTTGAAAGCTATTACCCTCCCTCACCAGAATAAATTCCTTTTATTTTGAAAATTATTTCTCTTCAATTTTCCTTGACTATGCTAGTACTGCTCTCTTTCTTGTATCTAAACCGCTCTGTGCCGTAGGTGACAATGATTTTTTGACATTATCTGGAGACTGTCTGCTGAGCGTCTACCTACAGCATTCAGAACATCACTTATATCCATGTCAAATTCTTGACACGCATGTTTTTTCTACAGCTATAGGCTGTTTTATTTTCCTTTTAAACATCAAATTTGATGTAATAAAGGAAATATCATTTCCTACATGAGGAAACTAGGTGCTATGGTGAGTTTCCTGGTCTTGCTTCTCCTCCCTCTGATCAGGATAATTTCTTGTGTATTGCATTGAGTTGGTCTTTCCTTGACATTTCATTAATTTTCAAACTCCGTATATTTTTGTATATTTTTCCGTGTGCACATAAATTCATAACATTGATCGTTTCCAGTAAGGCTGTCCTATGTGAGATCTCATCCCCTCCCCCTCTTGGGATCATTGATTTTATTAGTGTTTATAGCAGTAGAATATTTGGATCCTGATAACGGTGGTTAGGGGTGTGGAGCTAACCCAGACATGCTTCTTTTGTAGTTTCTCCTCACCGTGAATTAACTTTCTAATTTGTCATCCAGTCTGTTCCTAACAGTCACTGAAAAGAAAAAGCTTTGAATATATAATAGTGTTTTCAAAAGTTTAAAAAAAAAAAAAAATGACCTGGGTGCTATCAGCTAGAATCAAAACCAAAACATTTAGTTCTCTGGCAGTATTTGATACCATCTAAGCTAACGAGACATGCATATCAAAACTTTATAAATTAACATAGTTAAACATAAGTGCTTTTAAGTATTTTAAATGATTTTAATTGTCTTTTCATTAAACTCACTAACGCAATTTTTTAATTTTTTCATCACTCGCCGGACGACGACTTATGGAAGTCGAAAATGCTCATGAATGTGGCAAATTTCTTTTCACATTCAAATGGAACGTTCGAATACTAGCCTGCCAAAAAGAGAAAAAATGGATTGCAAGAAAAACAAACAGGCATTATCGCTGCTTTTCAATGAAACATGCATTAGAGAAACATAATAACGATATTTGCTCATACGTAGAGCACACACACTATGTCAAACTATGCCTGCCATGTAACTATTTTTCAATTTTGGTCCCTTAGCAGCTATTTTAGTAGCTAAAAACCGAATCAATTTTGTTTCACAAGTATGGATATGCCATATCTCAAGTTTCAATATGTGGACCAAAAATAGTATTTTGGTAGAGACTGTTCTCCAGACAGATATAGATTTATTCTAAATACAGCTCCAAATCTTATGCAGTTATACACAATGTAGAAAATATGTACAAATAGAACCGTGCGTAATAGTGAAATGAAACTAATCATCCAATAAGGAATCGGGGGAAAAAAAACGAACAGTGAATTAATAAAAGTTTGTTTTTAAAGGAATATGCAGATTAGTAAACCTTTATTAAGTCACTTGTGCATATCCATGACTGAGTATATTAAGAAGTTTGTTTTAATTTTTAAATAGAAAAAGTGGGTTTTTAATATCAGTTGTCAGTGCGACAAATAACTCAATTTTATGTATGTAGATGTTTTGAAAATTTTGTTTTTGTTTTTTACTATTTGATCATAAATAGACATTTTTATATTCACATGTATATCTTTTTTTCTTTTTTTTTTTTCTTTTTTTTTTTTTACAGATTTCTCCACTTGACTCCATTCATAAGCTGAAAGAATTAATAGCTGTCCAGATGGATATCCCAGTCGCACAACAGAAGTTAGTCTATCAAGGAAAAAACCTCTCAGGTTTGTAGACATTATATATACATAGATTTCTCAGATCTGTTAACATTTAGGTATTATGTATATGCATATACTTAACAGATTCCGATCACATTATGGAAAGGTTTGAAAAAGCCTTGAATTTTGAGCTTTGTCTTGAAAAGCCCTTTTTTTCTATTATCTTGTTTAGGGCTTGAAAATTAGATTTTTTTTTCTGTCTAGTAAAAAAAATTGTCTGAATATTAAAAATCAAAATTAATACATTTTTTTGAAATTGCATTGTATTATTATTTCTGGTAGTGTCGATTCAAGAGTTATGCCCCTTTATCACTACTCGATGTTATGGACTTGGCTTAGATGATAACAAATAATGCTGGAGAGCTATGTTTTGGTTTCGATTCTAGCGGATGGCACCTAAGTCATATTTTTTATTTAACTTTTAAAATCACTTTTATTTATTGGGTACAATATAATAATCAATAGAAAATTGGTTTATGATAATAAATACAAAATCTGCATAAATTAAGATATCATATTAAAGTACATTTTACAACCTGGGAAACATTAGGTGGCCTGCTTCTATATATAAGTGATTTTTTTTCTGTATGTGTGTTGAGCAGTCTCTACTAAGTTACTCTGTCAATTTTTTGTCTGCAGACTTGAAACTTGATGTATAAGAGATTTGAACCTGTGGGACAAATCTGATGTGATTTTTAACCAGTTAAAATAGCTATTAAAGGGTAAAAATTGAAAAATTAGAATTTGACAAGCATAAATCGATTTAGTGCTTTACTACATATGTACAAATATACATTTATACATTAAAGTATGTTCCTTTTTTAAGTCTTGATATCCATCTGTCGTTAGCTCAGATGGTAATGAATAATGCTAGAGTCCTAAATGTTTTAATTTCAACTCTAACTGATACCACCAAAGTCTTCTTTTTTTTTTTTTAAACTTTAGAAATCACTACTGTATATTGGTTACAATATAATGATCAATAAAAAATTGGCTCTATAATAAAAAATACAAAATCTACATAAATTAAAATATATTTAAGTGCATTTTATGACTGAGCAATGCCAAATGACATGCTAGTTGTTTATATATCAAATTTTATTTTGGAGACTAATTTTGTCTGGAGAAGGCTTTGAAAATCTGTATGAACCCTGTAGAAACCTTATGCATGCATAAATCTCATAGTTAAGAGTGACTCTATAGACCTATGTCATTAGCTACTACATTGAAATGTAGGGGAGGGAGTTACTTCTTTCCCAGGATTATTCCACTTTCCCTTTGTTTTCACTATATAATATTGAATGTTTAGCAAGGAAGTATCAAGTACCGTTTTTAAGTCTTTGGTATAACTCAAGTGAGAATTGAATCCTCGTATTAAATAGCGAGCATGCCCACCATTATGCCAAAACTTTAAAATAGTTTTTCTTGTAATATTTTAATTTTATGTTCTGAATACATTTTTTTTTATTGTGTAGAGAAGTATTTTTATTAAAATAAAACCAGTAGCTTTTTTTTTTATTATTATTTAAGATTGACAGAGACACCCAGGCCATGGCTTCCCAAACAAAAGCGTTAAAAATTATAAAAAGAAAAAAAACAAAAACATATATGACTAAAATAAAATATTGATTCACGTGCATGAACTTTGTACACCTACCAGTATCCTCTATCTCTACAAAGCCACCATTCACCCATGCATAGAGTATTTTTGCCGCATCTGGACTGGTGCACCAACCTCTAGTCCAGAGGTTCTCAACCAGAGATAAACTTATCCCTAGGAGGTAAAAAGTTATATAGTTGGGAGTAAATGATTGAAGTACTTAATAATTTAATAATTATTGGTCTATCGACTTAGTTGGATTTGAACTTTAGAATTCACCCTCGTCCGTTTGTTCTCAAAATTCTCAATAACCACTGATTACATTTTTCTGAAATTTTGCATGAAGTTACTGAGGGAGGAAATGCAACATTCTTGGATTTTTTATAAAAATTCTGGTTGCGTCATAAGGGGTCAAAATAGCCAAAAATAGCACTTTTCAGGGCATAGAATATTTTCCAGCCATTAGATTTTGCTGAAAATTACTCACAAGCAAAACCACATGAACATACATCTGGAAATGTAATATTTGACCCTGGGGAAAATTCTGGTTGCGTCCCCAGAGGCGTCAAAAGGGGTCAAAATAGCCAAAAATAGCACTTTCCGGGGCATACAATCTTTTCCAATCATTAGATTTTGCTGAAAATTACCCAAAAGCAAGACTACATAGATATATATTTGACCTTGGCAAAATTCTGGGGCTAGGGGTGAAAAACACCTTTTGGGGCTAATTTTTATTTTTCTCCTAAAATTCAAGGCATCAGTCACGGGACCATATAGTTTTTCGCTTGTTTCTTTTCCGATTGTATCATGTCTAAGAAACGTACATACCCGGATTCATATTTCTATTCTCTTGTTATTACTGAAAAGTATAATTACAAATCTTTCTTTTTGAAGTGAGGAATTCATGTTAAGGATGCAACAGAATTTCTTTTAATAAGGTCGTTTCTTAACATCATCTGATTTATTAATACAGATTATTTAATCTTAGCCATTAAAAACCACCTACATGTGACGAATGGAATTACGCGATAAACAGAAGGAATGAGAAAAGGTATTCTGTCAATGTTAACATGACAACGAGCACACATTGTAATAATAAGCTCTTGCTGATTTTTCTCTCTTCCAATCTGAAGCATGTGGTATAACGAAAAAACGGTGGCGTGTTACTTTTAATATTGTTAAAAACCAAGATTCTCTCTTTTCACCACCAATACTCAGATCATTGTTTGGCCTGAATCAAGATAAATGATTTTCTTAAGGAAGCCCCCTTATTTCGATAATCTGCTAGAACTGACTTTCATACCAGATCTGAAATGGAAGCCATATATACAATCTGTTGCTAAGATTGTTGGGAAAATGGTTGGATCATTCGCCACAGAATTACATGACTCCTGATGTAATCCTTTACTTATATAAGACTCGGGCACATTCTAATGCTGCTATATCTGAAGTGCTGCTTGGGGCACTCTTTCTTGTCTTGACAAAGTCCTAAATCGACTTTGTAATCTAGTGGGGGATGATCTTTTCTCGTCCCTACAGCCTTTTCACACACAAGTGATGTTGCTAGCCTCCCTCTGTTGTATCCTTATATTCATGGTAGATGCTCGACTGAACTTTAATCCTGGTTCAACCTATAAAACATTCACAGCAAGAACTCATCTTATCACAACTGCAAAGAATTATCCTTTCCTTCTCAATGTCCCTAGTGTTAGAATTTCCATGAACAATTTTTTTTTTTCTATTAACATTCATAGAATACAGTGCTATAATATTGCTGTAGGGGAAAAATCTATAAAAGTAAAAATAGACATTTTTACAAATCCAGCAAATATAGTTTTTATTAAGTGGAGTAATGTTTTTTATATATAAAAAAAGAATAGTTTTACAAATCTGAGCAATTATGGAATAAGAATCCTGAAAGCCGAGAGACTCGGAAGGACACATTTCAGTCGATACCGGTTGATTGCCAACATAGTGTCATTTATAAACGAACATACACAACCCAAGGTGTTTATTCGTTGATTTTTAATATAAGGAAAGATTTATTCGTAGAAAAATGGTGGGAATATATATATTTCATGTGTGGTGTGTTTTTTCAGGTGGAGTGGAGGTAAACGAACGTGGAGATCATGATTTTTGTTTTTCAATGCTCACCTTTCCTATCTTTGGTGAGTGAAGGAAAAATCCTCTTATACCTAGGCAATTTTTATGCATCAAATATTAAATCTTTAGTTTAATTTACAAAACTGTTGCAGATACAAACTTTATCATTTTTTTATGTAAGCGCCAACAAATGAAAGATTTTATAACCTTTATTTAAAAAAAAATCTACTTGCCTCTCTACAAGGCCAAAGTTAGATACTATGTAATGTAGGGAACATAAAATATTTAAATAAACTAATTTTTAACAATGTTATTTTAAAATTTTTTTGTTTTTATCATTTCAAAAAAAATTTATTTATTTGACAATGGTTTTACTTTTTACAAATTTTCAGATGAAAAAACGATCGCGTCATATCAGATACCAGAGAACGGAAAGGTCTTCTTAGTTGCAAAGAAAGCTGATGCACTTGAAAGCAGTAATGACACTTCCAGTCAGCGGCCGACACAGTTCTATGACAAGCTGCGACATTTCCTTCGTAGGCACTTCACAGACTCGGATGCAGAGTTGGTGCTAAGAGAATTCAAAAGGGTAAATTTTTATAAGCTTTTTTTTCTTTTTTTTTTTTTTTTAAATGATACAAGAATACCCATTTTCTCAAAAAAATGGAGGGTAGAAATGTTAGTTTTCCAACCAATAAACCAAGCATATAAAACTAAGCAAACCTTTTACAAACTTTAGACATTATTTGGACTACTGTTCTCATCTTTAATGGTATTATCACATTTTGTTTGATGTAACTTCTAACCATATCCAGGTGCTCTTTGTTGAATTCCGAAATCTGTATGGACAAACTCTTAAGTGACTTAAAGATCTTAGATATTGGAGCAGAAACTAGCGTTGGGACTGTTAAGAGGAAAAATTGGAAATTTTGTGGAGATCAGAAGCGGAAAAATTTATGCCTATTTTCTGATACCAAAAACAATTATTTTAATTGTTTTTTGTTTGTTTTTGCTTAAAACTTAATTTTCTATTGCTGGTATCAATGAAAAAAATTTATTGCTTTTAAATTACCAGTTAAAGTAAAATCTATAGATCGCAAGTGTATTTCATTTTGGGAAAATATATGCACATACTAGCAGGGAGCATCCGGCATTGCTCGGTCATAAAATATGCTTAAATATGATATTTTAATTTATGCAGATTTTCATATTTATTATTTTAGAATTAATTCTCTGTCAATTATTTCATATTATATTATACCCAATATGCAGTTGTGATTTCAAAAGTAAAAAAAGAAAATATGACTTGTGTACCACCAGTTAAAACCAAAATTTATAGCGCTCCAGTCCGAGACATAACCAAATCAGTCATTGTCAGTTGGATAAGAAATAGTTAAAAATAAACTTAAGATTAACGTACAAATGTATACTTGTGCATGTGTAGAAAAGCAGTTTAAGTTAACTTACGCTTGCCAAGTTCTCATTTATTTCAATTTTGACCCCTATTTTAACTTGGTAAAGACCCATAAAAAAAAAAACTTTCACAAAAAATGAAATCATTTGTGCGGCCTCGTGCGGCTCTGCAATCTTCCGATCTTCTTTCTTGTGAGTTTTATAAATGAAATTATACTGGTTTTTGCAGTGATCCAAAAATGAAAAATAATTCTATAGCTAAATATTTAGATATTTAAAAAGAATCAGAATCAATAATTGTATTAAAATTGGGAATTTAGAACAGAATTGGTAATTGTATTAGAATCAGGCGGAAAATATTGGAATCAGCCAATTGCGTGTATAAGCCTACTGTCTTAAAAAATGACATGATTTCCACCTTTAGTTAGTCAACAGATTGCTCTTGTTCTGGCAACCATGATTGGGTAGAAATTTTCAGGAATTATGTTCAGAATGTTTAAGGTTCAATCTTCAGTACAGGCGATATATTACTATAATTGTTGAAAACTTTTACCCAATAATGGCTGAAAGAACAAGAGCAATCTAATCTTATTGATTAAATAATGGGTTTGTTGCATTATATTTAACAAAATGATATTACTGGACAACTCAACGCACGAATAACTGTTTGTGGGCAGTTGATGGATGAACTAAGTGCACATGTCTGGAAATTATTACCATTGCGTACTGCCCTCAATGAGAAATGCTTAGTTGGGGGCAGCACATGGTTTGGTGACAAGTCTAGCTATATTTCAGTTCTTATTTTTTTGAAAATTGTGGGTCAGACTTTATAATTTTTATTTTTTTTTTTTTTTTTAAGTTTGTACAGTCCAAAACGGATACATACAATATGACTTTTTTTTTTTTTTTTTTTTTTTTTTTTAAAGATATTTTCATTTTTTAATGTCTTGATTAAACTGTACAAGTGCCTTATTTTTTTTTAGATTTGCCTTTGGGCATTTTATTTTTCTATTTCTGGAAACAGAAGCTCAATTTTATTGTGGTAAATATCTTACTAAAAAAATGTATACTAAACATGAGTCTAGTTTGGCAACGAATAATGAAAATGTTAAAAAAAAAAACAAAAAAAACTATAGAACATCTGTATTCATACATTTTATAAAAAGGTTTATGAACATGTATCTTTAGTTTTCTAATAAAATGAATGTACAAAAAAAATTGGATTGTTATTTTCTTTTAATATTTTGGTTGACTAAAATAGAAATCAATCTACAGGCAGACATATGCCTTATTTATAGGTTTAGGAGAGAAAGGAAGTGGATTTTTTTTTTTTTTTCTTTAAGTAAAACTTATTTCGCATATTTTTTTTCTTGTAAAATTTTACTTGCATATATAAGATTTCTTTTTTTTTTTCTTTTTTTTTTTTTGTAAAATTTGAATATATGAAAGAATTTGATTTTGTTTGAAACTTGAGTATTCAAGACTTTTTTTTTTTTTTTTTGTAAAACTATTTGTAAGATTTATTTTTATTTTATTTTTTTGTAAAATTTTACTTGGGTATTTGTAAGATTTATTCTTTTGTTTATTGTAATTTTTATCATAATTAGTTGTTTTGGTTTTTACAGTAATGTTTACCTTGAATGTAACATCGGTAGGAAATTAATTTCTTATAAAGAAAATAAAATTACTCTATTTGATAATCGTGTTAGTATATAATTTTTATACAGAGTGAAATATTTTTCTTAAGTCAAATTATTTTTAAAAAATATTTGATGCAGACTTTTATATTCATAATAATTAAATTTCTGTTATTTCTTTTTGCAGGATTTGGAAAATCGCATGAACTGTCTAAGCTTGGATGATATTGAGAGGTTGGCCACAGTCAAGTTGTTAAAAGCCAGACAGACGGAATATTTGTAGCACTTTTTTTCTTTTTTTTTTCTTTTTTTTTTTTTACATTTAAAAATTAAAAAAACAATTTTTTTTTTATATTTAAAAGAAAAAAAAAAATCCAAAAAGTTTATTTTTTCTTTTCACTTTTCTAAATACTCCCTTTTCTGTGCGATTTTTGTCATGCCCAATTGGTAATATACATATGTGTGCATGTGGATATCTGCTTGTATGTTTCCAGTGTGCTACAAGAGTTATGAGTGTGGGTGGGTGGGTGGGGAAAAGTGACCTTGTTGGAGAGAGAGCGAGAAGGGAAAATGGTTATTAAACTTTTTTTTTTTTTCACTTTTTCATTCACTTATGATGCAGTTTTACAACAATATTAAAACGATGAATTAAATGAACTTTATTTTGTGGATGGATGAAAATGCTAAGTTTTAGTCATTAAAATATTTAAATATTATTTGGTTTGTTTTTATCCTCTTAGTTGTGTGTATATATATATATATATATATATATATATATATATATATAATGACATTCACTATTGTTTTTTTTTAATGTTTTTGAATTTTTCAGATGAAGATTGATAATTCATATTATTTGGATTATATGGATTACTGTTATTCAGAAAATTTTGACTAATATAACCTCTGGCCTTCTTCAGGTGTATCTTGTATCTTGTTGAACTTTACGCCACAAGTCCTTATGTAGGGACCCGTTAGATAATGAATAAAGTACAGGGTAGTACAACAAAATCGTCACCCTAGAAAAGACATGATTCCATTTCTATTTGATAAAAACTAGTTTTCATTTTTTGTTGCAGACCATCCACTAGTTGGCCAGTTGTGTACAAATCCCAAGAGCGATAGGAGCTTTCTATCATGTTTGAAAGTGACACAATGTTCAACAAGCAAGATTGGAGGTGTGCTGATGTATGACTTATGCTATCTACTGATCCAAGTTATGACAACAGGACCATTGCCAGCACCCTCAAAATGCATTGCTGGATTGCCACAAATAACATAGATGTGTCCAGGGTAATGAAAAAGTTTCTGGCCACAATTATGGTCTTTGGTGTGGTTTCAAGTGAGGGCCACATCATACCACCTTACATCTTCGAAGTCGGCTTGAAAATCAACAGCAAAGTGTACTTGAAGATGCTGAAGAGTGTGGTAATCCCCTGGTGTAGTCAGGCGGATCCTGGCAGACCTTGGGTGTGGCAGCAGCAGTCTGTGTTGGCCTACAAGTCCAAAGAGACCCAGGCTTGGCTTCAGAGGGGTGCTACGACGTTGTACTCTTCTTTCACTGTCCCCCCCTTCCTCCCCCAACCTGAACCCGCTGGACTCTTTTGTTTGATTATATGTCGAGAATATCACCAACATGACCTCCCACAACACCAAAGCTAGCCTGATTGGCGCCATCCGCTAAGTATTTGCCGAGCTCCAGCCAGCGCTTGTGGAAAAGGCATGCTCCCAGTTCTGGATCCATATCGAGGCAATGATTGAGGTTGAAGGTGGCTACATTAATTTGAAGTCAGCTCTGCTACATAATCAAGTTACCTGAATTGATTATTTTCAATAAAAGTTTTTAAAGAAAGCTGTAGTGTTGTTTTCTTACGGCGACACTTTTATTTAGGGTTCTGTTTGAAATTCTGTGTAAATTCCTGAGTTTGATAAAATACACCTAAAAAAAGATTGTAAGTTACCTCGATTGAAACATTATGAAAATAACACTCAAGATGGAACAGTAGTCCACATAGTATACATTCTTGGTTTATGTTAAAAACATGAAATTTTTAAGTTGCATCCATCTGATCTTTGCATTTAGCGATGAAAATACTATTTCAAACTCATTTGACTGGAAAAAGATATTTCAAACTTGTTACATAACAAATTTGGGGTTAGTCATAAAAATACTAGGAGTTGGAGTCAAACTGATCTTTTTTTTTTTATTGTTTACTGTTTTAACTTAATTCTTTGGGTAACACTAAGTAGATGCAGCTAGTTTTAACCCTTTATGATCTGAATTATGATGTAGATGATTAAAAAAAAATGTTTGCTGTTTTTGAATTTTTAACATGAGGATTGGTTATTCGTATTATTTGGATTCTTTGGACTACTGTTCGATAAATCCAAATAATACGATGAATAAGATGATCAAAATCAAGATGAGAACAATAGTCCGATGAATCTAAATAATATGAAAAAAGTGTTCATTAATTTTAGTAAGTTTAATGGGCAATGATACTATGATTGTTTTCTAACTGGAAAAATTATGAAGTTCAGTAGTTAAACTACTACTGAAAAGTTTTGCATTTCATAAACTTATTCTATAGTGCTGAAAAAGTGTTTATGACAATAATTGAAATCATCCACTCTCTGAGACAGATGGTGGCATACTCAATGTAAGCAATGGACAGTTGCAATTTGGAGGTATCTGAACTAATATGTATAAGGCGGCGCGTTTGAATTAAATCCCATTTTATTTATGCTGTTATATCCATTTGTTTACGACTTAACAAATTAGATCAACCAGGTCATAATGGGTTAATACAAAAACAGCAAATGCTTGTTCTTCATATTTAAATCATTTCAGGCTGTAATTCTATTACTAATTGTGAAGAAAAATAGAAGATACTACTCATACAAGCAGCAGCACCTCTGTTTGACCTGTCATGTGACAAGATGAGGGAAGGAAAAAGAAAAGAGAAAGTTATCTATGGCGCAGTTCATACCAACTCCTCTTCACTTATGCACAACAACAATTCTCAACATCTATGCTCTCTCTTGGCTGTCAAAAAACTTGACTTCCTGGCCTTTACAATTTGTCTTTCTTATAGCCGCTTTTACATTCGTATGCAAATTAGTGCCACTGTATGTATATAAAGAATCCATCTACAAACGTAAGTTTTTCTTTTCTTATTCCTTTCCCGTCCTATCATCTGACATGCCAAACAGAGGTGCTGCTGCTTGTGTGAGTTGTATCTTCTATTACATTAACAAAACTGGAAATTGTGAAAGAAAGGAAAAGAAACTGTAGGAGATCCAAAGAAAATTGGATAAAACAGATTTTAAAATGATTAAAACAAATCGCTGGAAGCTGTTAGAACATTTCCAGTTCAATTGCAAAAAAAATAAATAAATAAACGTTCCCTTTTCAAAGTAAAGCAGGCAGTCTTAATAGTAGAAAATCTAAAATAAGAAGTTTGGTATTTTGCACAGCCCTAAGGAGTTTTCTCTTGATGCCAAAGTCAACAGAGTATGAATTATTGTTTAAATGTGTTTTTTCCCCTGTTCACTGCAGTATGTTGGTCGTCCTGTGCAGTTCTAGGAGGTCCATGCTTTCAGACTTTACCGTTGAGAAGCAGTTAGTTTATTGCTAATCACCTGAGACGCTCCTACTGGGGAATGCCAACGGGACTGTCCAGGCATTTTTTTTGCAGGCCAAAATGCTCTTCCTCTAGGGCGTTGATTTTTTGATTCCATTTTCCTACCTTTGTGCCACATCTTTTTGCTGTGACCCCGCAACCTTGAACAAACTAACTGAAAATGCTTTTTCAAATACAAGTACGTAAAAATTTGCTGAAAATGCTATTTTTTTTCTTTTTTTTTTTTTTTTTTTCTTTTTTTTAAGTTAAGCATGACAGATAATCTACATATATAAAAGCGAAAATGTATGTATGTGTGTTTGTGTGTCCACTAAAAACTTTCGACAGACAGAACAAAAATTCACAAACAAAAAACCGTCCTTTCATGATGACCGGTTCTACGCATGCGTCAGATGACGTCATGACCTGATTTAGTTTAAATAGTTGAAGAGGGTTCGATCCTACCAACTTAGCAAAACTTTTTACACCCCCCCTTCCCGTTTATTTTTTATTTAAGAGCACACACACCTCGAAACACCCGGGCAATGTCGGGTACCCCCGCTAGTGTTAGATAAAAGACGAAAGTAAATGAAAAGCCAATCAGCAGACTAACACTTGATTTCTTTTAACAGAAACATCTTCAGAGCAAAACAGGTGGCATTTTTTATGCCTTTTTTTTGTTTGTTTTTTTTTTTTTTTAGAGACGAGTTATGAGAGAGAGAGAAATTTTTGTTATTTTGTTTTCATCTGATTTTTGTCTGATTTATTTAAACGAAAAATAAAATAAAAATTAACATTTTTTCCACTCCAAACAAGACATAAGGGGAGAGGGATACTTAGTTCTCTCTCTCGGCAAGAACTGTGACACAAGAGTAAGAAAGTGGGATTGAGAAGTCAGCACCCCGAAGGAGACGTACTTTGATCTGCAAAATCTCCTGTCAGTATTCTTTTGTTTTATTTTACTTCAGTTGAAGTTCTCAGAAATCAAGAGGCCCCCTACCTGGGGCTAACACTTGAACTCTATATGAGATACATAGATATTCGAATGTTCCATTAAACTTCTTTATCTCTAAAACATTGAGTTAGTAAAGAAATTGAGAACATAATTTTCCTCTCACCTGTTAATCATTTTTATATGTTGTATATCTTTTGTTTTGGTCTCTTTGTCTCGCTGGATTCCAGGAGAAGAATTTATCTAATCTGGTGGAGTATCCAGCTTTGTGCTTGTATGTCGTCACAGAATATAACTGGTTGTTAAATGTGGGAATTACAAGAAGACATCGTTTTGGCACCAAATTATTTATTTATTTAAACAGAAAAATAGTAAAACATTAGAGCAACAGATTATGTGAAATGCTGTGTCAACCATCTTGAAAAGTCTTCCCCTTTCCGATCCAGGGGAGATAACTCTTTGCTTTTCGGTTATTTTCCTTTATGACACCTCCCCTTTGAAATGTGATCCTTGCAAGAGGTTTTATGTGGATCTATTTGTAAGATTGGCGTTGGCTTACAAATTCGCTGTGTTCTTCTTGTTGGGACTTTGATGTGAGACTTGCTTTGTTTATTATTTATAACTGGAACACTTTGGGGTATTTCAAATGTGTCCAGTAACATGTGAAGGGATGGCTGCAGCATTTGGACACCGCTCTGGAAGGGATTACTGACGAAACTTATTCGCATGTCTAACCCAAATAGATGATTGTACATCTACGTCATAGACGACATTGTCAGAACGGCGTATTATGCGACCTTGTGTCCATTTTTCTTTACCATTACGGTAGTCTTTAACCAATACAGGTTGGCCTGGAAGGAATTTACGGGGTTTTGCTCCATGATGGCAATTAAACTGGTTTTCCATCATTTTGTTTCTTCTGTAAAATTTAGTTGTTGATGGACGAATAGCATCAATTGGCAAATGTAGTTTCCTATTAATAAGTGCTTCAGCAGGAGACTTTCCATTTGGGCAACTTAGATTTGGGGTAGCTCCGTAGCTACTTAAAAATATTTGCATTATCTCTTCCCCTTTTAATTTCAAGAGTGATCTCTTGAAAGTGTCCACAAACCGTTCTGCTTGTCCATTTGATTGAGGATGGAAAGGTGGAGATCTCAGGTGCTGAATGCTGTTTTGTTTACAGAAAGAAGTCCACAAATTCTGCCAAAGTAAAAGCAGTACCATTATCTGAAACTAATACTTTGGGCACTCCCAACCTGCTGAAGATTTCCTGTAGTTTTCTTATAGTTTCTTTTGATGAGATGTGGCTCATCTGAAATACTTCTGGCCATTTGCTGTAAGAATCAACTAGCACGAGATAATTTTGTCCATTTATTGGTTCTGCAAAATCAATGTGCAGTTATGACCAAGGAATTTCTGGAGTTGGCCATGAATGTAATGTAGTTTTTTTGGGTGGACTTTGCAACTAGTTGACATTTGGAGCAACTCCTGACAAGTTCCTCTAATTGTTTGCCATACTTGGCCAATATACATAACCACAGGTCAAGGCTTTCATCCGATTAATTCCTTGTTGTCCCTGGTGAAATTGTTTGATTTTGAAGATTAGATGGAACAACATGTTCAGCAAAAAAAAAGAATTCCATTAGTCTTAGACAAAGAAGATCTTCGCTGAAAAAATGGTTGAAGTTGCTGATCAGTGCACTTATTAGGCCAGCTGGTAGAGTGGAAGTGCAGAACATTTTGTAGTAGTGGGTCTGTGGCTGTAGCCTCCTGGATCATCTCCGATGTGACCGGTAGTGCCCGCACTGTGGAAACAAGTCCAGAGACAACTTCAGGTTCTAAACATATAGCAGCGATGACACTGTCTTCTACAGCTTTTTGATGAGAAGAGATGAGTCTGGATAACGCATCTGCTTGGCCAATTTTGCTGCCTGGTTGGTATTTTATGGAAAAATAATAATCCAACAGCATAGTTGCCCATCTTTGTAAGCGGTTTCTTTAAACCAAAAATACTTGTTAGAGGCTTGTGGTCTGTGATCAAATTAAAGTGATGGCCGTATAGCATTTTGTGAAATCTTTTTACACCATAGATAATCGCTAGAGCCTCTTTCTCAATTTGGCTATATTTTCGTTCAGTGGGTGTCAATGATTTTGATGCATGTGCAATGGCTTTTTCACTTCCATCAGGAAAAATATGTGATATTACTGCTCCAACTCCATAGTCTGAAGCATCCGTCACAACAGTAATGTCTAATGATGGATTGAAGAAGTGATTTTCTTTTTTTAAATGATTCTTTGCATGTACTTGACCAGTTCCATTTAGTATCTTTTTGTAAAAGATGATTAAGAGGTCCACATAATTTGTGCAATTCAGGTAAAAAGGAACCCTAATGGCTTACAAGGCCCAGAAAGGATCATGGTGTTGAAACATCCCTTGGGGGTAGCATGTGTTTTATGGCTTGAATGTGATCTGGATCTAGCTTTCGGCCATTTTTGTCAACTAAAAATTCAAGGTATTTCACAGAAGTTTGGAAAAATTTGCATTTGTCAGGTCTTAAGTGGAATCCATATTGTTGAATTCGATCCAACAGAGAAGTCAAGTCATGCAGAAGTTCCTCTTGAGATGTGCCTGTAACGATGATGCCATCAATGTAGGCAGAAATTCCTGGCAATCCTGTGAGCATTGCATTCATGGTTTGTTGGAATATAACCGGGGCTAACTTGACCCCAAATGGAAGACGATGGAAATGAAATAATCCCTAGTAAGAATATTTTTAGAATCTTCAACTTCCATTTGTAAATATGCATCTGCAAGGTCTAGTTTCACAAAACAAGTTTCACCGTTGAGTTTTGAGAACAAATAATCTGGTACAGGTAGTGGATATTGGTGTGTCTCCAGTGCATTGTTTAATCCTGTGGGAAAATCTGCGCACAGACGTACCTTGCCATTAGTCTTCTTCACAATAACAATAGGTGCTGCCCAGGATGAGTTATTTGTAGATTGGATTATTCCAGCTTGTGGAAGGCGATCCAATTCTTTTTCCACTGTAGCTAAAGCTGCATATGGTACAGAACGCTTTAGTCTAAAAACTGGCTTTGCATCAGACTTTAGTTTTAAAGTTGCTTTGACTTTTATACAGCATCCAAGACCTAGAAAAACGTTGCTGAACTTTGTTTTAAGAATTTTCTTAAAATATGTTTCAACATCTGCTGCAGCATTAACATTGAAAGAATTGAAAATTGTATTAAGTGGAACATTGAAAAGATCAAGTTGCTCGATGAAATCGAAACCAAAAAGATTCAGAATTGATTAATCAGAAACATAGCATACCCCTGAAAAAATTTGCATGTTAACTCACTAGTTAGCTGTATTTTGTTTCCAGATGCACTGCAAGCAACATGGTTAGTATTTTTAAGCATTGGTTTTCCTAATAACTCCCATGTTGACTGTGAAATCCGAGTTATGTCGGAAGCAGTATCAAATTGAAATTTTATTGGCTTGTTGTTTATCTCAATAATTATATATTTCCTCTGAGCTTCAAAATTTACATTAAACGTAGCAAAAATTGAATTTGTGGTAGATTTTTGGAAATGCGTTGCCATGTTCTTATGAGTTTTGCCACTTGTTGTTGAAGAGTTCACCCTGGTAGTTTTAAAGTTATTTTTTTCACAAAATCCGTCCCTGTGACCACGACGTGAACATAGTTGACACGTGTCTGTTAAAAGGGCAAAAACGCACATAATACATATCACCACATGACCAACAAGGTGTTGGCGGTTTTATTCTTTTCAGTCAGGAATTTTTGTACAGATTTTAAACTGGAAACAGATGGAATAGCAGAATGTTGTTGTTGCACCATGGCAGTGTCCCGTTTAAGATTTATCAAGCGTTGACATTCTGTGGTCAGAATTTGCACTGTCATTTCTTTGTCTTTATTTAACAAAAACAGTAAATGTGTGCACACGTCAGCATCTGCTGGAGATTGTAACCCTGCGGTAAAAATAAGGCATTTAAACTGGTCCTCTGTGAGCGATTTCAGTTGAAAATTTTTACACTGAACATTAACCACTCCAGCATATTTGATAAAATCGTCATTAACATTTTTCGTCTACTTCAAACAATTGTATCAGATATTAAACAATGATGATGGCTCACCAAAAATGTCTGTTAACTAGGCTACTGTTTTGTCAAATGTGAAATTCTCTGGTTTCTTTGGTAGAATGAAGTTTACATAACGTTCATGTTCAATAGAACCCAGTTTTCTAATCAATAACCGTCTTTACCAGTCATCATTTTTTTCTTTAAAATCATTTTTAAACATATTTTTCCATCAGTCAAACCAAACGGAAAATGTCTGTTTTAATTCCGGATTGAATTGAAAATTGGTGATAGAATTTATAATATTATCAAAGGAGTTACTTAGAGTTGACGAAGCCAATTGTGTCTAAAATTGAAACGTTAATGTTTCTATTAATTTGTTTTGTGCCTCAAGAAATTGTTCTTGCCGACTTCTAAGTATCCTTTCCAGTAAATTTTGATCCCTGACGAAGAAATAATGCAGTTGTCTTTTTTTTTTTGTGCTATGCAAAAAAGGGAAAATTTTTTTTTTCGAAGAGACAAGTCCGTTGGATTTTTTTTTTCTAAGGCACCATGTGGTTCGTCCAACCAGGTCTTGTTTATTTTTATTTTTTTGAATCCAAGTTCATCTCATCCTCGTCACCAAGTCTGTTATGTCGTCACGGAATATAACTGGTTGTTAAATGTGGGAATTACAAGACATCGTTTTGGCACCAAATTATTATATGTTTTTAAACAGAAAAATAGTAAAATGTTAACGCAACAGATTATGTGAAATGCTGTGTCAGCCATCTTGAAAAGTCTTCCCCTTTCCGATCCAAGGGAGATAATTCTTTGCTTTTCGGTTATTTCCCTTTATAACAGTGCTATTACTTGAGGTAACATCACATGGAGAAGGTGCACCATTCTTCGTAAAAGCTAATGTGGGTTAGCCATAGAAAAGAGATCTTATTTGCGTTGCGAATACTATATGATTTTGAATATTTGGTCAGGGTTTACTTCCAGGGAAAAGTATCCTCATGCCAGGTTGTTCTGACAAACCCCTGTACAGATAGACCTTGGACACTTGAGGATAGTGTTTAGTAGGCATTCAAGTTCTCTTCCAGTAATGATGCCTCATGTGATTAGCAATAAAGTAGCCCCTTCTCAAAGGGAGAAGAAGGTAAATCCTGAAAAGGTGGACCTCTAAGAACTGCACAAAAGCAGCATTACACTGCAAACAGGGACCATTTCTATGTTGATTTGAGGGCCGAGGATAAAAATCCCTAAGCATAAGAAACTACTGTGATAAAGACCATTATTTTTTTCTTAATGCAATTGATAATTAGCCAACATTTGATGGCAACCTTCTGTCTAATGAGACAGTGGCGTTCTACATCTAGTCTAGTGCACTACAGCGTTTGCTGTGGCTATAAAGTCAAAGGTGGAGTTGCCTCTCCAGATGCAGGCCTAGGTGGGTATTAAGGTAATCTAGGTTTGCTCAGTTACCAAGGTCTCCTTCTCAGCATTGCAGACAAGTCCAACAGAAAGGCAAACCAATATGGTTGGAGCCAGCGCAGCTGCAGAAGTTGTTGGAAAGGTGTTGCATTGCGTCACCAACTACCTATCAGCATTCTAAACCAGATTTTATGTCAGGGTTTACTCACTTAGCCTTTTCCTTTCCCAAGGCATTCACAATTAACTAACAGTATTTTAATTAATCTGCTATTATGTAATGAAAGAGGTGCAACTCAATAAACCTCCAGTGTTCACTCGATGATCCCTGTCAAATTTATTTCATCTACCTTTAAAAGAGAAAAGTGTCTAACAACACATGCGACAGATAAAAATGTTCAGAGAAACGAAACTCGTGTAAAGAAAAATGTATGATTTGTTAACTGTGTACATATTTCTTGAAGCCTAACATCAATTTGTTCATGACATCTTTACAAATGGAGTGTAATATGGCTCTGACCTCTTTCTTGATAGATTCCTTTGGTTATGTGATGGTCCTAGGCTTCCATGTATAGCTCTGTGTTTTAAATAACTTCTGAGAAAGAAATCTTGGGTTAGGTTATGGTCAGGACTGTCGGGTGTCTATTCAAAGTCATTCTTGAATCTTAAACTCATACAGTCTTCAAAATTCTCTTTCAGCTGTTCCTGGGAGAGATTTGAGGTGCTAGAGCTTGCTTTATCTTGCTTTAACCTGAATTTTGCAATAATCAACAGGTAGAGCATCTGAAACTCATTCATGAGTGCAGTGTAGTGGGCTTTGTTGTATACTTTTTGGGGCACCCTGAATGGCTCAGAATGTTCATAGTTCTCAATGAATGCTTCTCTTGAAGGGTGCTTTTTCACATTTAAACTGATACACAAAAGTGGCCTGCACTTTCTTGAACAAGCCTGTCTCATAGTAATGTTTGGGGGACAGCCTATTCTTGATGGCAGTTCTGTGATGCATAACTTTTCTTTAAAGTAACTCCAGAGAAATCAATCTGAGAGCTAAGCACTAGGCTATAAGGTGCTCATTCAATTGCAACTGATCACACAGTCTCCAAAGTTCTCTGCCAGCTAATATGAACTTTCTCCATCTTCCTGTAAACAAAACTTTAAAATAAGCAATGGGTACAGAGTCTGGCAGCTCATTCTTATGCACGGTGTTGTGGACTTTGGCTGCTTGACCTTAACAAAAGGGAAGTGATGAAACTTTCTGAGTTCTTGAGCAGAAAATTCTGTCTTTTTTCCAGCTTGACATCTGAACAGAGAAGACATGAAAAAGTCACCCTCCCTTAAGAGTCCGTGAGGTGGGTAAATAATGTTAATCAAATAATGTGTGCCACAAGCTCTCTCTCTCTCTCTCTCTCTCTCTCTCTTTTCTCTCTCTCTGGTTTCCTGTAATTGTCCAACTCTGAGCTAATAAATCTTCCAGTGAAATCATTTTCCGCCTTCATGCAAAATCAGTATTGAGACGACCTGATTATACACATCTCCTGACACAATATCTTAATACATGCACGCTTTTCTAAAAATTGAACTTTTGTCTTAATGAGTGTATGGTCTGCACCAGTTTTTAATTTTATCATCATCAATTTTTTAGACAAATATTCAATTTGATTCAATCAATTTATTAAACAAAAAACATTTGAGACTAATAGTTGAGTGATTTTGTTTTCTATGACTCATGTAAAATCGTTTTGCCAGGTGAAGAGTCTCGATAAAAACACTGTCATCACCCACTTGGTTACATATTAATGACCCTATGTCAATCGCGATTAAGTTAGCTAGTGTGGATTATGACAAGGGTCACACTGAGTGCATGATGATCTACATGTGTAAAACCAAATCATTTCCCGCATTAAATGAAAGAGAAGTGACGTAACGTTGAGGCAGAGGATAACAGGCTGAATGATAGACAAAACATAGTCAAACAATGATGTCACGCTTTTGAGCTGAGAGAAACAAAGGTTTTCAAATCAGTCTCTCTGTGGAAGCTGTGAGAATGAGACACGCCCAATAATGTAGAAATAATTTTGTTTTGTTGCCATTTTGCTGCATTTGGTATCCATCCATCTGGATATCTTTGACAAGTTTTGTCTTTAAAACGAAAATTTATTTTCTACAATTTAAATGAATTTTATTTTATTTAAACAGTTTCATCAGCACAAAACATGGTTGGAAAAATGTTATGAAAGCAGGAATACAAAATGGGTTGAGTCTGCCAATATTAAAATGGAACTGAGTTCAGGTCCTTTATCTTGCCTCGCTCAAATCTCGGTGAGAGGTGTAGGGGACTAGGATATATAAATACCCCAATCCCGTTACAAAAGAATAATGAAACGAATGGAATTGAAGGAAACAAAGACTCAATTGATTGATAAAGATAAACGTCGTTTATTTGCTGTTGAAAGAATGAACGTTTTAGTTATAACATGTGTTCATGTCTGCGCGTGTGTAACCAATGTTCGTTGCGGGGTTGGTGTTGTAGAAGAATAGGAAATGTGTGTTCATCTCACTATCGTATGTTCGCGCGTGGGAAGAGAAATGAGTGTTGTAGTGGAAATGAGAATGATAGTCCAGCGTGCAGACAAAGAATAGGATATGAGAGTTGACATCAGTTAGTAGTCAGCTACGCGAAGGTGTTCTCAGGGAACTAGTAGATAGAGAGAGAAAGAGTGTGAATGTGTACATACGGTCTGTTAGCTTGTGCCCCATACATAGTAGTAAGTGGGTGTGAGGTACGCGTGTGTGTGCGCCGAAACGCCGGCGGCTAGCACGCCGACCAGCCACCTAGGAGGCTAGTCTCGAAAAAGGAAGAAGCCGGTTGTTGCTCTTTGTTTTATACTTGTTTCCGGTGGTCATTTGCGCATGTGTATATTTCCTTAGAAAGCGGAAGTGACGTCGTCCATGTGTGCATTCGTGTGCGCGTGTGTGAGTACATATGTGTGTGTTAGCGCGTGTATATATACACGTGAATGTGAGTGTATGTACGCGAATGTGAATAAATGTACGTGTGTGTGGACGTGGGCGCGTATGTTTGTGTGCGCGTATGTATGTGACATAGCTTGAAATGTGAATGTGTGTTTTTGTGTGAGGCTTGAAAAAGGCTCGTACAGAGGTGAGAAAGGAAATATGGCACCTTGTCAACACGACGTTCATAAAATCATGGGAAAACGTTTACTCGAAAATTGCTTGAGATAAAAGTCTTGATTGGACAACAGATCAGTTGCTCTGTGAATAATAATATGCAAGTCTAAAAGAAAATCTATCATGATCATGTGACTGCTTTATTACTATTGGATTGGTTGGTTTCGTTTTAGGATAGGGGAAAGATAGATATAAACTGGACTGCATGTTTAGAGTGCTGCATACAAATAACAGATGTCTGGCCAAGGGAAAAGTGGACAAAGGCGAAGGCACAAAGAACTGAAAATATCTCTGCTGCTGCTTATGTCCCAAGTGGAATACGCCTTGTTTATGGTGAAAGAGTAAAAAAAAAAATTAGTCGTTTAAAAACGAATACAAAAACCTATCGGATCCTTAAATTTTGATGTCCCTTTAAATGGCAGTCCTCATACATTTATGTCATGCTCCAGCTGGGATACTGTTTGGAGTTGCTTCGCTATGCTTGGATGAGTGCTTGATGTCTTTAAGGCCGAGACAGGAGTGAATCACAACCGGACAAACAAGGTATAACAAAATGACGCAAACAGCAAATAAGAGGCGAGGGCACAAAGAACTGAAAATATCTCTGCTGTTGCAAAGAAGGTGGGTTCTCTTTACTGTGTTAAAAAAATTACTCACACCTGAGAGTGCCCTATACCTCTGCAAAGCCATCATTCGCCCATGCATGAAGTACGGTTGCCACATTTGGGCTGGTGATTCTATCACTAGTTTCCCCCTCTTAGATAGGATACAAAAAGAGTCTCAATTCTAATAGGTCACGCACTATTGACCAAGCTCCAATCTGTGTCCCACCACTGCAATGTTGCATCCTTGTCCCTGTTTTACAAGTACTTCAATGGAATGTGCGTTGATGAACTCACAGCACTTGTTCCCCCTCAACATATTTACTCCTGAACAACCTGACAAGCAGCAAAATCCCACCCCTTCACTGCTGAGATCTCTAGATGCCGGAAAGCCTCCTACTCTAAGTTTCTTCATTCAGACTGCCAGACTTCAGAATTCTCTCCGTTTCCTATTGCCCTGATTGTACTGACATGTAGAAGTTTAAATGTAATGTGAACAGACATTTTGCTACTCAACTCCTCGCAATTCCCTTGTTATCCCTAATAGTAGCCCTTCATGTTCCAAGTGACAATACACCTTCTTTGGAGGTGAAAAAATCCAACTACTCAAGAGATTTTTTTTTTATTATTTGGAATAAAATAAGTACCTCATTAAACAAGATTCAGACTAAGAGCTTAAGAAAGAAGAAAAATAAATCTCTGTTAATTGCTTTGAAACTGGAATTGAGGATTTTGCTTGAAAGAATTTCTTTGTTGTACGAGGGGCGTCCAATAAGTAATACCCCTGACCCACTTCCCATAGCAGTAGAGCAACGAAACTTGGCACAGTTATTAGTCTTTCTCTACATAGGAACTACCCAGAGTTATGCATTTCTCCATCGTTTGATGTTTTTGTAGAACACTCCAGGTTGGTCCTCCAACCACGATGTGACTTCAGAAATCAAGGCTGCATCATCTGGGAAACGCTTTCCTTTCAAAAACAACTTCATGGCTGGGAAGAGGTGAAAGCAAGAGGGTGCATGGTCAGGAGAGTAGGGAGGATGGGGAAGGATTTCATAACCACATGCCTGTGCTTCTGATCTGGTGACATGTGAGTTGTGGACTGGAGTGTTGTCCTGCAGGAGGAGGGTACCTTTGCTGATCTTGCCCTGCCTCTTAATTTTGATAGCTTCCCTTAATTTCCTCAAAAGTGAAGCATAATAGGCTCCTGTAATTGTGGTACCCTTTGCCAGGAAATCTGTCCCTTTGCCAGGAAATCTGTCATCACTACTTCGTCTTGGTCCCAGAAAACTGTGAGCATGACCTTGCCAGCAGAGGGCTGCACCCTTGCCTTCTTTGGAGGTGGTGAGTCCAAGTGCTTCCACTGCATTGACTGGGCTTTGGTCTCTGGATCATAGTGATGGACCCAGGTTTGATCCTGTGTAATCAGTCTTTTGAAAAACTGACTCATCTTCTTGGCACATCTCCAAATTCATCCTCGAGCACTTGACGCGTTCTTGCTTTTGGAATGGTGTGAACAACCTGGGAATCCATCTGGCAGACACCTTATGCCTATGCAAATGGTCATGAATGATAGTTTCCACAGACCCTGTACTAATCTTGACATATTGGGCTATTTGGCGAATATTAATGCACCGATTTTCCAAAATGGCAGCCTCAACTTGACGGACAGATGCCTCATCAATGGCAGACTTCTGGCCATGTTTGAATTCACGATGCCAACGTTTTACAAGGTCATATGATGGGGCATTATCACCATAAGTTTCTTTCATTTCATCAAAAGTCTCCTGTGTGTGCGTCCTTTTAAAATACAAAAACCGGATCACTGCTCGACATTCAACAGGCTCCATTTCACACCTGACTCAGTTCAAACAGCTGTGAAAAAAAATCTGGGGAATTTATTAGTGTAGACAACAAACTGAAACAGTGATCAAGAAACAAATATATAACAAATAAATGCTACCAAAGGCAAGATAAGTTACTTTTTTACCTACCTACCTGGATAAGCTTTTGGTGTTTTAACTTATTTTAAAGCGTTTATTAAGTTTGAAACACAAGTAGTGCCGAACGCTTAAGTTAAAATGAAAACAACATGGCGGACATGAGAGTGTCATATTTGGAGTCTCGATAATCGATCAAAATTCGAAAGATAACACTGTCATGTTCGCCATCTTATTGTTATTTTAACTAAAGCACTCAGTACTACTTGTGTTTCAAACTTAATAAACGCTTTAAAATAAGTTAAAAAGACAAAAATACTTAATCAGGTAGGTAGAAGAGTAGCTTATGCTGCCTGTAGTAATATTTATTTTGTTATATACTTATTTCTTGACCATTTTATTGGTTTGTAGTCTATAGTAAAAATAATGTCAGATTTTTTTGTAGAGCTAGAGTTCTCCTCCTCTAGGGGTGCTGGTGCTGGCCCATTTTCCCATCTTCCGAAATTGTGTCACATCCTTTCACGGTGGGAAAGTGGTAAATACTGTCCCTATTGAGGACTGGAACGACTACGGGTTCGATCGCGACTAATTTTGGATCCCTATTTGCGATAGCTAGATTTTGCGTTATAAAACAGGTAATAACTTAAGGGTCTAAATTGGTGCGGGGGGGGGTCGCGTTTTTGTTTCATAAAGTAAACTTTTACTGGAATTGGAGATTCATAACTCATAAATTGAATTACAAAATAAACGTATTGTTGTGAGAGAGAGAGTCGTTTTTGTTTTTTTTTAAACCTGACACTCCCAAATGGAGGCGCGTATGTCGTTGTTAACAGCCAATGACAACAGGTGACCTCTTAAGAAACTGAAAAAAAAAAAAATACAAAAAAAAAACAAACAAAAAAACACACACACACACACACACACACACACCTGTTTAGCACACAGGTAGGAAATTATTGCCACAGGTAAGTCCTCGCCATATCACTATCAATTTAAAATTGTTTTGAATTTCATTCGTGGTAACTAATTTTTTTTCCATCTTAATAGTTCTTTTCTTATTCTATTGTTTTTACATATAGATAGCTACATCTCTATATATGCCCAGAAAAAAAAAAAAAAAGAAAAGATCTCCACCCTTTAATGGACCAAGAAGATGGCGCCTTCTTTTAAGGTTTTCATTAAACATATACTTGCTTATCTATCTACCTTTTGAATTAATCAGGAAAGTAATCGCTGAAATTCAAATGTATACTTCTCCTTTTTTTTTTAAATATCCGAATCCGTGTTTATTTTACTTATTTATTTTGTTTGTAAATTAACTTCTGTTTTTTTTTTTTTGACCTACCTTTCCAAATATATTTCCTAAAATAAGGTAGACCTGTTATCTTCCACTTCCGTAAAGATAAATTTTATTTATTTATTTTTTAGAAAGGTGTCTTATGAATGTTTCGTTTATTTTATTGCTATTTTAAATGGCGTGTTCATGTCGTTAATTAAAAAAATCTTAATGCTAAAGTTTATTTATTTATTTATTTTTTAGCTTTAGGTATGAGAAAGAAAAAAAAAACTTTTCTCGTTCGGGACATCTTTTTATTATACAAAACTTAAACTGCCTTAATTTATTCAGGAACCTTCCTTTTACTTTTATTAATATATTAAATAAGAATTAGTAAATCAAATTTGCTGGTTCTACAAAATTTGAACCGAACCATTAAACCCTTATCTAAGTTTTAGGTTGAACCTAAAACTTAGATAAGTGGTTTAAAAAAAAAAAAATTAAATTTTCAAGAAATACCTTAAATTTAAATATTATTTTGCCATTAAGTTATTAATTGAACCAAGTTTTTAGAAAGCTATAACTAATTTTGTTAAGATAATGTTTTATCTCTGTAAAATTGTTGGATGAAAATAGCTTCTAAAAACTTTTGATAGCGTTAGATTTGCTAAGGAATTTAGAAGCTAGAAACGACTATCTTGTTTTCAAATTTTGAAGGGTCACGAAATATTTTCTGTACTTCTACAAACTGTGCTGAAATAACAATTTAGAAATCCATTCTTAGCAAACGGAGGGAGGCTTTAAAAAATTCTGTATTGGAAAATCAAAGATATCGTAAAAATTTAATTTAACTTGAAAATCACATCTACAAAAAAAAAACAAAAACAAAAAACAAACATGAAAAGCACAGCCCCCCCCATTTTGCAGAAACACCCTTTTTTTCTCAACTATTAAAAAGGTTGACTTAATCGAAATGCATCCTGCTGGATTTTTAAAGAGTATTTCTTGAAGTTCGTGTTAGTACTTCACGTTATTGCATTCTTGATTTCAATAAATATGGTTATTAATAAATAAAGACTAAGTTATGTAGAGGCGAAAAACACACTCCTTAAAAAAAAAAAATGGGGTGCTTGTGCACTTTTGCCACCGCGCAATTTTAAATGTTTTTTTCAGGTTAAATTCAAGCTTCACGATTATTTTTCTTTTTCTTTTTTTTATTCTATTTATTTTTTTTGTTGAAAGTGCAATGGGGGACCACCCGAAGAATTACCTTGTGGAAGTGGATTACTTCCTCATTGAAACATGTTTTACGAATTGACTGACGTTAAATATTTTTATGATTTGAAACAAAATAATACAAAATAATGGCTAAAGAAACTGTAGTATGCCTATGGGCGGGTGCAAGTGCCCGGTTCGTTCTCCTGAAGCGAAAACTTCTCTTCACACACGTTCGACTGTCTTTTTGGCCAAAATCAAAGTGTAGTATCTGTTCTTCAGATGCGGCACTTCCATTTCTCGTTCTCTTTCAGTGGAGGAGAAATCCTTCACGACTGAGCGTTAAAAAACGACCCTGGTGTCTAACTAACTCTGTCCCGTGGGAAGGCATTGTAAATAGGTACTAGTCGTTCAGCCAGCTTTGCTCGGGCCCTATGTACTGTTCATAACTTTATGTGCATATGTATATTTATATATTAAAAAGTTTGAATCCTGTCCAGGTAACCTACATCTAATATATCAACTTTGACCTCTTGGCAGCCAAATTTCCCCCCCAAAACCGATTAAAAAGCTTGCTGCATGTCTGATTACTCTTTATGTCAAAATTTTAAATGTTTAGACCAAAAATTGATTGAATAGTTTGCTAAAAACCGCAAAGGTAAAATCTTTTGAACTTTGACACCTTGGTAGCCAAATTTTTGGTCAAAAACCGATTAAAAAGCTTGCTTCTGAATACACTATGTAAAATTTCAAATGTTTAGACCAGAAATTGGCTGAGAGGTCAAATTATTTTAAACTTTGACCCTAATTTTGACCCCTTAACATTTATTGTTTTGGGTTCAAATCAAGTTAGTTTGATCCATTTCCAAGGAACCTACATCTAAAATTTGAAGTGTTTAGACCCAAAATTGATGAAGGAGTTTTGTAGAGTTTTCAAAGGTCAAATCATTGAACTTTGACCCCTTAACAGCCAAATTTCTGGCCGAAAACCGATTAAAAAGATTTTCCTAAATCTCAATGCCCCTTATATCAAATCTCGAGTCTGTAGACTGAAAATTGACAGAATAGTTTGGTAGGGAAATGTACACACACACAGGCAATTTCACTTTTATAGATATATAGATTTACAGTCAAACAATAGACACAACAATTTCTTAAAGTTAAGATAAGACAAATGAGTGCTTCTTCAGAATTCAACCTAATTTTAACAAAAAGGAAAAAAAATCTATGTATATTCCAAAAAGCATGTAAAGTGATCAAGTAGTTTTTGTTTTAACTAAAAAAAAAATCAAATTTTTGAGTTAGCAAACGTTTGTGTTTTGATCTGCCGTGTTGAGACAACTCAATTCGAACTGCCGAGGTTAAAATAAGCCTTGTAATGAATACAAGTTACTATTAAAATTGCTAAAAATCGTAAAAAATGTGTGTGTGTGTGTGTGTGTGTGTATATATATATATATATATATATATATATATATATATATATTTAAACTACTCCAAGTTATGTGATTTTTGGAATAGGACATTTTTGTTCTATGATGGATATGTACATCAAAGATTTTTCTGTATTATTTATTTTTTTTTGTTTGTTTTTGTTAAATTAGGTTGAATTCTAGACAAGTGAAAAAATGTAAACCATTTACAACTCCATAAAATAGTTTTCGGGGCGGTCATCAAGTTCCGTCTGTGTTTGTTTACAATCACATCAGCTGATATTTGAACTTGACGATGAATGCCCTGAAAAAGTAATTTCTGATTAATGCTTACCAGTTTTAAAATAATCTGTTATTTCGAAAAATAGCCAAGTTTCCCTATTTTAAAACTGGTAAACATTAATCAGAAGTGACTCTTCCAGGGCATTCACCGTCAAACCCAAATAACAGATGATGTGATATTGTAAACAAAAAAAACATGTATGCATCTTGATGAACACCAATTTTCGATGATCAATACTATTACTGACATAAACGATTTTAAAGGAAATAATACAAGTGGGGAAATCAGTCAAAAAAAATTATTTTTCTTATTTGTGGCCTATTTGCATAATAATATTGATGATGATGATAATAATCATCCTGATTTCATTTTATAACATCTCTATGGGATTTCTTCTCCGGATTTTCTTTCAATCCTGGTTTTAAACTAGGAGCTTCAAAGATCAAGTGTTTTCCTAAGCATATTGGGATTACCTACAATAGCAGAGGTCTAAAGGCCGCCCAACACATCTGGAATTTGTAGTATTTTCAAATGTCCTTCCAGACGACTTGATAGTACACATAGTGTACCAGCTACTACCGAGATTACTTGGGTTTTAACCCCATGCATTCGTCTTATCTTCAAGGCTAATGAAACATAGTTTTTACATTTCTCCTTTTCCTTTTCTATTACATTCTTGTCCCGGGGTACTGAAAAGTTTACGATTTGCCACCTTTTTGAGATTTTGTCAATGACTACCAAATCTAGACAATTATGCTCTATTTGCTTGGTTGTCATGACACTTTTGTCCTACCATACCTCTAAATTACCATCCTCACTTTTTCGTACTTCATCAGGTACTTCCTCAAACCACTTCCAGCACACTTCATCCCAAACTTCCTACAAACCTCCCACTATATTCAAAGCCTCAAGCAGTCATGCCTTCTGCGGTACTCTCTCTGAGCCAATCTGCTGCAAGGTATGCAACTGATTCACAAAACTTTCCATAGATTCGACATTCTGCAGCAACATCCTTACTTTTAACCACTCTTTTGAACAGTCATGTTTTTAGTGCCTGTTCTTGTACTGCACAAAGACTTCAGTGCCCTTAGCCAGACACCCAGCTCTAAGACATTGCTTTGAACTTTCATTCACCTAAACCTGCTACATCCTGGAAGAACTTTCTGTACATCTTCTCCCCACCCAATTCCTCTGCCCTTTCTCTGTCCACACATTTCACATACTCAGCTTTGGTTTCATCCATTGCAACTTCATTTACCTTTAGCATCTACTTCTCACTTCTAACCACATACTCTTTCAACGATGTTTCTTCAGCTCTAACACAATCTTCTACACTTATTGTATCTCTTCCACTGTCTTTCTTCTTGTGACATGACCTTGCTATGCTATTTCTAATGTGGAATATACCAATCATTGCCAAAATTTTTTTCGTCTTGATATCCATGGCAGGCTTTGTCAGACTACTTTAGACACTGTAGTTCTCACACTGTACCTCAAAACCCTGACAGCCTATGCATTCACCGCCTTAATCAGATTGCCTCCGTACAACTTAAACTTTGCAATTATTTTCACCTTTCTAAGATACTCCTTCCTGATTTTCTCGTTCATCTCCCTGTTCATGATGCTTGCATCCTCCAACATGCCCAAATACTTATACTGTTTTTTCTTTTTCTATTTTTTTCATAACTTCTCCATTTGGCAACACAATACTATTTAAATTTACCTCTATTCCTCTTTTCATCACCAGCACTGCACACTCAGTTATCCCAAATTCCATCCTGATGTTTTAGAATATGTCTTGACGAGCTCCAATAGTATCTCCACTGCCTTCTCATTTCTACCAAGCACCTTTAAATTGTCCATAAACAGCAGGTGATTGAAGTGTTGACTGCCGGACCCAAAGTGATACCTCCGTTTATCTCTCTCCAAGAGGATGCTCAATGGTATCATCACTATTACAAAAAGAAGAGGAGATAATGAATCTTCATAGAATATGGTCTGTATAATGCCAACTTCCCCAAACACCTCCCTGTTTGCTGTTAGAACTGTTTTCCATTGAACCATACTTGTCTCAGGAAGTCCTATAATACTTCTACCAAACTTCATCATTGACACTGTTTTGCGGATTCATGAGTGATGGACCATGTTGTACACCTTCCTATAATCGGTCCATGCTACACTCAAATTCCTTTTCTTTCTCTTTGCATCCTATAACACTGCCTTATCAATCATTAGTTGGTCCTTGGTACCCCTCAATCCTTGACGGGATCCTTTCTGTTTATCAGGGAGAACACCATTGCTCAAAAGGTGGCCATAAACTTTGTCTGCAAAGGCCTGTAATTGCTGGTCTGTTCCTTTTTCGACTTCCAAATCAATATAGTTCTTCTCTTAACAAGCTCATCAGGAAGGTCCTCTGAGTCAACTACCCCTAGCAGGGCAGCAGCTATTGAAGAGTGAAGACATTGGAACTGCTTGAACCAGAAGCTCCTTGCTTCATCTGAACCAGATGTCTTCCAGTTCATCATCCTTCAAATGCTAGCCCTCGCGTCGTCAATGGTTATCACTGCATTCTCCATCTTCTGTATCTCTGAGAACCTTGCTCTGGCATCTCCCAGCTAGTAGCCTTATCATTGTGTCACTATTTGACAGACTAAACCCACTTTAGAACTCTCTAGCCTCCTCTGCATTTTGAGTACTGTTACTTCCAGCCTCCTTGCTACCACTGAATCTATATAATTATAAAACTCTCGGAACTTTGCTTGCTTGCATCTTGTTTTCCACAATTGGGCAATTCCATCTTTTATAAAAGGGATGACAGGTGAATTATATATATATATATATATAGTCCTGCTTGAATCTTGTCTTCAATGATCAGGTGAGGGATGATAGGTGAATTATATATATATATATATATATATATATATATATATATATATATATATATATATATAACAAATTTATTAAATACCTACAGACACTAGTGTTTCATCCTTTCGGGAATCATCAGTGCAGGGTGTCATGATTAACACCAGTCAAGAGATTCGAACCCAGCTACAGAAGTTATGTCTGGCTTCATTAGCAAGAACCCAATCCATTTGGCTACCGTCAACCACAAGAAATACAGTTGAGATTTAAACATTTATTCTTTTTAAATGCTTTTAACGTCAGTCAGTGATCTAATCATTATATGATGATCTGCACATATGAGCTAAGTTGACCAACTTATTTTAACTGAAAGTGCTCAACGATAAGAAACAAGTTTCTTAAAGGGGTTGACATATATAATGTATATGAACATGGCCCATACTCTAAAGAACGAGGGTGGAGATTTGTATGTTTTGGTTTCGATTCTAGCTGATTTTACTCGAGTCATATATATATTTTTTAAGTTTTGATCTCACTACTATATATTAGGTTTAATATATTATAAATATGCCTGCTTGAATCTTCAATGATTAAGTGATTCCACCTTTAAAGTAATGACAGGTGAATATATATATATATATATATATACTGGTTGTATCGATTGGTTTCCTAGATATAAATCCAATGAAACTTGCGTGATTATTTAAGAGTGCTCAATGCAGGACATAGCTGGGCATAGCTCGGAGGCTAAAGAATGAGTGGAGAGTTGTATGTTTTGGTTCTGATTCTGACTAATGACACCCAAGTCATACACACACACAAACATATATAGTTTAATATAATTATCGATAGAGAATAGTCTATAACTACATAATCTACATGAATTAAAATATCATATTTAAGCATATCCTATGACTGGACAATGTCAGGCGGCCTACTAGTTCCTTATACAGTTAAGATTAATTGTTCTAGAAAAGGTTGTTCTGCCAAAAAGCAACACCTTTCCCAATGAAGTTCCTAAGGTTTACGCCACCAGCACAAACTTTCTCTTCCATCATCCCTCCTTTCAAGCCCGTCATTCGCTTTCTGTTCCAGCTTCATTCCCTTTCTTATCTCTTCAATTTAGAACTCCCTAGCATTCTCTGCATTTGGAGGGCTGTTACTTCCAGCCTCCTTGCAACACCCTTCCCAATGAAGTTCTTAAGTTGCACACCACCAGCATGGACCTTCTCTTTCAACATTGGTAGAAATGTCATTATCCCTTTGTCTGTCAAACCATACCCTCTTTCAAGTCCGTCCTTGAGTGTCTCTTCTAGCTTACAACCTTCCTTTCTCTTCGATTCTGCCAATGTCCTTTCATCACCCTTTTATATTTTCCTCGAGCTGCTTTTTCCAGTATGACCATTCCGTTTTCCCTCTTTTTCTTCTGCATCAAGCCAAGACGATCCACAACAACATACGACGTCGTGTACAAAAGCCTGTTAAGTTCCGTAATAGATATGTTCTCTCTCAAGATGTTGTAAATTACGCCTTGGACGACCTTCACATTGCCTTTCACTTTCTGCCTATCAAAACTCTTCATGTTTGGGATATCTATGATCTCTCTATACTAAGGAAAACTTAACTTCTGAAGTACTTCTTTCTCAACCAAAGTCAAAGCTCAAACTTTTTCACCACTTCTCCATACATCTGTTCTTTCTATTGGCACTATTGTCTCAGGTCATTGATATCATTTGCCTCAAAGTCTTCAAATGTCACATCATCACTTTCTCTAATCTTAGCATGCCATTCCTCCTCAGTCGACTGAATCACACCATCATCTACATTTCCCTCCTGCACTGTTACACCACCAATCAGAGATAACTTTACTTTCCCTATTCATTTCATCCTTGACCATCCCTGCAATCTCCTCCTCGCCATCACTGTGAGTAGGTTATTTTCAATTTGTTTTAACTGAGATACTAAATAAGAATAATAACAACAACACCCCAAACCTGACATAATTTTTCTAAATAAAAACAAGAGAACTTGCTTAATCATTAACTTAACCTGCCCTTTCAACACCAGAGCGCAAGCAAAAGAAAGAACATGAAAAAAATATCAAAATCTGAAAAAGGGAATTAGACTATGGAAATGTAAATAAGTCAAGGTGATCTCCATTGTAATTGGGATGGTTGGGACCATAATGAAAAGCCACCATAAATGGCTTGATCGGCTTGATGAGACAATTTCTTTTTCAGTTTTGCAAAAGGCTTGCCTTTTAGGAACAGCGAAAATGCTAAGGTACAGCTTGAATGTCTAAAGTCAAAGGAGTTGATCTGATGTTCAAACTAAAAAAACATCCAAAAGTTGAGACTACTATGAAATAATAATAATCTGACATTTTTGTGATCATCATCTTTTGTTCCTGGGAGGTAACACTGGTCTAATTGTTAATGATATAGACTCATGGTCTCTCCCGTAAGTACCCGATGATTTTTCTAGAAAGAATTCTCTCCAGAAAAATATCAAGGAAACCAATGCCAACAATAGAATCTTTGGATTCAGAGGATATGATGATGATCTTTTGTTCTTGTTAGCTCCTTACATCAAATGGCATCTTGCTTTGTCTGAAGCGATTTCCATCAAATAAATATAAATTTTGATGTAAAAAAAAAAAAGATCAAATTTCCATGCGTTTCCGCTACTTATTAGGAAACGACAATTTTACTTCAGAAGACATTTTATTTATAACTTATACTCCTTACTATAGATGATATGAGATAATCACATTATATACAGCATAATCATGTTTACACAACAGTTCTTGTTAGCTCACCAAAGTTAAGCAACATTGAGCGTGGTCAGTACCATATGGGTAACCATTTGGAAATACCAGGCACTGTATGTAGGAAAATGTCGACACTTCTCTTCAACTAACAATTTAATAAACAAAAGATACTGTAAAATTTGAATTTAACTTAAAAGTACTATAAAAAAAAATGGCATGGTACCTTATCTGGATAAGTACTGAGAAGAGAGATAATGTCTTGTCATATTGATATCTCAAATGGAACTGTTTACATTTTGTGAGAAACAGGCTTGTGCAGCAGAAATAGTCACCTGTGCAACAGTCAATGTATCAATATATGAGTGAAAGCACGTCAATGCGTTTTTATTGAATCATGTACTGTTTAGAACCTGCAAATGTAAAAGAAAATTGATTGTAATTATGTAAATGTACAGATCCATACCATTGTCTGACACTTAACAAAGACAACGTCAGATTGATTTGCTACAGACATATTGGTTGCAAATACTGTTTTTTTAAGAAAGATATCTTGTGGCATGAATACATTGAGAATGTCTTTATGTCATAATGAGATGGCTGTATGTGTGAGAGAAATTTATACCATAGAGCCCGGGATATGGCATTAAAAATTGGTAACAAACTACAGTACAGTATATAATACACATGTATAAAATCAAATAACATTATAATAACACTGTAAGGTGGGACAAATACCTTAACCAGGGGCTGGAAAAACATCATATTCCACATCTTCACCTGAAAAAAAGCATCCTAGGGTTACCATATCTCGGAGATCTGCTGTATAATATATATATATAAAAGGAACAAACCAAGTTATGTGTTCATCAACTTTTCGTCTTTATTTCAAGACTTCCTCTAGATGAATAAAATTGAGAAAACAAAACACCAGTACAAATATTTCACATCAAAAATATATTTCCAAATATTTGTTTTGTTTTCTTAATTTCATTCATCCAGAAAAAGTTTTGGAATAAAGACAAAACATTGATTCATACATAACTTGGCTTGTTCCTTTTTTTTTATTTCTCTATTTTGTTGGAATACTATTTCCATTATTTTCATCATGTATATGATATTTTAATTTATGCAGATTTCGTTCTGCATTATTATAGAGCCAATTTTCTATTTATTATTATTATTATATCCAATATATAGAAGTGATTTCAAAAGTTCAACAAAAAAATGACTTGGTTGCCATCAGTTATAATTGGAATCAAAACATATAGCTCTCCAGCATTATTTGTTATCATCTAATGTAAGTCCATATGCATAAAAAATAATGTTGTTAAAGTTATAAGTGTATAGTTGTGTATCCAAAAAAGTAACACATTTAGTTGATTTAGGCCCATCAAGTTCCAATTTTTTTGTAATTTTGACCCCTCAGCAGCTACTTTTACTGGTTAAAAACCAAATTGAATTTATTCCACAGGTCTGAATCCTTTATATATTAAGTTTCAAGTCTGCAGACCAAAAATTGACAGAATAGTTTGGTAAAGACCATTTTGCACGGACAAGGTCATTTATATATATATATATATATATATATATATATATATATATATACACACACACACACACACATTATAGACTCACCCCGCAGGTGTCTGTTTCACATGTGGGAGATACTTCAAAGCGCAAATTTGTCTGACAAGCTATTTCTGGATCCATAGAACTATTGCATGATCATGGTCACCTTTGCAAGCAATGGTCGAACATCATATATATTATATGATGACAAAGATGATAGCAAGAAGAGCAATCTACAAAGCCAAGATGGAGGTTGAGCAAACTAGGTTTCCAAATATATCAAAGCAATGACCAGAAGAATTAAGTATTCAGGATAGCTAAACAGATGGCAAAGACCAATTTGGATATAACTGGAGATATGTGCATTCAAAATTACCAGGAGGTGCTAGCAATAAATGAAAAGGACAGAAGACTGTTGAATACTTAGTTTTTGTGAGACTGAGAAAGTCTATAATTTGCAGAAGCAGTTTCTGGTTCACTTATGAGAAAGAAATGATGAAAGAGACTGTACGATGAAGAAGAGCAAGACTTCACGACCCTCAGGTATTGTAGCAGAAATGTTGACGTCTGTGGATGAAACCGGCATTGAGATGATCACAAACTTGATGAATCACATCATAAAGAGAGAGCTTATCTTGAAAGAATAGAAATTCGGTACAATTGTGAATTGTTAAAAATATAGTATCATTAACAGAAGAGAGGGAAAGAAATACACGCACACAAACATCAGCAGACAAAGTTTTGGTCTCTGTATTTTGGAATGTATGGTATTTTGTTCATTGATACTTTGAGGAAGGAAAAATCATCAATAGCAAATTTTATATAATGTTTGAAAGAAGAAACAGTCCAAAATGAACAAAAGGTCTTTTTTATAAAGATAATAAACCCCCACAAGTCTATTTCAATGACAAAACTAGATGAATTATGTTTTCAGTTGTGTCAGCACCAATCCTTCTCTTCAGATATGGGCCCCAGTGACTACTGGCTTTTCACAGATCTTAAAATAAGGGGTAGAGATTTGCCTGCAATGAAGTGTTATTGGAGACTGAGCTGTATTTTCAGGCTGTTAACACATCATTATGCAAAACAGGCATCAAATTGTTAGAGGATCCGACCATGTTGATGAATAAAGTAGAATTTTGCTTAAAAGTTATTAATTAGGCCTAAGATTTCTTAAATTCTGTATTTTCATACAACAGACAAATGCACAAGTACTTTTTTTTTTTTTAAAATAAGATGTTTTTATGACCATGAACCAATTCATACCATCTAAAAAATTCCAACAAAAACCTAACAGCCAGCCATGGTTCTCCCCAGAATGTGCTGCTGCTATCGCGCACAGAAATCACTTTTTCCATAACTACCAACGTAATAGATGCACTGAGACTAAAGCTGCTTTCAGGACTGCCAGCAACCACTGTAAAAGAGTAATAAAAAATGCAAGAGAGCTATATGCCCAGTCTGTTAAAACCAAGGTAGCTGATCAGCGGCTTGGTTCCCACCAGTTTTGGCAAATAACAAATAGGATCTTGAACAGAAGTGTGCGTTCTATCCCAATCATTATCAATGGACCAGAGGTTATCTCGTCAGCGTCAGACAAGGCCAAACTATTTGCAAAGAACTTTGCAGCTAATTCTACCCTATGCGACGAAGGCCATCAACTCCCCATATTTCCTCCTATAACACAGAACAAGCTAGGTAACATACAAATATCCGTGCATGAGGTCGCCAAGCTAATCAAGAACCTAGATTCCAGTAAAGCAACTGGCCCTGATGGCATCCCAATTATAGTGTTAAAAAAGCTTCAACCAGAACTTGCTCCCATACTTACGAAACTATTTAAGCGCTGCCTTAAGGAGAAGTGCTTTCCGACCCCCTGGAAGACCTCCTCAGTTTGCCCTGTATTTAAGAATTCAGGTGATAAGTCATCTCCCTCTCAATACAGACCAATAAGTCTTCTCTGTGTTATGAGTAAGTTACTGGAATCAATATTAAATAGAGAAATAGTAATCCACCTCAGCAGGAATAACCTTCTTAGTGACACACAATATGGTTTCCGCTCTGCAAGATCTACCGCAGATGTGCTGACGGTTATATCCCACAGGATTAGTGAATCTCTTGACAAAGGCTTCCTTTCTAGGGCAATTGCTCTCGACATATCAAAGGCCTTTGACAAAGTATGGCATAAGGGTCTACTTCACAAGATTTCCAGCTACGGTATAACTGGAAATGTTTTCTCAATCATTAAATCATTTCTCTCTGATAGGCTCATAAGAGTAGTGGTAGATGGACAAAAATCGGAGGCCTGCAATATAAATGCTGGAGTCCCTCAGGGGTCAATCCTGGGCCCAACTCTCTTCCTGATCTACATCAATGACCTCCCTAAACACATACTTAAATCATTCGTTGACATCTATGCTGATGACACGACCATCTACGGCAACACATCAAAGGCTGTAAATGACGAAGTTCTCTCGGATTCTCTCTCCTCTGATCTCGAGCGCGTGGTTCAGTGGGGGAAGATGTGGCTAGTTACCTTTAATGCATCCAAAACCAAACTCCTATCCTTACATCATCAACGCTCTGATCCCCAGCTGGCATCAATTGTGATGGATGGCTCTCGTCTGGGTGAGGCCCCGTGTTTTGACAAGCTTCTGGGTTTGACCTTTACTCCTGATCTGAAATGGAACACGTACATCAAGTCTGCTGCCAAGGTCGCAGGAAAGATGGTGGGATCCTTCTACCGCTCCAGAAGATATCTCACTACTGATGCAATTCTCTATCTATATAAAAGCCAAGTACGGCCAAGGATGGAATACTGTTGCCATATCTGGGCAGGAGCTGCCAAAAACAGCCTATCATGCCTTGACAGAGTACAAAATAGACTTCGTGGTTTAGTGGGGGATGCCCTTTTCTCTACCCTGCAACCCCTCTCCCACAGAAGAGACGTTGCGAGCCTATCCTTGTTTTATCGTTATTTTCATGGCAGGTGCTCGTCTGAACTCCAAACCCTGTTCCCCCCTCCCCAATCTTTCACGAAAAACACCCGTCTAGCTGAATCCACTGTGAAAAATTTCCCCCACTCTATATCTGTGCCTAAATCAAAACGCGGATTTCATGAGCAAAGCTTCTTTCTTAGAACTGCACGCCTGTGGAACTCTGTTCCGTCTGCCTGCTTCCCTCCGGACTACAACTTGGATGTCTTCAAGTCTAATGTTAACAAATTCCTAATGAGCCGCCCCCCTAATTAAACACTTCATAAAATCTCCTCACTAACGTGATGTACTTACAATAACCCTTATCCCTGAGTGGCTTCCGGGCCTTGATAAGTGGTGATCACTGTGTAAAAAAAAAAAAAAAAAAAAAAAAAAAAAAATGAACAAAGCTTTTCCTGTCATCCAGCAAACAAACAAAGACAAAATCCAGTCCTATTCAATGACCATATGTGGTGCAAAAATTCCCAACAAAATTGTGTGTCACCATAAAATCTTGGGCTCTGATTCTTTTTCACCAAGGCGTAGCAAAATGTTTCTTGTCAACCTGTTATTTGCTTGCGTGTATGTGTGTGGATTGATTGTGAAATAGGTCCAATGCAAGTAGAGAGTACGGATTTGAGTATTTGTGAGAGGAGCCAATAGATTTTATATGGGGATGCTTCTATGCTAGATACTATGTTGTTAATTTTGTGTACAGTTTGTTTGCTGTTGTGAAATTGTATTTGAATATACTAGCCAATTTCTTTTGTCTAGTTTTTCTCGTCCAGAAAATTGGCTAGCAGATACAAATACAATTTCACCACTAATATGTGTGTGTGTGTTTAAATCTCCAAAACAGTTACATAGTAAACAGCTGATGATCCCAATTTTCTGTTTAACAATTTAAGGTTTTTTTTTTTTTTTTTTTTTTTTACTAGATTTCTCATCGTTATATAGTTGAATCCCCTTTTGTAATTGTGGATTTTTAGTGGAACATAAGCTTATGCAAGTGCTAAGTTTGCTATATAGTAGGTATTCATTTCAGCTGCATTTTAAAAATTTTATTTCAATATTTTTAGTTCCTCGAAAAAGGAGGGATTGGACTTAGTAATTCACTCCCATTTTGGTTGCACTTTTCTCAATAACTATGCCTCGGATTTTAAAAATATTTTGCACAAACATTAGTCATGATGAAAGTAAATTTTTGTCAGAATGGATTTTCCAGGATAACTCTCCTTGCCCCCCTAGGGGCGATTATAGGGGTAAAATTGCTCAAAAACATTCATTCGTTCATTTGTTCACACTTTTCTCAATTTAATTTTTTTTTAATTTTGCAAAAACATTAGTCATGGTAAAAGTAAATTTTTCACTTGTGGAAGGGGACTCCACATGTTCGGCTTGTTTTAATTAAATATTCAAAGCTTTAGACATAAACATATTGGTTGGTTGCATTCCAATGACCAAAGGAAAGAATCGGTCTACAATCATAATACTTTTTTTTTTTTTTTTTTTGTAAATGCCTGTATTTTCTTCTTTACCATTTTTTGCACGCTTTGCAATCCATAATAAAAAAAAAAATATTATCCTTAGACTATTTGGCTGTTCATCAGACATGATCTCATATCACTAAAAACCGGCACAGTGTTCCAAAACAAAATGAAAGGAAGAAAGGTGCTTAACCAATTCATGCATAGTGGCCACCTAATTTTCTTTATGCATTAAACTTCCATATATAGTGGTCAACTAGTTGGGTACTATGCAAAAATAGGTTAATAAAGATGAGAAAAGTGGTAAGGCAAAAACATGAAAAAAGTCGCTTTAAAAATGATAATCAGAGAAAAGACCTCCCTGTTCTGAAGACATCTGACACCACACTGGAAGGTTCTCAAGGTGTTAGAACATGCAAACTTGATAAACTTCAAAGGCTACCAGTCACATAAAAACACATATCGTGTTTATTTTTCCTTGGTGTAAATAATACTTTTACAAAGAAAAGTCTAAATAATAATACTAAGAGCTTTACAGTTGGATGAAGTTCTTATTATTGCTATTACTTTTGTTAAAACAAAAGCATGCACATAGCCTTAGAGTGCAGACTGTCTTTGATTTAAACTACACGTATTTACCTCCTTTAAGAAAGAATGGCAGTGTTTTTCTCTTTTTTTCTTTTTTTTTTGTTATATCTATAAAGTATAGAGCAATTTCTGTAGGAAATTTTAAATTGGAGAACTCAATGCAAAACAGAGCAAATATAAAAGTTAAAAAAATAAATCTGACATAGAAACAGGGTTGAATCATGACCACCGAGATATAGAAGGCCTGGTAACTGAAAAATGCCTTGTCAAACAATCACTGTCGATACTATATGAAGCCATTTTTAAAGAGATTTAAAACATGTTAAAAAATAAAATAAAAGGAACCCAATTCAATTAATAATGAAACTGAACTTTATTCAATATAAAATATAAATATTATATATATAAAATTATGTAATTTTAAAGCAATATACAATCTAATAATGATAAAACTAAATTATGAATTTAGGAAACAAACAATTAAAGAAACATATTAAACACAAACATTTCTTGGCCTTTGGAACAAGATCACAGTGTAGTATCTGTTCTGATGCTACACTTCACCTTTTCTGTCCTCGGTCAGTGGAGGAGAAATCTTTCATGATTGAGATTATTTTTGTTCCTATCTAGAGTGCTCCTTATTGGGAGGCTGGATTTTCCCCACAAGATTATGCTAAAATATTTAAATAACTATTACTTTAAATACAGAAATTATATTTAAAGTTTTGGTTTTCTGTTCTTCTATGTCCATTTTTTTCCCCATGTTTTTCATCAAAATTTGTAGCGTATTTTCATCAGTTACATGGTTAGGAATCCTGTACTCCGCTATAGTCTTCATTTTCATATCAGTGCAGAATACATGAATACGAAAGTGAAGTTCACATAACTACTAAAAGACAATCATACCATAATGTGAACATTGGTTAAAAACTAAGAAAATATAGTAAACATCTACGATATTAAATCAAGGTGGTGGTGAATTTGGAAGGGGGCATTATTATTATTATTTCGCTCATTAGGAGTTGTCTCACAGGCCATCATCAGTGATCACTCACTGGCAGTAACCTGTGGTGTTCCCTGGAGACCGAGTGACAGCAATTCCCCTCAGATTTCCAGTGTTCTCTACCTCTTGACCATTTGTGCAGATGATTGCACATTATCGCAACAGCCATTGTCATTGATTTCTCGTTGGCATCAGCCATTTCCTGGGGTTTGGGTAACAAAATGCCTCCCAAAGGTACCAGATTTGAACTGCACACTTTCAGTGGAGATCTGGTTAGTACTCTCCCACCTCGGTCTTTCCATCCTCCCTGACCCTTCACAATTAGTTGGTGTGGTGCCAGTCGATGTCATCTACACCAGTTTTTTTTTTTATTCTTATAATAATGATGATGATAATAATAAGGGTGCTTGTGCAGTGTACACATATGTATTTGAAATAGTATTTCCAAGTTAAATTAAATTTTTATGGTATCTTTTTTGGGGTTTGTTATACTATACATAGATTCGAAAAAGTTGTCAAAAAAATAAATATGTAACAAATAAATGTTATCAAAGGCAAGATAAGTTACTTTTGTACTTAACTGAATAAGTTTTTAGTGTTTTTATTTTTATTTAATGTAAAATGTTTATTCGGTTGGAAAATCAGACAATGTTTATCGATATATTTGAAAAAGACAAATGGCACCAAGCTCACTGTTGAATACGTTAAATTGGGAAAATGAGTCCAAACTAAAAAAAAAATATACAAAATAATGTTAGAAACACACTCAATATATGTCAGCTTATGTCATGGTAACTTAGTTCACTGCATCTTATCATACAAAATTTCAGCCAGGTCAACCCAGCAGTTTCAGAGAAAATTGGAACAGATAGATGGAGGGAAATATAACATAGATTAATTAATAAATTCAATACTTTTTATAGTAGAACTATGATATGTGTGAGTAAACGAGTAGTACACGTTTACACACACACGTTAACATGTAGATACTCAGAACCCAATATCTTGTAGAGTATGTTACAAGGAACATAGGACAAGTAATGACTCAACTTACTTTTTCCTGTTGAAACAGCAACATTTCTTTACGGGTACTTTCCCCCCAAAAATGTGATCGTGCTCCTTCTCTCTTATCTCTGTCCTCTCAAACATCCTCTGTCTGTGCACATATTCTTTTTTATAGTCTTTTGGTTTTTCCCTAACATGACGTTACTTTGTACCTGGCTCAGTGTCTCCACACTGTGTTACAATTAAGCTACATTCTATCACCATCACGTTCCACTTAACATCCATTTTATAAGTTGGATGTTTGCTTGTTTTTTTTTTTTTTTTTTTATATTTAAGTTGACTTCTAAACTAGTCTATCTTTGGCCATGGTGTTATGTAACATAACCTGAATTGAAACAGATTTTCTTTGTAAGTTGAGAATTAATATCGTATAGAAATAAAATAACTATTTAATTTCATTGTTTCTTTTTCAGACTACAGAAATGTGGCGAATACTTTTTTGTGCAGCGCTTGTCGCTGTCACGGCAGCTGTTGACATGGAAACAATTTTATCAAATACGCAAGGATATAAACTGGATAAGGAAGTGTAAGTTAGAAATCTTTTCTTTTTCTTTTTATTTACTCCAGGAAATAAAGTTTGTCTTGAATTGGAAGCCATGTTTAATGTCAGAAGAGTTTCCAATGGGTAGTTATTCTATTCTGAAGAATTCTCAGTGAGCAGCTGTTTTGTACAAGTTCTGGACTTTATAATTTTGCAGTCAAAGAGCAAAAGATCCTTCTTGTGTTGATGCAAAAAAAATTGTGTGCTGGAATGCTAAGAGATTTTATTTTTATGGAGCAATTCTAGTTTCTGATTGGTTGATAGCAGATTGTGAATTAATTTGATTTGTCAGTTCCTATCAGCAGCATTTATAAATAGAATCTCCCAAATTTGAGGGAGCATACCCCCATCACTCGTCTGATGGGGAAGGTCTCCTAGCGGCTTTGGCTGCAGGGAGACAGGGTAGTAGTAGCAAATAAATAACTACCCCCATTAGATATCAAAAATATTGCAGCAGTTTGTTTAATAGCAAAGGAGTAGGTGATGAACATCCCATGTGATGTCACAGTTACGTGTGATTTACAACCTTGTTTTCTAGTCGGGCAGCGATAAGGGCCAATTGGGCTCTTTTCACTTACAACTGAAGAAGCAGCATTCACCCTAGTTGGGTTGAACTAGTTTCCTCCAAAAAAGGAAGTTTCATGGGAAAATCAAATTCACAAGCAATTCACAGTTACTCATATATCCTTGACAGGGGAGATAACCATGTTAGATTTTTGCAGTTCGTGCTGAGAGGTGCCGACGTCCTCCTACATAGAGTGCCTGGTATTCTCAAATGGTTACCCATCTAGTACTCACCAGGCTCAATGTTGCTTAACTTCAGTGATCTAACAAGAACCAGTATCAATGTGATTAAACCATATAGTTGTTTTCATTGTTTTTTTAATTTTGTTTTTAAAACTCTTTGCACTTAATAATACTCCCCCCCCATCAATTGTAAAAGTGATTTCTTCTTTTCCTGGCTTAAAAAATAATTGTGTAATGGAAACCTTTTTATTATAAAGAAAAAAAAATTTTTTAAATATCTAATGAGACTAGAAAATTATGTAATTATAAATTCAATGAAGCAAAAAAAAAAAAAAATGCAGAAAAGTTTTTTCACTCTATTAAGCTAGATAAATATACAGTTTTTTTTTAAATCTATTTTTATTTTTATGCAAAGATTTGAAGAGAAATTAAAAAAAAAAAATTCCTATTGAATTCGGACCTATGGGTGTTGACAGATAAGAGTACCAGGAGGAATGTTCTATTTCAAACATTCTAGAAACCATTTTCATATCTTTAATCATTCAAACACTGTCATGCTTGAATATATGGTTAAGTGGCAGTTTTAGTCATTTTGAATTGCTTTAAAGCTTCACTGTTCACTCATTCTTCGACCAAATTTCAAACAATTATTACAGTAAAATAATTTTCAATTTTCGTTCAGTAATACAAAAATTATGATGAATTTTCTAGTGTTCGAAATTGTAAAAAATATAGGGAGATGAGCGTTTTTAATGACTGATTTCCATCGCAACCATGTTGCTTCAGCGACTACTGTTTGCTACTAATTCACTAATGAAAGAATGAGAGATAATTGGGGGGGATTTTATTGAAAGCAGACGAGTGTTGTACATTGTTGTTACATATGTGTTTATGGGGGCAAAAAGTAAGACTGAAATTAAACAAAGAAAAAGTGAATTTATTGGAAGCTTGGAAAAATCATGGATTACAATAGAAAAATGCGAGCATGAAAAGTAATATGGTTAAGCTTAAACATGGAAAAGTAAAGAACTAGTCGTTAAAACTGAAAAAGAAAAGGACAAGATATTCTAGTAAAAAATATAATAAATTTATAACTTAAAATATTGCAGCATTAAGAATTTTTTTAAAATTCAATTTATAACATTATATAATCAATTCTTAATGCTGCAATATTTTAGATTATAAATTTATATTTTTCTTTTCCAGTTTTAACTAGTCCTTTACTTTTCTATATTTAAGCTTAACAATATTACTTTTCATGTTCGCATTTTTCTATTGTAATAAATTATATATATATATATATTTTTTTTTTATAGGTTAATTGAGGTCGTAGGCAGCAAAGTGTTAACATTTTTGTTAATAATGTGAAATGTGAAAAAAAAAAATTGTAAATAAGAATATCTTGTAAGTACGGTTTGTCTTAAAGTGTGGCCCATCTATATGCTCATAGCTTATGTAAGGAACCAACAAGAATGAAAGACAAAGATGCCTATTAGCCTTAATCTTAAACAGATTAAGGCTATCAGTAGGAGGAAAACAATCAGCAGGAAGAGTTCCACAAACCCGCAGTTCTTAGAAAGAAGCTTGTGCAATAAGAAGCTGGATTACAATGAGGTATTAAAACAGTGACTTGATGAAGATTACTAAACTAATGAATCAAACCAGTTGGAACAAAGGAAATGGAATAGACTACACGATTCTGGACAAATGCTATGATAGTATTTATAGAAAAGACCAGAACTAGCAACATCACGTCTGTGTGAGAGAGATTATATAGAAGAGAAAAAGCTAGGCCAATCAAATTAGAGATATGTAATTGAGTGTTCATTTAGGATCTCTTGTTATAAAATAACACTTTTATGAAAATTGTGCTTTGAACAAAGTTGTTGCTTATCCTGTTCCATTGTTATGGATCTGCTAAGCAATAAATACCTTGAGTTTGACCATTGTTTCAGGATTATTTTACTGGTATTATCAGATCAGGCTGTCTGAAGATACTGGATTCCTGACCTAAAATGCACCAAACATTACTGTTTTTTTTAACGTTTTCGTTTTGTAAAACTCAATCATGTTCTGCAAAGTCAAAAACAAAACAACAATTTTCCGTTACAAAACAACCAAACTAAACACCATGAATAAATATTTGAAGATATAAAAGAACATGAAGCATAAAAACTCTTTTCTCAAAATTACTGACTTCAGCATTAAATAACTTGAAAAGGGTTGATATGCTGTAAAACAAAGCGACCAAGATTTTTCGGTGTACATTGTCTTGAAAAAAAAAAAAAAGGGCAGTATAGAAATGTGGTATGTTTAAATCTGGTTAAAGTAGTGACCATTCTTAAATGTGTTCTTGACTGGTTGGTTCACCTGTGCCTGGGTAAAAAGCTTGCAGTTCTTGGAAAGAAGCTACTGGAATATTACAATGACTAACATATAAGTGAATACAACTTGTTCATAATGTTTTGGAATCAGTCGAGAAAGGCCATGCAAAGATAGCGATCTGTATGGGAGTCTGAGTAATGACTATAACTATGAAAGGTGTCTGACACGAAGTGCATCAATTGTGAAAGCCATGGAAAAAAAAAAAAAAAAAATCGGACTGCATCTGACCAGCTTGTTGACAAATAATGATTCAGGGGAAATAATTTTAATCTGGTTCAATAGAGATCACCATAATTCTTGAACCAATAACTCTGTATGATTTAGATTTAGAGAGTAGATAGTCAACCTTGGGTTTACTTTTGGCAGCCTCGTAACTCTTGCTTCTCTTATTTTGTTCCTTTAGTCCTCACATTCCATGAGTGAGGTTTCTGATAAAGAGGGACGAATTTATATTTTCTGAGTTCGAATCTATCCATCTAACATCTGTCATTGACTAAGCGAAACTGGAATAGGGCCGACCACTTCCCTAGATGAGTTCATAATTAACGGATACTCTAACTTAACATCTAAATCTGACCCCCAAGATCAGCATGGAATATGTGCCTACATTAAAGATGGCTTCTCATGTGGCAGGGATATCTCTAGAGAAGATCTTAATTTACCATATATGTGCTTCCGGGTTGCACTTGCTTACACCACTGCATTTATATTTGCCCTCTATCGGCCCCATAACAGCGGAGTTACTATCTTTAAGAGCATATCTGAGAAAATAGACCACATCCTGTCTGCACATCCCATGGCTAACATCCACATATGTGGTGACTTCAACGTCCATAACGTGGAATGGCTGACCCACTCAAATAAGACGGACGATGAGGGGAGGTTTTGTCATGATTTTGCTATTGCTTATGACCTCACTCAGATTGTTCGCGAGCCCACCCGTGTGCCCGATACTACAGGTCAATATGCAAGCCTCCTAGACCTTTTTCTCTCAACTTTCCCTGAGCTATGTTCATGTTCCGTTCTTTCTCCTCTAGGATCATCCGACCACTCCGTCGTATCAGTTAAGATAAAAATGAGATGTAATAAGTCCCCAGACGTACCCTTCCACCGTACTGTATACCGATACTTCATGACTGACTGGGATAGCTTCCGTACATTTATACCTGATCTACCTCTGCATTCCATGTTTAAAAATGGTGTGTCCTCTATAGTATCAGACCTGACCGAATGGTTAATTGTAGGCATAGACCGATTCATACCATCTAAAAAATTCCAACAAAAACCTACCAGCCAGCCATGGTTCTGCCCAGAATGTGCTGCTGCCATCGCGCACAGAAATCACTTTTTCCATAACTACCAACGTAATAGATGCACTGAGACTAAAGCTGCTTTCAGAAACGCCAGCAACCACTGTAAAAGAGTAATAAAAATGCAAGAGAGCTATATGCCCAGGCTGTTAAATCCAAAGTAGCTGATCAGCGGCTTGGTTCCCACCAGTTCTTGCAAATAACAAATAGGATCCTGAACAGAAGTGTGCGTTCTATCCCAACCATTATCAACGGACCAGAGGTCATCTTCTCAGCTTCAGATAAGGCCAAACTATTTGCCAAAAACTTTGCAGCTAATTCTACCCTATGTGACGAAGGCCATCAACTCCCCATATTTCCTCCTATAACACAGAACACGCTAGGTAACATACAAATATCTGTGCATGAGGTCACTAAGCTAATCAAGAACCTTGATTCCAGTAAAGCTACTGGCCCTGATGGCATCCCAATCATAGTGTTAAAAAAGATTCAATCAGAACTTGCTCCCATACTTATGAAACTGTTTAAACGATGCCTTAAGGAGAAGTGCTTTCCAACACTTTGGAAAACCTCATCAGTATGCCCTGTATTTAAGAACTCGGGTAATAAGTCATCTCCCTCTCAGTACAGACCAATAAGTCTCCTGTGTGCCATGAGTAAGTTGCTGGAATCCATATTAAATAGAGAAATAGTCAACCACCTCAGCAGAAATAATCTTCTTAGTGACACGCAATATGGTTTCCGTTCTGCAAGATATACCGCAGATGTGCTAACGGTTATATCTCATAGGATTAGTGAATCTCTTGACAAAGGCTTCTTTTCCAGGGCAATTGCTCTTCACATATCAAAGGCCTTCGACAAAGTATGGCATAAAGGCCTACTTCACAAGATCTCCAGCTATGGTATAACTGGAAATATTCTCTCTATCATTAAATCATTTCTCTCTGATAGGCTCATAAGAGTAGTGGTTGATGGACAAAAATCAGAGGCCTGCGGTATTAATACTGGAGTCCCTCAAGGGTCCATCCTGGGCCCAACTCTCTTCCTGATCTACATCAATGATCTCCCTAAACACATACTTAAATCATTCGTTGACATCTATGCTGATGACACGACCATCTACAGCAACACATCAAAGGCTGTAAATGACAAAGCTCTCTCTGATTCTCTCTCCTCTGATCTCGAATGAGTGGTTTAGTGGGGGAAGATGTGGCTGGTTACCTTTTAATGCATCTAAAACCAAACTGCTATCTTTACATCATCAACGCTCTGATCCCCATCTGGCATCAATTGAAATGGATGGCTCTCGTCTAGGAGAAGCCCCATGTTTTGACAAGCTTCTGGGCTTGACCTTCACCCCTGATCTGAAATGGAACACGTACATCAAGTCTGTTGCCAAGGTCGCTGAAAAGATGGTGGGATCCTTCTACCTCTCCAGAAGATATCTCACTACTGATGCAATTCTCTATCTATATAAGAGCCAAGTATGTCCAAGGATGGAATACTGCTGCCATATCTGGGCAGGAGCTGCTAAAAACAGCCTATCCTGCCTTGACAGAGTACAAAATAGACTTTGTGGCTTAGTGGGGGATGCCCTTTTCTCTTCCCTGCAACCTCTCTCCCACAGAGGAGACGTTGCAAGCCTATCCTTGTTTTATCGTTATTTTCATGGCAGGTGCTCGTCTGAACTCCAATCTCTGGTCTCCCCCTCACCAAACTTTTACAAAAAACACCCGTCTAGCTGAATCCCCTGTCAAAAACTTTCCCCACTCTTTATCTATGCCTAAATCAAAACGTAGATTCCATGAACAAAGCTTCTTTCTTAGAACTGCATGCCTGTGGAACTCTGTTCCGTCTGCCTGCTTCCCTCCTGACTACAACTTTGATGTCTTCAAGTCCAACGTAAACAAATTCCTGAAGAACCGCCCCCCCTTAAGTAGACACTTTAAATATCCACACTAACGTACTGTACTTACAATAACCCTTATCCCTGAGTGGCTTCCGGGCCTTGATAAGTGGTGACCACCTTGTAAAAAGAAAAAAAGACTAGTTTTTGAACTTGAAATATTTTTTATTTTTCTTAGCTCCTTTCATGAAGTCAGTTTATGTCTTAGTTGGAGTGATTTTCCATAATTTTTTTATTAACCCTCACTCTTGTGTGACTTTTAGGCCTTGATAAGCTATGAATCCCTTAACAAAAATAATTTTTGATGTAAACCCTCTTATAAATCTGCTTTGAATGTTGTCAATATTAATTTGATCTCTTAATGAATATGCCTGTCCTTTTCTTTTTTTTTTTTTTTTTCATGTAGGACCTATTTAATTTCCATTCCACGGAAAGTGCGACCAAACCAGGTGATCCAGATATTTACAAGTATTATCCATTTGGAATTTGGGAATCTAAATGTTCGGGTTTCTGTTGTCAAAGATAATATTGAATATGGAGGAGCTGTACTACAATTTAACCGACCTTCAAGTCGGCTTATGCAACTTCAAGTAAGTATATTTTTACATTGTTTGTGCTTTGATCTTTTCTTTGGTTAGAATATTTTTACAGCTGACTAAGATTCATCAGAGGTTTTTAAATAATACGTAAAACAATTTTTAAGGTCACATCGATAAAAGGATTTCTCCGATGAAAGAACATACTACATTTTAAGAAATGTATTTATTTTGGAAAATTTTACATTCCTAAAAAATAAATTAGGTACAAGGCCATTCAAAAGTGTGGGGAGGAGGGTCTATGGTTATGCTTGTCACTTTACTTGAGATTGTCTAGAATCCTCAATCACCATAATACTACACTTATTTCAGGGGTTGTCCTGCTAAAAATTTCTGCTTATAAATATTTGTCTCTATTAAATAACTTCTGAAAGCAATGTTGAGGTTACTTTTTTTTTTTTTTTAAATGAGTGGAGTGATGATAGTAGGAAGGTAAACCATTGGTTGATTTTTAGCCACGTGGGTCACTGATATAAAAGACATGACTCTGAACATACACCCTTTGTTCTTCCCTCTTTTCAAGCTGACTGGCGAGATGACAATATGCTTGTCAAATCCTTTGCTTTTTTATCCCTTCTTTTCTAGTTTAATCACTGAAGTGACAATGTTTGTTTGTCTGCTACTTTTATTTTGTCCAGACAAGTTCTGTGACATATGGCTCATCTTGATCTTGGTGCTTCCAGATCAGATTGTCTGAAGATATTGGCTTTATGAGCACCAAGCATTGATGTTATTGCTTTTTCCATTTATCTTTGCAAAACTCATCTATGTTTTTGCAAAGCCAACAAAAACAAAAAAAAAAACAATTTTTTTTCAACCAAACTAAGTACCATGAATAAATATTTCAAGATATAAAGAACTTGAATCATAAAAACTCCTGCCAAAATGCTTGAACCCAAAAAGTGTTGATAGGCCACAAAATCAAAACTGCCAAACTAAATACCGTGAATAAGTATTGGAAGATATAAACAACTTGAAACATAGTAACTTGTTTTCAAAATTATTGGATTCAGCATTAAATAACCAGAAAAGGGTTGATGTGCCATAAAACGAAACAACCAAGCCTATACAGCTTAGTCAATTTGCTTTTTCATATTTCCACACATTAGTAAGTTTTGACACCAGCGAGCACAAATAAATCCAGTTATATTTTCATAAGTACAGCTTTTAGTTCTTTTTTTTCTGTTTTGTTTATATGTGAGAATAATTAAGCAAAATTGGTTTTAATTAAAGATTAACAGCTGTTTCTTCATAGTCATACAATCAGAGCATTGGTAATTACAATCTGAATTTATAGACAAATGAATCTTCAGATTTACAGAAAAAAAAAACTAGTTACTGTTGAAAATTTTCATGAAAGCATCCATTTTTTTTTTCTGATAAACATAGTGAATAATCCCCCATTCTATTAATAATAAAAAAAAATTGCAGATCATGTTTGCATATAATCGATACTTGCACAGAATTTGAACCAGACCTAACTCACTGTCCGCTTGGTTTTCATTGTAATCTGACATTAAGACACCGATCAATTCGCAGCAAAGGAGCAGACGATCTTTGGGGAAAATATTGGGGGTGGGGGGATCAATGAGACCAACTGAGAGCTTCTTGACAGTTATCTTTTCGAGTTTATCTAGAAACAGAAATTTTCTAATAATCTTTTTGTCTCCATCTTAAACCATATATAAGAAAGCTGCTTGATTGGGCTGGCGAAGTTTCTTCCACATCCGCTGTCTTTTCTCACCCCCACTTTAACATCGTCTAATATGACCGTAGAAAAGTTTACCTAATCCTAAGGAAATATCCCAGCTGTCTTAATTTAACTTAAAAAAAAAAAAGTAACAAAACAAACAGTTTCCCAGCCCTATCCCACTGAAAAAAAATATTCAGGTAAAGAAAAAAAATAAATAACAAAAAAGCTTACTTTACATCAATTACAAAAATAGATAAAAAAAAATTCAAAATAAATATTAGATGAAAAATCCATAAAAAATGCTTTATTTTTAAACCTTTGTTAAAAAAATATGAAAACCACACAACAAATGGTTTTCTTATTTTGTTCAATTTTGTTTGACAAAAAAACTTTAAAAAAGGAAACTGCAACTTACTTGTTTATTTATTTTTTCACTTAAAAAAATGTTACAAGAATAAAACAAAAATTGTTTCTTTTTTATTTTCATTATATTTATTTTATTTTTTTTCTGGTGATTTTATTATTTTTAAATGTTTTCTTAAGTAGCGTTGTTATGCTTTAATAATCAGCTACGCTTGGCAAAAGCCGGCATGTTTTGAGCAAAGCCGAGCAGCCAGTTAGTTACATCTGGTTCAAATTCTGCACAAGTACCTAATAATCTACCATTGTATTGATAATAATAATTAAAAAAAAAAAAAAAATTGCAGATCATGTTTGCATATTTTGGTTGATTACTTCTAAGCACAAATAAATCTTTTATAAGTACAACTTTTAGTTGTTTTTTGTTTCTCCATTTTTGTTTGTGTAAGAACAATTTAGACCAATAAATTACTCATGGGAATATTGTAAAAAAAGAAAAAAAAAAAAAAATACAAATTCAATTTCTATGTTTTTGTTTCCGTTTCATTCATAGATGCCCAAAAATGCCCTTCCTGGCAATTACAAAGTGAAGGTTGAAGGTCAACTCTCAGATAACCCAGCAGGGTTTGTGTTTTACAGAGAGGCTGATGTGCTCTTTGATTCCAAACAAGCCTCTGTATTTATTCAGATGAGCAAACCGGTTTATTGTCAGGGACAGAGAGGTAAGTTTTAGTTATGCACATGTGTATGTGGCGTGGAGACAGGACAGTGTGGGGAGCATGTCCATGTTCTAGAATGGAGAATGGTGGGATGGAGCAGTGTGAATGTGGGGAATATTGGAGCTAGGGGTTCATGGTCAATGGTGGAGTAGGGCAAGGTGTGACGTGGGTGTTGGCAGTACTTCGCTAGGGGCTCATGGGCAGTGCCTAAGTCTATAATAGAAGGCCCGCCTTGAATATACTCTTGGTAAATAAACAAATCTGTTAATTTGTATTGTGCATATTATTCAAACTGCTGTTCTCATCTTGAATATTCTGACAACATTTTGGTCGATATAGTCTTCAACTTTCTTCAGGGGCATCTGTATGGAACTTTGAAAGGAACACTTTATTCAATCTACAGGGGAGCTTGATCTAGTAATGAGAACATCAGTTCAAATAATACAAATTATCAATCCTCATCTAAAAAATTTGACAAATATTCTCATCTTGATTATTATTTTCACAATGTTTGAGCCAATGTGACTATCAAACTTCTTCAGGTGCAATTCGAGAATTTTTTTGTCCAACTCCAGAAATTTTACAGGATTTCAAACTGAACCCTTTATTTCTTATTAGAATGGTTCAATAGAAAATGTTGCTTAACAATCAGTTCTAAATAAGTCTTTTGAAGGTTCAATCCTTACTACAGGTGGTAATATATAAGAATAGCGAAATAACATGTCTACCCAGTCATGGCTGACAAAATGAGAACAATCTATTATCATAGATTAAAAAAAAAGGGTTCAGTTTGGAATTTCATCCCTTAGATTCCCAAATTTGAAAAGATAAACATGGTTGCCAGAATTCACATCAAGAGCAAGTGGTGCAAGAAGTGATGTGTTACGTTACACCTCCAAAAGCAAACCTCTCTCTTTTCACCACCAATATTCAAATTCTCCTTTTACCTAACTTGAGATAAATGGTTCTCTTCTTAAGGAAGTCTCTCGCTTTGACAAGCCCCTCGGACAGATTTTCGCTTTAAATTTGAAATGGAAGAAATATCAAATCCATTGCTAAAGAGATTGGAATAATGATTGGATCATTGTACTGCTCTAAAAGGTACCTGATTCCTGGAGCAATCCTCTACCTGCATAAAAGTCAGGTTTGACCCGAGATTTGATACTGCTGCTCCATTTGAAGAGATGCTGCTCAGAGCATTCTTATTTGTCTTTGATGTGAGTACAGAAATAAACTGTGCAATCTGATCTGATGAGGTGATATCTACTCTTCCTAGCAGCCTGTTTATCACAGAACAAACGTTACTAGTCTTTTTCTACTCTATCGATATTTCTGTGATAGGTGCTTAAGCTCAGGTGCTCCCATTTCCTGTAATATCTTAGCAGAAAAATCTTGCTTTCAACATTGCAAAGTATTTTCTATTCTTCCTTCACATACCTAAAATCAAATAAAACCTTGAACAAAGTTTATTTCCAAGAACTCCCCACCTGAGGAACACATTACCATGGAAATGGTTTCCTGCACACTCATTTTCAAGTTCAATGTCAAAAAATGTCTTGTAGTCTATCTTTTCATAGTACTGTTACATTATTCAACTTTCACTAACCTTTATTCTCAAGTAACTTTTGGCCTTGGTAAGTGATGAACTATTATTGTAAAAAAAAAAAAAAAAAAAAAATTAGGCTGAAGTATGTGAATATAGAAGAGAATAGTAGTTTGAACAATTCGTTTATTAATCCTGAACTGAAAAATTCTGAAAGATGAATATATTAATATTTTTAATTACCAAAAGTGAGAGTTATCCAATTTTAATGAAATTTTTCAAAATTTATTTAATGTTTTATCAATTTTTCAAAAGAGTACAAGTTTGGCAATATTAAAGTTTAAGCTAGATTAACAATGCTATTCTTTATATGTCTTTATAGAGTACCTGCTGAACCTACTCGGCAAAACCTGAGGAATCATTACTATTTTATTAGCTCAATTTTTTTTAAATTACAAAAATAAATGTGTAAAAAGCTTGAAATGGAAGCTGGCAACTGACGTTTTTACCTAAAAGTGAAAATAAGAGATATGTCCCTTACATTTTGAACATTTTAGGCAATAATTTAAAATTATCTTCCTTATAATATTACTTGCTGGAATAATTATTGTCAAAAAGAAACAGAAGCAAATTACGCTTTACCGTAAAGAACCTCTTGCAATGAAGAAATGGCTAGTTAGAATAAAATATGGATTTGTCAGATTCATTTTTTTATTTAGGTCTAAGATGAAAACATATATCATATTACTCGGAGTACTCATCTTTATTAACTAACTGAAACAAATTTGCACTCATAAATAAATGCCTTTCTCATTCCTGGACTCCATATTACCATTTTTATAATGCTCTGCAATTTTCAAGCAAATTGAATTTCTGAACTAATCCACAAAAGGTCATGCCTCAGAATTATTTTGTCTGCACATAGTCCTTTTTATTGAGTGTAGCTGTTTGTAATCTAATTACTAAGCTTGAGATCCTAGAACAAGCCAAATCATCAAACATGCTCATTAGGGCCCAACTGCAGTGAGTAGGTAATGTCATCCCATGAAAGAATACTGCATACCAAGGCCCTTGTTGTATGGAGAACTTCAGAAAAGAAAGAAAAACCATGGTCAGGCCAAAAGAAAAAAAAAATGCTACAATGGTGTGGACTTGGACCAAAGGAATCGGAAGACTGTACCAATTATCAATCAAACTGGTTAACCATTGTTCACAAAGATACTGTCACCTTTGAGGATGCTCATTGTCAAAGGTTTGTTACTGCCAAAGATCAGCGCCACAGAGCATCAACAGCAGTGATATAAACTACAGATTTTTGGTGCCCCGACTGTATCAGATGCTGTGCCTTTAGCCTGGGATTTGCGCAGCCACCTCCGAAAACACAGATGAGTTGTCAAAACAAAGAGTCTTCTTCGAACACAATGGACTACCAACAAACAAAAAAAAGCTGTTTATAAGACCTAAGATTGCAGGTTGGCGCAAAATACACAAAGGCATGGCGGTTGCACATGTATAGAAGCAACATTCTTGTCTGAGAGATTTCTTGTTTACAACATAGCAAATCCATCTGCACAAATATATTTTTACTAACATGTATTGCCAGTAAAGTCACCCACCAATATTTATCAAAAGTGTAATAAAGAGATGAAGGGACAAATGGATAGACAGTGAGATAATATAAGAGATGTTTTGACATATCCAAATAAAATAAACAGAAAATGTTAGAAATTTTCTTTATATATCAATAGATTTTAAGTTAATCAAATTCTTTGACAATTTGAACTTCAAAAAAAAGATTTTTCTTTTTTCTTTCTCTTCAGTGAATTTCCGTGTGATTCCAGTTTTTCCAGACTTAATGCCACGTTATGACAGTTTGACGATATATGTAATGGTAAGGTCCTCAAAATTTTTTTCAATTTGATTACAAAATTAAAAAAAGTTTTTTCCTAAAAACATGATTGTTTATTTATCATGATGATTAAAAGAAAGCCAAGTTTGGATTTTTCATTTGCAGTCATGTTTTTGACATTATGTATTGAATGATTGACCAGTGCAAAGCATTACTTTGGTATGATTTACAGTATTTGATCATTGCTCCATCTGTCTCTCTTCATAGAAGGGAGATGTCTTATTGGCTGTATTTAGTATTTATTTGTACTTGAATCAGTTTTCACTAGAAGTGAGCTTTTTCGACATCCAGGTATTATAGCACGTTTCTTACTACATGCCATTGTTTCTGGTCCATGGAAGCATCAGTGATAATTTGAAGCCAGTTCTTTGTCCAGCGTTCGGAACCATAGACAACTTGAGATTCTGGCTTCATTTATCTCATGCCCAAGCCCTGAATGTCTTCACATGACCCCGCCCCAGGTCCCATACTACTACCATGCAAGGATTTCCCAACGCATGAATAGCTTAGTCCCTTTATTTCTAAACCCCCCCACCTTTCTCTCCCTCTTTGGCATAAATTGTCTCCAGCAAATTCCCTCATCCCACCATACACTTTGCCCACAGCAGCTGACCTTATTCTTGAAAAAGAGATACCTTCCCCATTCATTATGGCCCATTGATGCTGAAAGGCAAACAGTGTCGCACATATTCTGTTCCTGAGACCCATTTGTCTATTCAAATCCTCCTCTGATTCAAGGATCTAATACCATCGAACAGCTTTTTGGTTTTCTCACCACAACCGCACAGGATTAAATTTCCACAAAGTGTCCATCATCTTTTGTATCATTTTTTTTTAAACCCTGAAACCAGCTATTCATATCCTTCACTGCAGGATTTTTACAAAAGAACTTTTCACACTTGGATTTACCCGACGCGGTTTGACTTTTCATTTCCTCTCTTTTCCCATCCTCTATTTTTACAAACATCTACACAAACAATTTATACAAACTTTTTTTTACATTCCGTGACCACAATCATGGAATGCAGTTTCAGAAATGATAAAACCAGCAAAACTTCTAGTCCCACTATGTACATGTTTTGCTAATTAGTTTAAATTCCTCTGAAGAGAAGAATCCATACATTCTGTGAAACTATCTGTTGTGAAGTGAGAACAAAAGACATGTTTACCTAGAATAAAAGGCTTTAATGAACTAATAAAAAATACTAGAGAGTACACAGTGCGGAGAGATAATTAGACAACACTGTACAAAATATGAGAGTTTTAATATGACATTCTCTCCTTCTCAAAAGAATGGAAGTTATAGTATTAATTAAAGTTAATTTGTCACAGTCATTAATAACCTGATGACTTTCGACATTCGTGTAAGGATCGTCTTAGGGTCTCTGGGCATTCAGGTTTAGGAGGGGGTGATAATTCCTCCAGGTCCATAGGTACCATGGGGGAAGGTTTAGGTTCAGAAATGGAAAAATCAGCATCAGGATCAATGGGCATTGGAGAAGATATCTCGGTAGAAGTTGGATTAGCTAAGTTATTCTCAGCGCAAGGATTGTTCGACTTTTCTGGATGAACTAAGGTTTCAGTTGGGTCAGCTTTTTAGATAGTCAAGTTTATAATGGGGGCTAGTTCATGTAGAGAGACCATAGACTCTTGTCCTTCATTAAACTGCACGTGGGCATACTGAGGGTTTGCTTCTAAAAGTTGTACCTCATCGACCAAGGGTTCATATTTACTAAGCTGAATATGATGACGCAGTAATACAGGTCCTGGTACAGTTAGCCAAGAGGGTAGAGAATGACCACTAAGTGACTTCCGTTGGTAGGAAAATAGTCTCTCGTGAGGAGTAGCATTAGTCGCAATACACAGAGATCTGATTTGGGAAATATAGTCTCCCACTGTGACTCTTTGAGGTTACTAGAAGCCAATGCCATGGATATAGTTTTCCATATAACAGCATTGTATCGCTCACATTGTCCATTTCCTCGAGGGTTGTAAGGAGTAGTCTGGCTAATTGCTATGCCTAAACTTGTGAGATACTCCCATAGGTCTTTAGATACAAATGAAGTTCCTCGATCTGAGTGGATGTATGAGGGTGTCCCAAACATTGTAAAAATTTGGAATAAACATTCAATTACTACATTAGTAGTTATATTTGCACAAGCAAAAGCAAATGGAAAATGTGAGTACTCGTTCACTACTACTAGTAGGTACCGGTTCTTCGATGTAGATGGGAGCGGTCCTTTGAAATCTATGTTGAGTCTTTCCATTGGCTGAGTAGCTTTGATAAGAGGAGTTGAGTTTGGAGAGTAGAACCTTGGTTTCCATCGTGCACATATGAGGCATTTGGCACACACTTTCTTGATTTCTTTTATCGAATAAGGAAGATTTTGAACTTTCACAAAATGTGCCATTCGTGTGATTCCCGGGTGGCAGAGAGACACGTGGATATCTGATAGTTTAGCTTTGTTGTTGATGGCTCCGCAACAAGCTTGTGAGAGTGCGTCAGCAGAAATGTTATTTCTTCCTGGTTGATACATGATATCATAATCGTAGCATCCCAATTCCATTCTCCACCTTTTGAATTTTATTGTTTTTAATTTTTCCGGGTCTTTTTGAATGGAACATGTAGTTCACGGCTTCTTGGTCAGTAACTATTATGAAACGCCTGGCAGATAGGTAGTGTGACCACTTTTTGATAGCTTCCACAATAGCATACGCTTCTTTTTCGACGGAAGCATGTTTGCATTCAACGTGAGTAAGAGTCCTCGAGAAAAAGGCAACTGGTCAACCAGCTTGATTGAGAGTGGCCGCTATAGCAGTATCTGAGGCATCAGTTTCAACCACTAGGGGAAGATCTTCATTGAATGGAGCAGAGCTTTTCTGATTTCGTCTTTGATGTTATTGAAGGCCTTCTTAGATTTTGTGTTGATGGGAAAAGTCATTGTTAAGAGGTTTTATTTTCTTGGAGAATTTAGATATCCATTGCAAATAATATGAAAATAATCCAATAACTCGGCGCATAGCAGCCTTGTCTTTCGGAAAAGGTAGTCCCTAGAGTGGTCGTAGTCGTTCACCATCTGGTTTAAATGTTCTGTGTGTTATTGTGTAACCAAGGAAATCTATTAAGGTAGCTGACAATATAGACTTTGCTTCATTGAAAGTCAGGTTATGGACCTGAGCAACTTTCTGAAATTTTGCAAGATTTTCGTCATGCTCCTTTTGGGTATTCCCGACTATAACCATATTGTCAACATATGCATGAACTCCCTGCAACTTATGTTGCTTGATGATGCTGTCCATCATTCTTTGGAAACAAGTGACACCATTAGTGACATCAAACGGAACTCTACAAAACTGATATAATTTTCCGTTCGCCTCAAAGGCAGTGTAGATTTTCTCTTCCTCTCAAATGGTTATCTGGTGATACGCACTCTTTAAATCCAGGGAGCTGTAAATTTTATATCTGGAAATTTCAGCAGCAAGATCATCCATCCCTGGTAGAGGGTAAGCGTCTAATGATGTGAATCTATTCATTGTTCGACTGTAATCAACAACCAATCTTTTTCTGTGATGCTCACCAGTAACTATTAAAACTTGGGCTCTCCAAGGTGAGGTACTTTCTTCAATTACTCCTTCCTGGAGCATTTTCTCAATTTCTGACCATATAAATTGTTTATCTTGATTTTCAAGCCTCCTAGATTTACAGTCCGGAGAAAGGTTTGCGAAAAGAGATGGTGTTTCTACTAAAGCAGACTGTACATTGCAGGAAACAGAGCTAGGGATTTGGAGACTTTCCTTATGACCACCAAAGTTAAAAGAAACACTAGAATACTGCCTCATGAAGTCTCGGCCGAGAATGACATCATTGTAAAGATCTGGTAAAATTTCAAATTTTGTGTTAGCGTACCACTCGCCTTGTAAATTGATGTTGACGGTATACTGTTCTTTCACTGGAGCATTAAGTGACGAGGAGGTCATATGTACCCTTCCAGTAGCTGGTTGTACTTTCAATTTATTTTTCTTAAGTCTTCCGAGATGAAGGATCCAGATCTCCCAGTGTGTATCATAGCTGTTGCTTCAGTTTTCTTGACTAGAATGTATACAGAAGTTGGTTCTAAACTACCCGAAGAAGAAGCAGATGTATTTTCAAAAAAATTGTTTTTCTTTGTTGGATGATCAGACAATATGGACATAAGCTTGTGTGATTGTGTAGATGCTGACGTGGCTTGAGATTGAATGGAAGCAGATGTAGATTTCTGAGAATTTTGACACGCCCTTGCGAAATGACCTTTAGCATGACATTTTTTAGAAATGGCGGACCTCGCTGGACAAAATTTCCGATTGTGTCTGGAATACCTGCAAAAATAGCAAGTAGATTTAGTTTTTATGAAAGCAGAAGTATCACAAAATTCATCCTCAGATTTATTATGATAGTTTTGTTCGTCGTTAATAGTAGCCACCGTGTCATAAGAATGAGTGTAAGATTCAGAATGAGCATAGGATTCGGAATTTTTCTGTGCTAAATAATGAGCTTTAGCTTGGTCGACGGCCGTATTTAAATCAAATGTTCTATTCTCAAGCAATCTCTGCCAGATAGTGGGAACGTAAACCAGTAATGAAGGCGTCTGACGCAAGCATCTCTGTTTTCAATAGCATTAACTGCCTGAAAGTCACAATCTTTAGCTAACAACAGTAGTGATTGTACGTATTCATCGATGTTTTCATCATCTTTTTGTCTTTGAGTTGACAATGTATGTCTAGCAAAAATCTTGTGGGTTTTATATATAAATTATATTTAGTGGGTTTTATATATAAATCACTGAGATGATTCAGAACAGAGGCATACATCATATGTTCTGCGATGTATTCATATACATTGGGAGAAACATAATTTATCAAAATGTCTAACCTGTCAATGTCAGTTGTGTTCTCGGTGGTTGTTCTTCGTATGAGAGACGATATAGTCCGAAGCCAATGTTTAAATGTTTTCTTTGCGCCGGTCGAGCTAGGAGAGATATCCAGATGATTAGGAGTTCATTAAATTGTTGTGAAGTGAGAACTAAAGACACGTTTACCTAGAATAAAGGCTTTAATGAACTAATAAAAAATGCTAGAGAGTAAACAGCAAGGGGAGATAATTAGACAACACAGTAAACACAAAATACGAGAGTTTTAATATGACATTCTCTCCTTCTCAAAAGAATATCTATCACTATCACTTATATATGTATATATATTCCAAGTAATAAATGCTTTTAACTCTTGCTAAGGTGTTTCTCAGCATAATTTATCAAATTTATATTCTTATATGAACTTGTGTTTATGGGCTTTTAAGCTTACTATTTTCAATTGCAATGAATTTCTGCATCAATTGATTTAAGGAGGGCTGATCTGCAGTGAAACATAAACAAATGCAATTTATCTGATCTGAACTAGTATGTCTGCAAACAAATACTTTGATTCACTCTTATGTTTACCTCAGACAACTATAGCAAGGAATTATGGGATTATTTACAAAGGGAGATAATAAGAAGATGAGTTATCAGGCTTTCCACATGACTTGTCAGACTTTTAACACTACCTATAAGATGTAACAAATAAAGATTTCTATGAAATCATTAAAAAAGGTTAAATTTTTTTCTCTCCATTTTTGCAGGATCCAACAGGGTTTGCGGTACGACGTTGGATGGGTCAACAAACTAATGCTGGAGGTAATTTTCATTTTAATGGCTTGAGATTTTAATAAATAGTAGAAAATTGATTTAAATTTCAGAAAACTTTTTCTCTTTTCTCACTTTCCTTCTCTATCTCTTTTTTCCTTTTTTTACTCTCTTTTATCTTACAACATTCATGGTCAGTAGCAAAAACAAAACATTAGCTGCATGCGTGGTCATTAATTTCACCACGTCTAAGATTTGTTTCATACGATATGAGAAGAGCTTTTATTTATTTGCATCCTCACAAGAGCAGTTGGATACAAGATTAGTTTTTAATGTTAAGAAAATCCAGCTTTCCAAAATGGTGCACTCTGTATCAGAACAAAACTTTAAATTGCTGTAGTCTAAATGGATTTCTCCTTTGCTAAACATGTGTAAAACCATGGTATTTTTTTTTTCTTTTATCTAACAACATTCATGGTCAGCAACAAAAACAAAACTGTAGTAAATGGAACTGCAACAAACATAAGCAGGAGCAAATTCTCACAGTTGGAGATTTTCATTACATTTCCTTCCTGTGACTGAGAGCTGGCTTCTGATTGAATAAAATCAGAAGCCAGCTCTCAGTCACGTGACCGAGTTTATAAAAGGTTAAACTGGCAACATGTTCCCTCTTTTTTCTTCCTAAATCTTTGACTAACAGCAACTCCACGTGGAACGGACCTATCACACCCAACTTCTCTCTGGGGCTCAACAGAACTCACCCGGCCTTTGGGCCTGGGGTTCGACTAAGACGTGAATACAAACGAGACAACATGGCTACCTTCGCACACAAACTTCTATGCGGTACACACACAAACTTTTTTTTTTTTCATACTACAGAATTGTCTCTAATCTTTTGTGACGTACGTTTACACTACTACTGGAGACACAAACATACATGAACTCTTCTCTCTTTCAACAGGCAACGTCTCTACGCAGAAACTTTTTCCACGACTAACCCGTTTCCTGATTCTTACTAAGGAAGATGGCCAATAAAGTTGTTTTTAAATATTAGAATGAGATCTCATGTCTTTTCATTTCTACAAAACATTAGCTGCATGCATGATTATTAATTTCGCCATATCTAAAACCAATTAATGAGCACTTAATATTTATCAGTTATGTTAATTAAAAATGTCTTTTTTTTTCCCCAGGTATTGTAAGCCAAAGTTTTGAACTTGCTGATCAACCCAAGTTTGGTAATTGGTCGATTCTTGTCACTGCTTTTGTAAGTAATTCTTAGCTTTGTTGTTGATGGCTCCACAATAAGCTTGTTTATTTTTGTTATGATTATATAGTTTTGTAAAACAAGACAAATAATTATTAAATAAAACAAGCAAACTAATCCAAAACCTAAAATAAAAATAAGAAAAAAGTACTCCAAGAATGCATGTGTTAAGACAAGGTCAGCTATTTATTGTACACATTCACAAAAATGGGGTGAGTTATCCTTGAAAACAAAACAGACTGAGAAAGTAAGTCAGCCAAACCTTTGTTTTAGAGAAACCCTGCTATTGACTAATAGAAACATTAACCCAAGGTGATTTTTGCACAAAATATTCACTGTTTTAATTAAACGTGAACCTTCTTAAAAAGGAATACTTAGCAAAACTTCATTTACAAATATGTTTTTTCATATCAAATATTATCACCTGTGTGTGTGTGTATATATATATAATAAATGTTAAGAGTCAGGTACGTCCAAGGATGGAATACTGTTGCCACATCTGGGCAGGAGCTGCTAGAAAGAACTTGTCCTGCCTTGATATAGTTCAAAATAGACTTCGTAGCCCCGTAGGAGATGTCCTTTTCTCTTCCCTGCAACCTCTATCTCATAGAAGAGATGTTGCGAGCTTGTCTCTGATGTATCGTTATTTTCATGGAAAGTGTTCGACTGAGCTTCAGTCTATGGTCCCCCCCCCCTCGCCAAACTTTCACAAGCAACACTCGTCTAGCTGAAAACACTATCAATAATTCCCCCCACTCTTTATCTGTGCCTAAACCTAAATGTAGATTCCATGAACAAAGCTTCTTTCTTAGAACAGCACGCCTGTAGAATTGTCTTCCGTTTTCCTGCTTTCCGGCTGAGTACAATATGGTTGTGTTCAAGTCTAACGTAAATAAGTCCTTGATGAGACGTTCCATATAAGTTAACAAATTTACCGAATTTTCATTACTAATGATTACTATATTTTCCAATTTCTACTGTACACTCTTTAACCCTTATCCTTGAGTGGCCTCTTTGCCTTGATAATGTGGTGATGCCTGTGTAAAAAAAAAAAAAATTTTTTTTTTTTTTAAATCTCATGCAATTGCTTTTGCATATTTTCAAAACAAACATTTTTAATTGATAACAAATTCAAAATGTTTTCAAACAGCTTCTTCAATGATTTTTGGTTCATCAAATTACGCCTCCTTAATGAACCGTTAACACCCAAACTGTTGTTTTCATTTCATATTTATCTTTTTTTTCTAAACCAGATCATGTTTGTGTATAGAGTTAATTATTTACCACCCCTCCTCTGAAATCCTTGCCTCGACCCAAGTATGTTCAACAGATGATTTGGCATTAAATGACCTGCAGTGGTTGATATGCCATAAAACAACAAACAAACATAAGTATGTTACTGTGAGGATGCTCTTTTTGTTTATTGTGTGTTCATGTAATACTTACAGAACACAACAGTTAATAGTTATAGCTAATTAGAAAAAAATCGAGTAATTTATATAGGATTCAGAAATAGGAGTATAAGTTTCTTGGGTTCTTCAATTTACTTGGGTAATGCCGATGCACAGGTTCAGCTAGTGTTGTATAAACTGAAATAAGAATTGCAAACCAAATAAATCACAAACATCTATGCTGAACATGTAACAGATAGTAAACAATTTATCATTTACTTGCTTTTATAAAAAGTGATTGGATTATTTTCACTCCACTAATTCTTTATGGTCAGGTTACCATCTTATGTCAAGTAACAATAAACAAGCTAAATTAGTTTAGTTTGTTATTTGTTAGAGTTAATGGTATAAAACTAGAAGCCAATATATTGTTTCAGTTTTAAAGTTGAATTATTCCCTTTATATTTTTAGGGCACAGAATATACAAAGGAATTTATTGTTGAAGAATTTTGTAAGTATGTTTTTGCTAAAGTTTGTCAAAGTTTTTGAATTAAAAGAAAAAAAATATAAAAAACTAAATTTATTAAAGATACTTTTCTATTTTAGAAGAAAAAAAATTGACTTTTTTTCATCCTGATGTTAATTGAAAAAAGCTTGTATTTTTTGTCCCTATCTTTTTTTTTCTTTTTTTTTTTTTGTTAATGCATTATTCCATTATTTTTCTGACTTTCTCAAATTTGTTTTAAGAGTTTTTCATGAAATTTTGAACAAAGTTATCTGACCTTGACTGCTTTTGAGTTAGATCAATGGCACTTATGAACTATTCCTAGATTAATCAGTGCTGTTGTCTTCCTATATCCATTTAAGGGTCATGGGGGTTAGCCAAAGCTATGCCTTAACTACTCTCTTAGGGGTAACATAGGCCAGCTGATATAAATTCAAATGCTTAGGTCTCAGCTCGTTTTCCATTTATGTTTTTTAGTTGGGAGTCACTACCTATCAAGGCCCGAAGGCCATTTGAAGATAAGAGTTAATGAATGTAAGGTGGTAGTGTAGTAATCATTAATAGTGTAAGTTGGAGAAAATTTGATTATTTATTGAGACAACTCAACAAGATTAATGGCATTACAACCCAAGCTCCAGAAAGTTGTCTGTCATATGTAATTCTGTTATGACTGAAAGAACCAGCAACTGTTGGGGCTGAAGAGTGTACACCTGTTTACAAAACGCTTCTTCACATAAGTTCCACAGATGCACGTGTTCATAGACCTTCATTCTTTTACTGTTTTGAATATCATTCTTCATTACTTACCTAAGTAAAATTGTTCAATTAATATACACTGTTTCTGTTCCAGTTCTTCAAAAGTTGTTGCTCCCAATTAAACTTTTAGTGCTTATCCTATAATTTCGTATAATTTCAGTTTTCTCTCGAGTGAGAATTGAACTTTCTTTCCAAGATAAAATGTCCAAGGTTTTTTTTTTTTGTTTTTTTTTTGTTTTTTTTTTAGAAAATTTTGCCCATAAGAACCTAAAAATTCTCCAAAATCACTTGGATTATTCAGACAGAAAAGTATTGAAATGTAGTATTTGTATTATTCAGACTATTGTTCTCATTTTGGATGTTATAATCACAATGTTTTCGCTGATATAACCTCCAATCTTCTTCGGATGCATCTTGTCAAACTTGGAGAATCTGTACAAAAATTTTGTACAAAACTATATTTAATCCACAGGGGTAGCTTGCTCTCATTGTGTCAGCCATGATCAGGTGCATATTCTCCGAGTTTGACAGAAAGATTCCAGAGTTCAAAATAATGCAAACAGTAGTCTGAATAATGAAAAAGAAAATAATACAAACTATCAATTTTCATTTCCAAAATTCTGGAACATAATTTTGTTAGTTATTAAAAATCATGAAATGTTTATCTAAAACAAGTCTTGGTGACTTCATAAAACTCTGGTTCATTCCCGTGGACGAATGAAAAATGCTACCTCATCCCCAGCATCAGTTCTCAGAAACTGCACATTTTCAGAAACGTCTAAATGTACATGAAAATAGTTGTTGCCTTTATTCATGTAGTAGTGATTACAAGGGGAGATAACTCCTGCTTTACTTGTTTATTTAATTTATTTTTTATTTTTTTTTATTTTAGGGACTCCACGGTTTGATGTGAATGTTACTGTACCACCTTACATAATGGATGACACGGAGTATGTACGTGGTGTTATTATGTCAAAGTAAGCCATCAATTTTCCTATGATTATTATCAGATGTTTTGATTGATATGTGATATGCTACCATACCTGTAACCCCTCATCTGGCTTCCTTATCTTGAATGTATGTGCTGTGACTTTTATCTTCATCTTCTATTCCTAGCTGTGCCAATTGTAGCATTGGTGGTTTTTGAGGGCACATAGGCATAGTTTACAATGTACATATCAAATAAGAAACAACACTAACACATATAGACCTTGTATCCAAAATTTGTTGAACACAGGTGTGTGTTGTTGGGATACCACAATTGTTAGGGTTTCTACTTCCAAGCTAAAGCCTTCCATCTCTGAAGGATATCAGCTAAGATTCATTTCAAAATTTCTCATCGATTTGCCCATTGTGATCATTCACTGTTGTCCAGTTGAACTCATCTTCTGCATCCATCAGCTTCAACAGTCATTAGCTGGTGCTACCAGATCAGGCTGTCTGAAGACATCAGCTTCCTGACCTAATATGCACAAAAAATTGTATATTATTATTATTATTTTTTTTCCCCCTTTTCATTTGAAAAACTCAGTCATCTTCTGCAAATTCAAAAACAAAGAGGATAATTTCCCACTACAAAACAACCAAAATAAAAATGATAAATAAATATTTGAAGATATATATAACTTAAAGCATGAAAAAGCTATTTCTAAAATTACTGGATTCGGCATTAAATAACCCAAAAAGGGTTGATATGGCATAAATCAAAACAACCAAACGGTCATTGTCCCACAAATTTCTATTAGAAATCTGATCTGTCTGGTCTTTGTTACTCTCGGTTCACTTCAATCAGAATTAATTTTTTTTTTTTTTCAAATTCTCTATCCTGATCCCCTCCCCCACCTTGCTTATTATTCATAGCATTACTTTGGATCTGTTGCTTTCATATTCTCATCTATTTTCCAGCTAATCTCCCTTGGTGGTCAAATTTTTGGGTTAGCAAATTCTATAGTATCACACTTAATTTTTTGTTAATTTGCAATATTCTAAAAAGCTACACAATCATGATTGGTGTATCGTTGTTGTTATTCAGCAAATTGGATTTTTACCTGACACCTCAAAAGATCATTCCTCATGGCTCGCCATGAAATCCTCTATGTTGGCCGTAGGTATTCATTATATTTGCATCACACTGTCTCTCTCTTTTCTAACACTGAGAGCAGCAAGGCTCAGTAGTTGCATATGAAATCTGTGAAGGTTTGGTCGAGAACATACAAAGAAATTGCAGTTGTTATTCTCACATTATGGATTTGTGGTTCCGCATTTAACATATCCTTGCTACATGACTAAAGAACAACGGACTCATCCTTGAATTTTCACTAGTGCTGTTGGTAGGGCTGCTCTGAGACTCCCACATTGCCACTACCTTCACTATAGTGAGGAAGTGTTGGACTTTTTATTTTTGTGTGTGTGTGGGGAGGGTTTCAATTGCGACAATAGCCCTGAATTTGTGCCTAAAATTTGGGTTGAACTTAAAAAAAATATTTATATAAAATACAATATAACAGGGTTTATTTGTACTTACAATTAATACATAAAAAATATGCGTACATGCCAAACTTCTTCATACATCTAATATATAAAAGGCTATATGTCAGTCTCCATATTTTCAAACTCTATCTCCTCTGAAACTAAAAGTCGCAGAGCGGCATGAGGGCTTCAAATGATTGAATTTTTTACGGACCGTTCTTTTATGGGTTTTTAGCCAATTAAAATAGTTTTTAAGGGGGTTAAAAATGGGTCAAAATTGAAAAAATCATACCTTTTGTACATTCATGTTAGTTTATTTTTATTTTTAATCGGTTCATATGCGTGTCATGTTGGTACAGTGATAATGTCACAAGCTTTGAATATTACAGTTTTGCTTTCTAATACTTGGACAAAATATATATACAAAATCTGAACAAATTAAAATATCATATTTAAGTGTATTTTACGCCCATGCAAAGTTGATATAATAAAACATAGACTTACTAAAGCTTTGTAGTGTTCGAAGTAAATGAAGATGTAAAACAAAACCTCTTTCCAAGGCTTTATTGAACAAAATTCACAGCTACTCAAGTAAGAGAGAAAGAACTCAGTCTTTTAAAGCAAAAAAGGAACACGTGCAAAATCACGTGATAAGAAACTGAATTTGCATATCTTTTTTTTTTTTTTTTTTTTTTTTTTAAATTAGTAAGAACAAAACAATTTAAATGAAAATATTTTAAACAGTAAAAACAAAACAATTTAAATAAAAATATAACAAGCTTAAAGGTAAAAACTGGTCTGGATAAAGAGGATACTGACTGCCTGTTATTTCCTTAGTTGTCGGACCGAAAAGGGAGAAAAGAGAAAGTGAACTTACGTAGGTGACTGTGTAGTTAAATGTTAAGTGTTGTGACATTATGTTGAACAAAGATGGCGGTGTAGTGCAGATTAGATCCTGACTGTAATTGGCAGTAACCAAGATGGCAGCCAAGAATCAAATGCGGTCTGTGACGAACTGATTGAATCCAAAATTCGACAATTTTTATACTAATTTTGGAAGGTTTTCATTGTTTAGCACAGCCCTTGGTTATAAAAATGATTGCCAAATTTATTCGTCTCATACCCCATTAGGAGTCAAAAACATTTTACCCCCCCCCCTTTTTGATATAATGGAAAAATCCTTTTGGATTCAATTTTGGTTTGACTTGAGAAAAGGAAAGAAAAATAAATAAAAATAAAACAAACAAATAGATGAACAAATAAAAATAAACCAATAAAATAATTTTCTTTGTTTTTGTTTTTTTTTGGGGGGGGGATTTGTCTTTATTCTCATTGGTCAAAAGAAATTGTTAATATATTGGTATAATGTGTGCAAAAAGAAGCCATTTTTTTTATACATATAAAAATAAGCACTTTTCAAATATATATAAACATACGAATAGAATACTTTTCTTCAAATACATACAGGGTGACCCCCAAAAAAACCCAGAACATTCAATTGTTTTTCTGAGCATTTTACAATCAACGGAGAAAAAAAGGCCAAAGACCCTAGTGTTTTGATGTGATGTTTTGAATATAATAAACTAGTTATGACTAAAGTTTCATTTCATTCGGACAAAACACTAAGAAACAGGGCCTAATTAGAGTTGGGGCCCGTTTTTTTTTTGGGGGGGTGAAGGGGTCACCCTGTATAAACACATGCACAAAAATTCACAAATATACATTTTTGTTTTTAACAAATGTTTGCCAAAAAAGATACAAAAAAATATTATTTGACGAAAAGGAAATTTACAACAAGTTTTTAACAAGTGACTTTTTAAGAAAAACTGGAAACATTGTTAGGTATTAGTTGGTTAATTTGGTTAGTAAGGTAGAAATGGTAGCAGTTTAACATTGTGCCCGGGACAATTTACAATTTTTGGTGTGATTTTTGACTGTTCATGCTTCTTTTTGGGTTTCTGAAAAGAGATTTATTCATAATTAGATTCCAAAAAGTTTGGTTATAAAATGTTTTAATCTTATTCTTTTTATAGGTTTTACACTGCAAAATGCTTTATACAGCGTTTTGCCTAGTCTTTTATTGAACGATCTATTTCTGATATATGCTGCTGCCATTAAAGCGTACGTCCATAAACTATGCGTTAATTTCGATTCGATAAGTAGGCATCTTGTCATCTCAAAAAGGGTTTGCCATGCCCTTTCAGCGGTGCCATTTTGGAAGGGGGAATATGGCGCAGATTTCTCATGTTTAATACCGTAGTTAATTAATAGAAGTTCAAAGTCTTTACTAGTAAATTTAGTTCCATTGTCTGAGCGAATACATTTTACTGAGCCGTACGGGGCAATATCAGCTAAATATTTCTTAGTGGCGAGGATAGTGTCGGATTTGTTTTTTAGAAAATAAACTAGAATTAAACCGGAAAAATCATCAATAAAGTTCAAAACATACCTTAGATTATTTCTCCCCATCGGGCTGATCGGACCTGCTAATTACAATGCACAAGTGAGATAATTTTCGTAGCTTTTTTGTCTGGCATTCGGCTTATATATTTTGTCATTTTCCCCTGTGCACACACATCACAATTTGGGAGATCGTCTGAAGGTGGTATTTTCATGCCTTCGACTACATTTGGTAATTTTTTAATATCAGCTGTATTGCAGTGTCCTAGAATTTTATGCCAGGTTTCTAAGTCGTGACAGGCAGTTTTTGAGGGAACCATACTTTTTAAATAATATAGTCGGTCATTTTCTTTAATGTCAGATACAGTTCCATTGGGGTATATCAATTTTGACTTGTTTTGACCAAACTTTATATTCATGCCTTGTTTAATTGCAGCCTGCATGGAAAATATGTCTTGCTTAAATGTAGGTATGAACAGAGCATTTTTTAGAATACAGTTACAGATTTCGCCTTTATTATTTTTTAGGGATATTTTAGCATTGCCTCTTTTGAAGACTATATCATTTATTTGACTACCGTCGGCAAGTTCAACAAAATGACTTTGTGGATTAAAGTTTGAATCAAAAGTAATAAAATCAGATTCCTTGGTGATAACGTGTGCTGTAGCACCACTGTCTGCACGGAGATTTTTACTGTTTGTGGTATTGTCAAAGTTACATGTGAATAGAAATGTATGTTCTTCCTCAAAGTTCTCAACGTTTTTTTACGGAGTCCATTTTAGAGCATTTATATTGGAAATTTTTGTGATTGTAAATGGTTTAAAATCGGCTGGAAGTCTCTTGAAGGTCATTGATATCAACAAGCTATTGCTTATTATTTCACCTGAGAGTTTTAAGGCATTGGCGGTTGTTTCTGCCCTTATAACGTAGTCGGTAATAGTTTCATCCTCGTTAAGTTTCAGAGATGTTAGTTCTGTATATAGTGATATAAGTTTCAGTTTCCCTTTTGATAAGTAATGTTCTCTTAATATGTTCGATGCTTTCCGTCCGTCATCCAATGCATCTCTTATAATCAGAGACAGACTTTTATCGTCTAAGCATTGAATCAGTTCTGCAAAAACAGTCGCGTTCTTTTCGAGAAATTTGGGGTCGTTAGGATTCTCTGTTGGAGATTGTATCACTTTGTGTAGTTTTCGAATCCTTAGATATCCCAGAAATTTTACCTGCCACAATTCAAATTTAGATTCCGATCCATCAAAGAAAAGACAATGGCTGGCCGCATAACCTATTAAGTGTTGTGACATTATGTTGAACAAAGATGGCGATGTAGTTCAGATCAGATCCTGACTGTAATTGGCAGTAACCAAGATGCCGGCCAAGAATCAAATGTGGTCCGTGACGTATTTAGCGACGAACTGATTGAATCCAAAATTCGATAATTTTTATACTAACTTTGGAAGGTTTTCATTGGTTGTTTAGCACAGCCGGTGGTTATAAAAATGATTGGCGAATTTATTCGTCTCATCCCCCCATTGGGAGTCAAAAACATTTTTAATCAATGACTCTACATATTTGTAAAAACCAAATCCAACAAGAGTATCAAAATTCTTTAAAATCATATCGTATGAATCTGGATATTCTATTGCTGGCATTGATTTCCCCAACATTTTTCTAATCAGAATTCTTTCTAGAAGGATATCGAGGATTACAGGAGGGACCACATGAAGGTTGCCAATGTTGGTTATTTGGCAGTTTAACTCGCGATACTCTTCTGTCATGGAGACCGAAGTATCGAACAACATGTTAAGTGCAAATTTTCACGATACATAAAAGTTCTGATTTGTTTCTTTTCAGTGTTGACATATCAAAATATATGTGAAAAAAAAATCTTTTAAATGTTTAATTTACTTTTATGCAATTTTTTTTTTGATAAATCTTTTTGTAAATGTTTAATAACTCCAGATATTAATGAAATGTTTAATAGTTACAAAAATATGAATAATTCAATTTTAAACTGCATAGTAAATATGAACTCAGTAGATGATGTCAAAAAAGTTTTTATTATTTTGAAAAAATATTGCAATATTGAAAAAAAAAAAAATGTTGCAATATTGAAAAGGATAAGAAAAGCAATAAAATAATCTAGTATATTTATTTTCAATATATAAGTAAATAAACAAGTCACTAAAAAACTAGTAAGAAAAAACAAAATTGTCTATTATACTTATTTTCAATATATAAGCAAATAAACACAAATATTGCATGAAAAGAAACAAGTCGGAACTTTTACACTTAGGGAGGTTTTCACTCAATCACTGCATTGTTTGACTTTTTTGGTCTCCATGATAGAAGAGTATCGAGACTTTTTGTGTGTGTGTGTGGAATGGACTGAATTTAAACTTGGGATAGTCAGGTTGTTAGTCTGTTATGAACCATTTAACTCTTGTAAAACCCATTGTCACTCCTAAAACTACCCGTAAACTAACTCAAAACATATTAATCTCCATGGTTCGGTCCTTTTGTTCCCATCACTGCCACACCTTCATTAACAATCCTATTTTAGTTTCCTTTGTGTGCCTTGGTGAACAACTTTCTACACTTTTATTCTGCTGATAAACTTATTTCCTCTTTTTCTTGTGTTATATTTTTTCCTCTTTTTTAAATTCCTAACACTTGGGGGGGTGTTGATAGTATTGCAACTCCTTTTGATATAAACATGATAAATGAAGACAGAAAACCTCTGAATATATTCATTTAAATGTTTTCATTAAAGTAAATATTATTTTAAACCAATATTCATTTATTTATTTCAGTCATACAAGTGGCAAAGCTACAATTGGTTCTGCAGTCATTACACTGACCGTTGTTCCACCAACTGCCAAATACTATTATAACAAAAAAAATCAACACTTACCAATTCTTACGAAAGATGTGGAATATGTAAGTCAACAATTCCAAACATTGGAATTACATATCAATCTATTCATGAACTTATCTGATCGGATATATTGTGTATATGTGTGTAAATATGAATGTTTTGTATTATTTGGACTACTATTCTCATCTTGAATGTTATTTTCACAATGTTTTGCCCAATAGAACCTCTGACCTTCTTCAGCTGTCTCTTGTCTAACTTGGGGAATCTTTTTGTGAAACTCAAAAATCTGCATAAAATTTCAAATGAAACCTTTTATTTCATTCACGGGGGTAGCATGATCTTGCTCTGTCAGCCACGACTAGATAATTGAATTCTGAGTATCGCCTGCATTGAGGATTGAACCTTCAACGATCCAGAAGAGTTTCACTTACAGCTGAATTTATCTAGTACTTTATCCATTATGTCATCGGTTCTTGCAGAAACATGGATACGAATAAGAAAAATGAAAATTAAATTTTAAAATCCTATTAAAAAAAAAATTGTAAACAAACAAGTTTTCAACTGATCTGCAATTCATAACTAAAACTTGTCTAGCTACAACCACAGCAAAGAATTTTTCTTTCTCTTTTTCTCTGTACCAAAAACTAAACATCTCTGTGTTAGAACATTCCATCTGTGGAACAAGATACTCTTGGATAAGCAATTCTTCATAAGCAATTTTCTGATCATTCCATCCATTGCTTTCAATCCTTTTGTGGTTGCAATCATTGTCCAACTGACGATCTCTTTAATCCCTATCCTTGAATTGCCCCTTGACCTTGATAAGTTATGATCTGTCAGTGAAGAAAAAATAAATAAATAAACTGGTATGCGAATTTTGATTAAAAAAAATCAAATTAAAAAAAAAAACTAAAGTATTCATGCGATTTAAATTTCAATTTTTAAAAGTATATATATATTCTGTTGTTTCCAATTAATTTTAAAACTTCTCTCTCAAAAAAGAATTAAATGTAAATAAATTAAACCTTTAATATCATATTCATGAAGATGCAGTGCATTATGTGAAGGATTGTATAATTAATGGTTGCTTAACTGATGATGAGTTTGAAAGGTTAAACATAATGTGAAAATAATGTGTACAGGCAATAAAAATTTGTTTTTATAAATAATATTTAATGAGGAACCATTTTGACTTAAAATCTATTTAGTATAATAATCTGAAGAAAGATGCGTTTGAGATGCTACAAAAAATGTTTTCACAGAATGAAGTCTTACAGGATGCCATGCTTTTTTTTTTTTTTTTTTTTTTGTATCATTCAAGATAAAATTAAACCATCATTTTTTCCCCCTATTACTATGTAATACTAAATGGATTTTAATTCTAAAACGTTCTCAATGTTCAATGTTATAATTTTTAAAGAAACATATTGTTGCCTATAAAGAAACTGTTTAACCCTTCAAACTCATCATTTACTTCTTAGTTTTAGAGCAGAAAAGAATCATATTATTTTTACCCTTTAAACATTAATTCAAGTAAAAAAATTACTTTCTTTCTGTAAGTTTAAAGGCTTAAAGGCACTATAAAATCTGGAAATAACACAATATTTTAAACAAATCAGCTTTTTAATCTTATGTCAAAAAAACAAAAAACAAAAGAATTAATTGTGCCCCTTGACTCACGTGGATTAAATAAAGGATTCTGTTCGAAATTCTGTGCAAATTTCTGAGTTTGACAAAATACAACTGAAGAAGGTCAGTTATATCAGCTGAAACCTTGTGAAGATAACACTCGAGCTGAGTCTGAATAATATATTGAAAGATTTTGTTTTTCCTCTCGTGCAACAGTTTTTCTTACATATTAATAAAATATAGGAGTTGGTCTAAACACTGATAAAGCTAGCTCTATACTTAAACAGTGAGTAGGAAGAGAGTAGTCGGATGTTTTTGTTTTTATACACAGAAACATTATCAAATACTAACCAAACATACACTACTATCTGGCATCGCTCGGGAGTTTTTATTTTCATTTTTTTTATTTTATTTCATTTTTTTTTTTTATTTTATTTTTATTTTTATTTTTTTTTTTAAATTTTTTTTGGTCCTTTGGAGAATTTGGGGGGGATTTTTTATATTATGCCATATATTTTATTTTACTAAATTACTTTTGATTAATATAAAAAAAAAATATTTTTAGAAAATTAAATTATTAAAGCATCATTTCGTCATTAAATTATTACTTGAACTAACTGTTATAAAACTATTGGTAAATATTTAGTCTGAATGTACCAAAAAAGGTCATCAACTAGAAGTAGACGCACTTGATGCGAACATGCATTTGTCAAGAAAAACGACACAACATAATTGATTGTCAAAAATAAAATAATCATTGATTGAAATCAAGCCATCTAGTTGGAAAAAACATGGATTTTTAGAAATAAAATAATTGTTGATTGGAATTTATATACTTAGTTGATTTTCTATTTCAAACCAAGAAAAAGCATACTGCCAAATTGTTTTAAAGTTATTGTTAATATTGAGGAGATATAAAGTCCCATGTCTACACTAATAAACCAGAAACAATAGACCAGTTGTAAAACAACATTTGACATGTTATTGCCAAAATACATCCTAATGTACAGTTTGCAAAAATTGAACCTCCAAATTATGCCATATATGCGCAAGCCGTATGGCCAAAATTGTATTTAAATTATAAATGCCAAAAATTATTCTTTGTAATGCACCATATATTTGAATAATAAAAATATTTTTCTGCGATATATTTTAACGTTTGCCACCTCCTTTAAAAAAAAAATAAATAAATAAAGCATCTTATACATTTTTATTCAATCAACTTTTTATTTAAACATTACTTATTTTGAAAATTAGATGCATTTATTTTTTCATGGGAATATGGAGAAATTTAATGCTTTTTTTTTCTTTTTTTCTATTAATTTTATTTGACAATTAAAAATGAATTTTACTTTTCAGTTTAATGGGAGAATCAATTTTGCATTTTCCATGAATGAAATTCAGCAAAAGATGAAACGTCTCTTCTTTCCCACGACGTTAAAGGACAGCGAGTTGGTGTTTAATGTCACTGTAAAAGATTGGTACTTGGCTATGACGCGGAAAGGATCCGCTACAACATTTTGTTACAGTTCCAAGGTTGTTGTGAAGTGGGTTGGACCGGTTGTTCGAAGTTTCAAGCCAGGAGGAAATATGACAGTTACAGTAAGACAACACTTTGGTTTAAAGATTGTAATAAATTTTATCCGTGTAATTTTTCTTTCTTCAATTCTAAATTAAAAAAGGAAATATATAATGTCTAAAAAAGCATATTTTATAAAAAAAAAACAATATAAAAATTGTTGTTTAAATTACTACTTACACTATACCAAGTTCAACATATCACAGACTTATGACATGCATAAGCAGACTCACCACTAGAAAATTCACAATTACAAAATGGAATTCAACTATACAATAGTGAAAAGAAAGCAATAAACTTTTAAGTTGTTAAATAGAAAATGGGAATCATTAGCCGTTTACCATGAAGCTGTTGTGGAAATTTAAAAACAGGACAGCTGCTAAATTCATAGCTCTTCAGTAGAAAATACCACTTTCCTATTAACAAAATATAGACACAATCAAGTTACTAATATATATATATATATATATATATATATATATATATATATATATATATAAGTAAATAAGTATAATAATACTATTACAACCTTATTCTGAAGAACTATCCTGTGATACATATAATTTATTTATTTGGGGAGGGGGGTTACACACGCGTATATATTTTTACGATCACACCCCACATTTGGACTATGTAAAGGTGCTTATTTAACAAAATAAAAAAAAATTAAGGAAAAAAATGTCTTCTGGGTTTGATATATTTCACCGAACAAGAGAGGATGGGAGAGACTCTTTCAAAACCCGAAAAATATGAAGTGGACAAATGAACAGCACATGAAAGCAACAGAACGCAAACATGAATATTAAAGTTTAAATTAATTTTATTACAAAAATAAACGAGAAGAGGAGAGAAAAGGTGAGATTAAAAAAAAAAAAAAAATGAATCCTCAAGATCGGGGTGGTGACGATAATGTTTAAAAATGCAGAGTAGAAAATATATCAAATAACAAAAGCGCAAAACAAAAGGAAACATTAATTCATCACACAAGAGACAGAGATAGAGGACATATAGTTCATTCAGCAAGTTTCATTATTTTAGATTTTCAATCCAGGGCATTTTCGTTAGCCTGGCTTCATCGTGTTTAAAAACACACATCCACAACTCTGGGGCATATTGTTGCCCTCCTCTCCTTCGCTGCTTGATCCACAGCCATTTTTTATTGATAAATTCGATCTTCTGCTCAACCTTCAGCTCGCATTGGCAAATTTTGCTTCTCAAATTCACCAATGAAATGTCTTTTTGATAAAAGTCTTTCGGACAACACAATTTTTACCAAGATCAATTTAGATATTGATTTATAAGTTCTGCAAGTCATGCTTTTGTTTTTGATTATTTCGTTAATATTCTTTGTCCATTGTAAACGAGTTTGCTCAGTTTAGTTTTTCATTGGTGGGTATTCTGTATTCACCAAAGCTTAGTTCCATTTTTGGTGATTACACGGAATAGTGTTTCATCGTCTGATCGCCATGACTGCTTGTATTTCTTTTTCTTTCTTCTCCTTTTTTCATCCGTATTTTACTTGCCTCTCTTTTTTTTTTCTTTGTCTATTTTTGGCGGTAAGCAACCCGGAATCAAAAAAGGTCAGGCAGTGTGGCACTACCCTGTGACCTTATCAAATGACTGACTCCTCCTTATGAGGTAGAGGGGGTGTTGAGATGTGTTCTATACATTCCTGTAAAGCCTTTTCATAAACTCTCTCATCCTCTCTTTCTCTCTACGGCCTCTCTTTCCATTGCTACAGGTTCGGCGTCTCTTTCTCTGTGATTTCTCTTGCTCCAGCGATGATTAAAACAAAAAAAAAAAGAAGCAAAATATACTTTCCATCAGCAAAAAATGAAATTTGAAATCTTTTCTCTCTAAAACGCATAAGCTAACATGGCGATTATGTGACAAATATATATAGAGAGAATAAATGACAAAAACTATATTTCAAAATTCATGATGTTGACCATCTTATAATTTATTCCTTTAATTCAATTGACTTTTACAATTCTTGACAGTATCTTCGTAGCGCAAAATCAATCACTTAATTATTATATCAATCACTGAATCTATTTTGCCCTTAACTCATCAGAAGAAAAAACAACAGTCAATCCGTCAAAAGGAAATGAAGTGTGATTTGACATGATTAAAATTCAAAAATTGGAAGAGAAGCTACATATACCTTTTAATGTTTCCATTACACCATTTTGAATTTTTAAATTCAAAATGGTGTAATGAGGGGGAGTAAAAGCAGAGTTGGATAGGAAAGGATGTAGGTAAAATGATCAGTGCACAGGTAAACTTAGAATATTATGCATATTAGGGTATGGCCCTTATGTTTACATAAAAAAGTTTTTAAATCCTACATCCTCTTTAAGAGTGTCTTTTAAGGGAGTTCGAACACCCTCCATGTCTGCATTTTGATACTAACTCTTTGCTCTTGGTTCTTTATTTAATAATTTCAATTTTCTCTTGTGTTTGTTAGGTAGCAATTATGAAACAAGATGGACGTATGGCTCCGTATGAGAACAAATTTGTAAAGGTCAGTAAGTCAAGGTCAGGAGATTCTAGAAGTTTTGATGCGAATAACTATGTTGAAAAACGACCCATCAATGGATTTGCCACTTTTCATTTTCCCATGGGCTTTGATGCTGATACCGTCTTTTTCAGGGTGAGTAACACATTTAAAGTAATAAAAAAATTTTTTTTAAGAGTTAAAAGATTTAAAAATAAAATTAAAATAAAAAAGATAGTCAATAATGAAAGACCATTTTTTTTGTTTTTATGTATTTAAACATTTTTTTTTTTTTTAAATTTTTTTTTTTCATGGCATTCACTCTGTAACAAGAACAAAAGATGATTACTGCAAAGACAAGAGATACCTATGACCTTTGTCTTGAAGAAAAGACCAAGACTATAGGTAGGAGGAAAACAGTCAATAGGAAGACAGTTCTACAAGCTTGCAGTTCTTGCAAATCAGCTATTGGAATAGGAATCTGTATTACAACAAGATATCAAAATCAAAGTGAATCGATTGGAGACCACTAGACCAACGAATCAAATGAGCTGGAACAATGGAAGCAGGGAATAGATCAGACAATTTCTAAGAGCATATGCCATAAAAGAAAAGACTGAGATTAGCACCATCATGTTTGTGAGAGAGGGAGGTTTCAGAGAAGAGGATAGAGCAGGGCAAATTAAATTAAGATACATTTCTGTATCTTGTCAAGAACCTTCAAATTGGACAGAAATTCACCAGCCCAAATATGACAACAGTACTGCATACATCATCTGATATTAGATTTATAGAGATAATAGCCTTAGGTGTGTAAAATGGAGAGAACCGACTTTACGATAAACAGAAAGAGCAATGGATCTAATATATCAACGACAAGAAAGATTTGATAAAAAAAAAGTTTTAGAGTAGATTTAACAGAGCCGTCAATGAGAATCTCAGGAAGAAAATGGACATGTCCACAATTGAAAGACATGAGCTGAATTTTAAAAGGATTAAACGAAATGAGTTATTCCTTACTAAATCCTTAACTAAATCTAGGTCAATTTCATGAGTAGCTGCATATTTCAACTGATCCAAGACATTTACTGCAGCTGTATGCATAGGATGATCCCCCCTCCTCCTCTTGAAATCATTAATAAAATTTACAATCCATATTTGGTACGAATGAACTTCACTCTATACCTGATTTATCCAAGTTTTGTTCATGAATATCTTTGTTTTACTGCATTTCAATAATATGCTCCAAATGCGTACCTTTGTGTTGATCAATACAGAGCACTACTTATTGATCGTTAAGATGTTTTGGCCAGACAAAGATGTGTTGTGAGGAATGAACACTGGTTACAACAGGATCAAGCAGTTCCACACAGTTTAATATCCATGCCAAAACATCATCTGTTAGGAATAAAACATTTGACCCAGACCTGGCCAGAAAAAACAAAGTATTGTTGAAAATAAAATAATTGTTGATTGATTAAAAACCATCTGCAAATGTTATGCTATCTGAAAAGGTGAGCTACAGACAAATATCCCGCTAAATAAACACCTTAGGGGCATAGCTATATTGACAATGAAGGTGAAATCCCAGAAATATAACAAACTTCATAGGACTGGTTGGAATGGCTGCAGAGACACTTTAGTGATCGTTTCATCAGTAGATGTGGTTCTAAATAAGCTTCACTCTCACCAATCTGTAGTCCCAGATTTTTATCTATTGGATTATCTTCAGCTCTCCTGAAAACTAGCCATGTCTAATAATGCTTATACAAATTTACTTAAAAGAATGACGGCAAACATTGATGTATAAAAAGTCGTTATTGTCGATGAACAAGGAAGATTAGTGAAGGAGGACGTACAGGAATTAACGGAATGGTTTTCTTGAACCCTGATTGCCAGTTGACTTTTGATCTCAATTTCAGTTTTGTTTATATAATTTGTGACACCCATACTTCTACCTGGCACGGGCCGAGTAGGTTATATTCATACCAGTTAAGCAGGATACCTCCTTGACACAGTCTGAGAGTCTTGGCCATTTTTGAGTAGGGAATGGAATGGCTTTGCATCTGTCGGGCTGAGGTATGGTTCTGAGTGGTTTGATAAGTTACGCCCTCCCATGTTGTTGTCTCCCATTTTTGGGGCGGAGTAAATGTATTGCTTACTGTCTGAGGTGTCCCTATCGGGGAATGCAGACAGGACTGCCTAAGCAATTTTTATAAGGCCAGAGTGCTCCTCCTTTAAGAGCACTTGCTTGACTCTCCCCCACTTTCTGACTTGTCTCATCTTCTTGCAGTGGGGAAAGTAGTAGATACCTACTTCCTTCTGTAAATGGCCATTCTGGGATTTCACTTTTCTTTTTCTTTTTTCTTTTTTTTTTTTTTTTCTTTTTTTTTCTTTTTTTTTAAAATCAATGCTTGATTGATTTGTTCAAAGAATATAAAATTATTCTCTATTGTATTTGATGCAAGGATATTCTAGTAATTTCTTAATTTTTATGATGTTCACTAACAAAATTATGTTTTTCATTGTAGGCCGAATACGATGGTTCTCCTGTGATCCAACTGGTGGCCAACAAATATTATTCACCAAGCAAAAGTTTTGTGTCTGTGACCACATCAACAAAATATCCAAAAGTAAGACACAGTCTCTTTATTTAACTGTGCTCTTGTGTAACCCAATCAGGCAGTACAATTTAGTTGTAAGTTTACTGAAAAACTTTAGACTGTAGAAATTAAGACAAATTCTTTCGTTAACAAATATTGTTAACAGCACAAGTCTGTCTAAATATATATAGAAACAAAAATAAATCCATGCCAACATAAAATGGAAAGTCATAAAAAGTATCACTAGCAGTAGATTATGCTTAGAAGAAAAATACTAAATTATAAGATTAATTTGAAAATTAAAATCTCTACTATTATATAAAAGGAACTTTGTGTGTAAGAGAAAGAGTTCCCTTTGGACTCCAAAACAGTTGGGCCAATTTAATTTAAATTTCACACAAATGTACTTCATGTGCCTGGCAGTGTTTTTAGATAGGTTTTGTATTGGAATATCTTTAAGTATCGGTAATCGAAAAAATCCAATGAAAGAAAGAACAGACGATTTTGACTAACTGAATGCCTTATACAGTCTAATATCATAAGTGCATTTAAGAAGTTTTATTACCACACAAGAAGAGAGGCCCGGCATATAAAATCAGCATTATGAACAGTCACTGCGGGGAGGATTGAAAATGCGCTTTTTTTTTTCCCTGAGATTTCAATGTAGACACCTTTTTTTAGAAGACTGTTGATTTTTATTTATTTTTTTCTTTAATTTTTTAGTCGTATTAACTGCAAGAATCATTTAATAAAATATTTTATAACATTATTTAGTTTTCTAAAATTTTCAAATTAACCTTAGATGCAGCTACACTATAATAGGAAAATTGGAAATTTTTAATATTGAATTTCAAGGTCTCTACTAAATTGTCCTGTTACAGTAATGACTATATCCAAAAATTACAAAATATTACAAAAAAACAAGGTAAAAAAAAAAATGATTATAAAAACATTTTTGGACGAAAATTAGCGAAAATAAAATGTTTGGCTAAAAAAAAACACTAGAGAGTTCCAAAAGAAGTATTTGGCAATTATTTTACTAAATTGTGCGTTTTGTTGTTTTTAGTATAACTGAGTTACTTCACTTACGTCATATGGGAACGTTTTTACAATAAAGATTGGAAACTCGTGTTATTTTAAATAAATAGATAATATTTAGGTACTTCTGACGTGCCAATTAAGTAGATATCATATAATGTGCACTTTGCCTGTTCTTTTTTGTCAAAAAATTGCTATTTGCATATGAGTAAACTCCTAAAATATAACTTTTTATTATAAGGATTAAAAAGAAAATAGAAAACGTAAGTTACCTTTTAATGAGAAAAAAAAATCAAATCTTAGCAATAAAGGAGCGAGTTAACAAAAGAACGAGAAAAAACAAGGTATTTCTATTGCATTGTTATTTAAAAAAAAAATCTTAAGCTAATCTAAGTTTAAGGTTTATTTTGATAAAAGTTAGTTTTGTTTAGTTCAAATTTTGTAGAAGTACACACATACACACACACACACACGCACATACAACAACAAAATAAAACAAAAAAAACAACAGATTAATTAGAATTATAAAAAATAAGATTAAAAACAAAAAACATGTCAGGGGTGTGAGTTCCGTTATAAAAGTGTTAATTTGATTTGAATAAAATAAAATAAGCATCAGGTGCGCTTGAAAGCCAAATTACAATGGAATATTATTAAAATAAACAAATATTTTACTTGTTTATTTTCATGATATTGCATTGTAATTTGGCTTTCAAGTGCACCTGATGTATATTTTATTTTATATAAATATGTAAAGTTTGTCACAAAAAAAAAATGTAAGGAGGATATATCAAACATAGTATATCAAAGACAATTACTAAGTGAAAGTGTACACAAATGTCCGAACACAATCAATAAAGAATATGTATTTCCAGGGTCGACAAATAGAGAAATAAGCATGAACAACATATAAATAAATGTGACTTACATGTTCTATAAGTCTATGGCTGCAACCAGACTAGAGGAAGTACTACAACCAGGGTTCATGACAGCTTGCCAAGATGTTAGACTGTCAGACCATGTTCAATGCCATGGGCGTCTGACTCTGAAAGAAACTGAATCCAGTTTTTATATTCTCCCTTGTGGAGGTGGAATTAGATAGTTTTATTTTTGGAAACAGAAGAGTACAATCTCAAGTTGCTCAGTATAATTCAAGGAAGATAACTTAGATATGGTTCAAGGAAGTTGACTCCTAATTGATGAAGATTCATAGAAGAAATGCTTTTAAATATTGCCAATTTTAATGTCATCATGTATGACAGCAAATACCAACCCCAACACCGTCTCCATAGTTTTCTTCTCTTTTATCCTCTGTCCTGTCCGTATTGTCATCTTTCTCATTGAGAGCTGCACATTTTTAACATGAGACAAGGCTTTTGAATTCAACAGAAAGCCTAATGTTATCTTCCTCTGATCCACCCAACCATATTTGGATACTATGAACACAAATTCACAATCAAAACCCAACTACCTCCATCTCTGCATAAAATATAAAAAATAAACATAAATGAGTCAATTTAACTGACTGACTGGCGACTGACATGAGTTGAGGGCAGCTTCAAAGAGATACTGTTGTCTCGGTCAGCTTTCTATTTCATGCCTCATGAATGTGTACATGTACCCGCATGTGTATGTCTGTAAGTGTACATGCTTGCAACTCTTTGTACTTGTATGTATGTGTACGTGTGTTTTGTTTTTGGTTGTGTGTGGTATATTTGTGGTACAATTTTCGGTACTTGTACAATTTAATCAAGACATTAAAAAATGAAAATATGGAATGAAGTTCTCAAAAAAAAAAAAAAATTCACTTAATTTCATCAAGTACTTTTTTTTTTTTTTTTTTTTTTACAGCGAAAAAGCAATTTATGATACCGAGCGAAAGGTTCGAGTTTTAGGAAGAAAAGCTAGTATTAAAGATGGGGAGGGAGTGTCGGCACTTTAAATTGAGTTATCTCCCTGTGGCGTGTTCTAAAAATCCAAACAAAAATTTAAAAAATTCAAAGATGTCTACCTTCAACGTGCTGACATAAAAACATGTTTTTCCACTGTAAAAAAAACAAAAAAACTACTCCATCAAATTGAGTGAAATTTTTTTCGGAGATCTTCAGTTCAAAATGGAAATGTACAATATAACATTTTTTCGATATTTCATTTTTTAATGTCTTGATTAAACTGTACAAATACCCAATTTTCAATAACAGTTTCAAACGTACACATAATTTTGTCCATTTCACTTCAATTAATTTTTTTCACTTTGAAGTATTTTGATGTTTCTTGAACAAAACTAATTTTTGTTAGGTGCTTTTTTTCATTTTATATTTTCTTTTGTTTTTCTGATTACTCAATGTTTATTTAAATTAGTGTTAAACATTTAGGTTGACAGTGGTCAGCATATGTAATTTTCCTTATTTTTTTTATTATTGACCTTCGTTTGGCTCGCAATGCATTATTATAACATATCGAGCCACAACCTGCATTCCACTATGCCCAACTAGAAACTATTCACAACTGTCACAAACCCAAGACTGTTTGTAAACTGTTCCTAACTATTATAGATGGCCGCAAAACTCATTGCTACTCCTAAAACTGCCCATAAACTAACTCTAAATATGTTGATTTCTATATCCAACCCTTTTGTCCCACACCTTGATTAATAATCATTTGTTTGACTTGAACAACTTTCTCTCTACTGTCTTTCCTCCAACCCCATTTCCTATACCGTTGTTCATCTGAGAAAATTATTTCCTCTTCTTTTTGTTGTTATACTTTTCCTCTTTCTTTTTTTTTCTTCCTACTTGAGGAGAGGGCAGAGACATCAATAGTATCACAATTATTTATAATCTAAACGAATTGAATACTTTTATTCATTTTTTTTAACATGATTTTTAAAATTTATTTCAGGTGAATGAATACATGGTTTTCCATGTGAAAACTTCGGTTTATGTTCCCAAAATATTTTATCAGGTAAATGCATTCTTTATTTATTCTTTTTGTTTTATTACTAATCACTTAAGACCAAAATCCACTCGAGGATAAGGGTTAAGGAAATGAATTGATTATCCGTTGAATGAGAGGATTGAAACTGAGGAAGAGAATAAACAAAATTTGATTTCTTATAATGATGGTATTTGTTAACATTAAATTTAAAGATGACCATGTTGTAGTGTGCAGGAAAGCAGTCTTGTGTTCCACTCTTCTTAAATTAAATTCCATAGCAATAACAACAAATAAATATTTTATATATACTAGAATACTTATTCGAGAATGGCTAAAATTAATTCCTGAACAGAATAGCTTTGCATCACTTTTTATGTCCTTTTAAAAAATTATATATAAAGAATCCTTATTCTAATGCTATTACATTATGTTGATTCTAGAAAATATCTGAAGTTTAAGAGTATTCTTTCATTTAAGCAAACATTGTTAGACATAAGATGTGTAGCGACTCGCTACAAATATTAAGTGATTGTACAAGCAACATTTCAGTGGCACGTACAGTTGCTGTATACACCCACGCAATTTTTGCAATTTTAAAAACTAAAACTCTGCCGTTGTGCGCCGACGTAGTTGAAAGAACCTGACGTCAAAGGGATGTTGCGTTTTCAGCCAATCGCATTGCAAGGAAAGAGAATTTTAAAATATTTTCCCTAACAGTTCTCTGGGAGCCGGTCTGTCCACGATAAAAGGGGGCAAACGCGCCAAAACCAGTCAGTCAAGCCCAGAGTTAAAGTCGAACTAGCATGCTGTAATCACCGATTCTGTCATTTTTTTTTCTGAGGTTAAACAACCACCTTCGCGCGCATCATTCATCAAACTTCTCCACATGGAAATACCAGAGCAGTGAGAAGAAATATTCTTTTCCTGAACATTTTAGCTTTATCACTTTCATGACTCTCGTGCGAAATCAGCACATTCACACATAAAAATATGTCAACACAATGTCATTCGCCTTTCATTTCTGTTGTTAAATAAGTAATTTATTGAAATTTTGAAATCGTCTTCACCTTAATGCTTTTTCTGACAACCTTTTTATGTTTATTTTTATTGTTAGGGGTAGGAAAACATTTACCCATTCTCACATCACAACTGTGATACCAGGCATCTGTGAATGTCGACTAAGCCCCTACAGATGGAAATCTTGTGTTTGACTTTATCTTTTTATTTTGCCAGTTTTTCTAATCTCATGTTTCAAAATAAAAACATAAAAAGATGATTCAGTGAATATTATTTGTATTTTGACACAAAAAAAGATTATTAGTAAATTTTAAAATAGATAAAAGGTATAATCAAACAAAATGTTTAAAATACATATGAGAGAGAAAGAGAAATATCAAGAAGCATAGTTTAAAAGAAAAAAAAAGAAAAACAAAAATTAAAGTAAAAAAAAAAATCTTGTGCCGCATCTAGTTTCTAATGAATATGATTTTGTCTTTCAGGTGCTTGCAAAAGGCAACATTATAATTGGAGATGAGCTTGAAATGGGTGCAAGTCGGCAAAAGACTTTTTCTGTTGCATTGGGTCGCAGCATGGTCCCTACGGCACACATTGCTGTTTACTACATTCGTACGGCTGACCAAGAAGTTGTCATTGATGTCCTTAGCTTCTTTATTAACGGAACATCAACAAATGAGGTAAATCAGCAAGTTTTTTTTTTTTCCAGACTAAAATGGCCTTTGATTTCTTGTATTTCATTTTATATTGTTTTTTTTTTTTTGTTGTCTGTTAAATGTAAATGCAGATCCCATGATATTGTACTCTGTTGATCAAAATGAAATATATTTATCCTATCTACTTATCAAACTTAACCTCTTTGCTGATTATGCCAAATATTTACAGATAGATGTTCTGAACAATTTTTTTGTCATTTTCTTTTTACTATCCTGAACTTTTGCATTTTATCAGTAAAACTAAATTTACTAATCCTATGTGTCCCGAGTACTCCAGGAGTGTTTAGGTTTATATTGTACTCTATTTTTGTCTAAATATAAGACAAAAATAGAGTATAATATATATATATATTTTCAATTGGTTGGTTTCATTTATTTCCGAAACACAAAAGAATACTTGATTCTTCATGATTATAGCAAAATTCGGAAATTGAAATATTGAATTTCAGGTGAAACTAATGGTATCAACTGATTTGTCATGTCACAGTCATGAATATATCCCAAATTTAAAAAAAAAAAACGATAAAGTAGAAAATTAATTATTAATAAAAATAGTTTTTGAAGACAATTAATGAAAACTGAATTTTGCAAATAATAAAAAAGAGTTAAAATGGTAACAAAAGGGAGGTAAATCTTTTCTGAAAATTGGAATTCCAATTAAGCAAAACTTAATTTTTGCTAATTGTCTTCGAAAACTGTTTTCACTAATAATTAATTTCCTCCTTATCGTTTTACATAATTTTAAGAAGGCACAAAGAGAGAGATTTATCACTGTCTCATGATATGATATCAAAGCATTTTAAAATAGTGCTCCCAAGAGCTGCTGTTTCTTATGCTCATTCTCTCTTTGAGCCATGTGATGTCGCACCCATTTCTATCAATTCCCACAGCCAAATAGAAACTCACTTTAAGTTCACCAAGTTGACCCCGACTGAACTTATTTTTAACTAACCAAATTATATGCTAGTAGATCTACTGGCCAAATCTTGAACAACCATAACGCAATGAAAGTTAGAAACATGTTTTTTTTTATTTATTTATTGAATATAGGTGAAACTGACATTCAATCGAGGAAAAGATTTCACTCAAGATACGGTGGAAATTAATGCCTATGCGGATCCTGGATCTTATGTGGCTATTGCTGCTGTCCCTTATGACTTGTACATTCGTGGAATGGGAGCTGGCATTACACAAAACATGGTAAGTTGCGTGTGTGTGTGTGAGTGAGTGTGTGTGTGTAAAACGGTCTCTACCAAACTACTCTGTCAATTTTTAGTCTACAAACTTGAAACTTGATTTATAGTGGATTCGAACTTGTGCAGCAAATTCAATTTTTAGGTGGTAAAAGTAACCACTAAGGGGTCAAAATGGAAAATTGGCATAAGTTGACTTAAAGTGGTCTTCTATGCATCTGCAAATATACATTTATATATTAAAGTCAGTTAATTAAGTTTTTATATCCATGTGTCATTAGCTCAGATGGTAACGAATAATGGTGGAGAGCTATCTGTTTTGGTTTTGATTCTAACTGATGTCACCCAAGTCATTTTTTTTTAACTTTTGAAATCACTGCTATATATTGGGTACAATATAATAATCAATAGAGAATTGGTTCAATAATAACCCTATTTTCTATTTATTTAAAAAGAAAATACAACTTTGTTATATATGGGTCTGTGGAATTGCATTCATCTGCAAAAAGATCTAGCTAATTTGCATATTCTTTTAAACATTTAAACATTTATTTTAATTTAATTCATTTTATTCATTCCCTATTAGTTTTTTCAGTTTTCTTATGGGATGAGCATCTTTAGTTAACTATTATGTGTAATTGTATTCTTGCAGATATTCTACATGATTTATACTTGTGTAATGTTTGCATAAAAAAGGTTATAGTAAACACAAACCTCTTTCTATATATATTTATGTATGCTTATATATTTGTTTAAAAAATTTTGTCTACCAAACTCCTCTGTCAGTTTTTGCTCTACAGACATAAAAATTAATGTATAGAGTATTCGAACCCATGCAAAACTTTATATTTGGGTTTTAGCCAGGGAAAATCGGTGAAAATTAAAAAAAAAATGAAAATTGTCAGGTGAAGGTCGAATGACAGCATTACGAATATGCATGCATAACGTAATAGCTATTCATTCGTGTTTTAATTTTTAGCTTTGCAGTAAACGTCTTCATAGCTCAGGTATTAATGTCAAAGGAAAAAAGTAAATCGTAAGCTAAATATTTTGGTTTTGATTCTCGATGGTGGTACAGGAGTCATTTTTTATTTTTTTATTTTATTTTTAATAACTTTTTAAATCATTATTATATATTGGGTCCAATATGATAATAAATACAAAATCTGCATTAATCAAAATATCATATTTAAGCGCATTTTACGACTGGGCAGTGCTGAACGGCCTGCTAGTATATATATATATATATATATATATATAATGAGCAAACAGTTAATAAAATATGTTAAAAAACACTTTGAAATGAGTTAAAAACATATTTAATCTGAAAAAGAAACACTAGATAAATGGATATATATATATATATATATAAATTTCTTGAAGTATATGTTCCTTATAATATTGTTCAAATTACAACCTCAATGTTGATCCACTTTGTCCATCAGAGCATATATAGTGAGGAGTTAAATTCCAAGGATTAAAAAACACAACCTGTTCACAATCATGACTTTTGTTTATTATTTTTATCTAACTTTTTTTTAATTTTCAAATTATTCAACTTACAGACAAATGTTTTATTTTTTTTATAAGTGCCTGCCACGTGTTTCATTGTTTTGATGGGAGATAATGTCCATTGTGCCATCAAGCAACTCATCAGAGGCAAATAGATATTACTACAAATTGCACAAAACAGACGAAATAAAAAAAAAAACAATAAAATAAATCTAATGTAAAACTGAAATCCCAGAAACTTGAAAAAAAACTTGTTAAAAAGGTGATATCCATAGAAAAAACCTTCCCAAAGATATATCCAATTAAATGAAAGTTGGTGTTAGGAGACCGCCTTTTAATTTATTTAATTTATTTTCATAACTTACTACCTAGCTTGACTCGCATATTGAGCCCTGTTGAGGTAAATACTGAAAATCTATACATAATGTATTAGATTTCCTCATAATGTATGTGCATACATGAAACAATTATATCAAAGGTGTGAGTTCCGTTATAAAAGTGTTGATTTAATTTGAATAAAATGAAATACATATAGAACTCACACCCCTGACGTTAATCTTGCATAGCCAATGCACCGTTCCCAACACTTCAAAATACAACTGCTGAGAGAGAGACAACGTGCGGATCTTTACTCCTGATTTTTATTTCTCCAATTTTACAACATGGCAAGAAAGAAGGAAAAAAAAACAAACAAAATACCGAGGATGTAGTTTGGCTCCAAAATATATTTAAATTATAAATTTCAAACAAGTAAAAATATTTCTTTATTTTTGTAAAATTGCATTGTAATTTGGCTTTCAAGTGCAGTTGATGCATATTTTATTTTAATAATTATATATATTAAATGTGGAGAGTATGAATACTGAAAATCTATATATAATATTATATTTCCTCATAATATATGTGTATGCATGAAATAATAATTATATATATGAAATGTGGAGGGTATAGGGAGATTATTGCAGGACAGAAGATGGTATGGAATTATTTAAAGATTCAAAAAGAGTTTGTTTTTTTGTCTCTTGCTCTAGGAGTTGATTTTTCTGATCTTAGAAGATTTTCTTGTTAGAGAAAAACCACAGCATGTTTGGGTGTTTCAACTTTTTTCACCATCTTGATGTTCGAGTTGCTTTTATTGCATCGCATTTCAGAGAAATTCTTTTCTCATCTTGTATGAAATGTTGGTAAATGTCCTCATACACCACCAATTTGATGAGATCTTACAAAACAATATATATTTTAAAAAATATATGCACATATTTATTACTAGCAAAACAATCTATTTGCCCTATAGGTAGCAATTAATTTAGCTGTAGCCATCTTTACAAAAAAAAAACAAAACAAATACACAATTTTCGTTTCACATTTTGGTAATTTGGAGAAAACCGTAAGCGAATGATTGTCCTGTTATTTGATATATTCCAATGTTGAGAAAATTTGATGTGTATGAACATGATCGCATTTTATTAATAAGGAAAGAAAAACAGCAAAAATGTTTTTTTTTTATGGCTTTCTGATATTCAAAGTCGAGGGATTTGATTTTGAAGAAGCATAGAAATGAAAATAATTTCCCATCAAAAACTAGTTATATAATGAAAATAATTTCCAATCAAAAACTAGTTATATAATGAAAATAATTTCCAATCAAAAACTAGTTATATAATGAAATGAAAAAGCAATTAGTTAAATAAGACAATTGTATATTTTTGAGTAATTTTAAATGTTGACTTTGTGTTTTTAACTTATTATTACAGACAGAAAAATAAAAATTGAAAACATTTTTTTTATTTTTTAAATATGAATTTATTTTTTTTTTTTGTAATTTAGAAAGATGAGAGGAAGGTGGGACTTTTTCTTTTTTTATGGCAAATGTAATGGTTGTTGTTTGTTTTATTGCATGGTAATAATAATAATAATAATAATATGGGCGCTTTTATATTATAATAATTAAAAAGATATTGAATTTCAAATGGTACCTACATAATTATCAGGTCTCACTAGTAATATATCCAAAAATTACAAAAAACGATAAGGTACAAAAATAATTATTAATGTAAAAATAAATTTGTTAAATCACCGTATTATGCTTACTAAAGAGATAATTTGACAGGGGAGATAATTAAATTCGGTACTTCTACAGTTTAATCAAGACATTAGAAAATGAAAATATAAAAAAAAAGGTTATATTGCACGTATCCGTTATGGAACAAAGTTCTCCAAAAAAAAAAATTCTCTTAATTTCATCAAGTAGTTTTTTACACCAAAAAAACAAAACAATTTGTTCTGATACCGAGCAAAAGGTTCGATTTTTAGGAAGAAAAGCTAGTATTAAAGATGGAGAGGGAGTGTCGGCGCTTTACATGGAGTTATCTCCCTGTGTTGTGTCCAACAAATTCCATAATGGCTGACTTCAACGCGCTCTCATAAGAATGTGTTTTTCCGCTGTAAAAAAAAAACTACTCGATCAAATTAAATTAATTTTTTTTTCGGAGATCTTCAGTCCAAAACGGATACGTACAATATAACCTTTTTTTCAACATTTTCATTTTTTAATGTCTTGATTAAACTGTACAAGTACCTTAAATTCTGTTGCTTACATCCTGTAATGAGCATAATTCAAAATGTCTGACAAAATTTATTCCCCATCTACACTTTATCAAAAACTGTTTTACGTTAATAATTATTTTTCTACCTTATCATTTTAGGTGATAATTAGGTGATATATTAATATTTAAATAAGCTCTTGACAAAGGATGCGTCCAGGATAAATGTTTTCGCATGCTTCATTTCCTTTAAAGGAAATTTCTTTAAATAATGTTCTATTGTTAAGTGTTTTTTATTCAAGAAGTCTGAAGAAAGGCTGGTTATGTGAAGATTTTCAAACGACATAATGCTTGAAATTGTCTAATTGGTATTGAAACAATTGTAACTTACAATGAAATACACTTTTTGTTGCTACCAATTCCTTTTTTGAAGTCTTGGTTTTGTTAATACAGTGTGTATGTGTATATATATATATATATATATTAGTGATGGGACGATGCCAAAATTTTTCCCGATTCCGATTCCGTTCAAAATTTCCGATTCCGATCCGATTCCCGATTCCGATTCTTGTAAAATTTATACATATTTAATTAGAGATATTTTTTGTTTGTTTTTTCGTAAATTTTCAAATTATTACATAAACCCCTGGTTAATGTCTGCGTATATTTTATTGTTTGCCTTGTAATTGATTAAAAATTGTAACACAACAAAACATTTATTTTGATTTTAAAACAAAGCTATATTGTACCAGTTCGTATTTACTGTATAACATGCTACTTACATGAATAGTGGAAAATATTCGAAGATCGGTAGGCAAAATAAGAAAACGATGTAAGAACAATGGTGCCCGGAAAACTCGTTCCGGGAAAACTCGTCTCGGGAAAACTCGTCTCCGGAAAACTCGTCTCGGGAAAACTCGTCCCCTTTCGCTAGGTAGGAAAACTGGTCCCTTATTGAATAAATATCGATTGAAAACACATTTTATGATCGTTCTTGAAGGAGAAATTGTTTTTTTTAAAATAGACTATAGCCCCCCCCCATAATATTAAAAAAAAATTTTTTTTACTTGTTTGATGTTTTTTTTTTTTTAAAATAAAATCGATTTTCTAAGTGTCCGTTTTCTACCTAACTGGCTAAGTTCTTCGTGGTTTCACTTATTTTAAAGCGTTTATTATGTTCATAAACGAGACCGCATATTTTTTTATATTAATATAAAAAGAATTTACTTATTTACTGTTGTTATAAAAGGGTAAAATCGATTTGGGTTTGTATTACTATACACATAGATTCGAAAAATTGTCAAAAAACAAATATATAACAAATAAATGTTATCAAAGGCAAGATAAGTTACTTTCCTACCAAACTGGATATATTTTTCGTGTTTTTATTCAATGTAACATGTTTATTCAGCTCGAAAAACATACAGTGTTTACCGATGTATTGGACAATTCAAAATAGCGGCCGACTCTCTCTTAAACACAGTAAGTTCGGGAATAGGTGTTATAAATAATAAACTAGACAAAATACTATTAAAAAAAACACCGAATATATGTCAACCTATGTCACGGTAATATATATTGAGCGAATTTCTAACAGTATTTTGTCTAGTTTATTATTTTTCGAATCTATGTGTACAGTAATACAAACCAAAATTTTAATATTTTTTGAAATATAATTTAGAGAGGTGTGTGGGGGGGGTTATATCTCCCTCGGAAAAACAACCAACAAAAAATGAAATTAAAAAGATTCTTGATAAACGATAGCGGAGTTTTCAATAAAATTGATTAATAAATTTATTTAGTGATTACTTTTTCTCTGAATGATTGATTTTAGAATTTTGAAGTAAAAATTAAAAAAATTAAAAATGAGTTAACGAGAGATTGTTAGCACATGGCATCTCTCGCGCCAAAAAATATTTCGCTTTTGATTTATTAGTTAATTTTTGCAAAATTTGACAGGACGACAATAAATGTTGATAATTGATAGAATTATAATTTTAAATAACGCATGAGTGCATTTGGTATGAGAGAAAACGAAAACATAAACAACAAAAAACTATCATAATTAAAAAACCAAAACAAAAAAGTAACACTCCCAATTTTTAATTTTTTTGTTTTGTTTTTTTTATTATTGTTTTTATGTCTCCAAACACATCGTTAAAATAAGAACCAAAAATTTGTTTAATTAACTTTGTATGAACATAATAAACGCTTTAAAATAAGTGAAACCACTAAGAACTTAGCCAGTTAGGTAGAAAAAAAAACAAAAAAAAACATTAAACAAATAAAAATATTTTTTAAAAATATTATGGGGGGGGGGCTATAGTCTATTTTAAAAATAATATCTCCTTCAAGAACGATCATAAAATGTGTTTTCAATCGATATTTATTCAATACGGGACTAGTTTTCCTACCTAGCGAAAGGGGATGAGTTTTCCGGAGACGAGTTTTCCGGAGACGAGTTTTCCCGAGACGAGTTTTCCCGGGACGAGTTTTCCTAAATTCCTGAAAAATATGTCAATTTTGTCTATTTAGAGTCATTTTGAGGTATTTTTTTTTACCTCTTTTGCCCCCATGGGGGAGCTGATTACTTGTAAAAATGGACAAACGGCTATGTTTCAGGCCTTAAGACATGTAAATTTGAGTTCAGCACCATAAAAAAAAACACTAAATAGAGATACAATTAGACAAATATGAAAAAGAGAGCCTAAAAAAGGGGTGGTTGGCCTTTGATTTAATTTGAAATATGCTTCCAGTGTGATTTTCTTTGATTCTGCCGGTATTGTTTATGTTTATACTTAAGGATTGCTACGACGGCGCCAATGCCGTCTGAAGCCGAGGCCTCCGTGAGATATATATCACGGAGGCCTCGCTGAAGCCTGCCAATCTCACTCAAAAGTTGAGTTGAAAGTATTATGGGGTAATTAACACCTTCGATGCCGTTGGTTTCGACAACAATACTTTTTCACACCCACTTGCCAAATTTCTCAAGGAGTTTAATATGAAAAGATTTCAAACGAATAGAGTTTTATTTTATTTTCCTGGAGCCACATTGTCTGACACCGTCGCATTTTTCTCGGGGTTTCGGAAAAGTTAAAAATATACATGAATATCTCACAATGAATTTATCAAAGTCTGGATAAAATAGATAAAGAGAAAACATTTAGAAATTTTTCAGATTGAAAAAGAAATTATATTTACATTTAAAAGTCCCCCCTCATTGAAATTCTACTTTTGGACGATATTTGTAAACCCACTAAAAACCAAATTATTTTTAGATCTAGGATGACGCTCTAAACTGTCTTCACGTATTAAAAAAGGGTGCTTGTGCAGTTTACACTATGTTAAAAAACGAAAAAAAAAATATTCTACGTACTCGTTATGGAATGAAGTTCTCATAAAAAAATCACGTAATTTCATCAAATAGTTTTTATTTTATGCCGTAAAAACGATTTGGGAAATTCGGAATCTTCCTAAAAAAACTGCGATAATTAGTCAAGGGAGCGTAAAACAAAAACTATTTAATGAAATTACGTGATTTTGTTATGAGAACTTCATTCTATAACGAGTACGTAGATCTATAGAGTTTAGTTTTACTAATAGTTTAAAAGAAATAAATATTTATAATCGGTACAAGCAATTGAAAATTAACTTTTGAAAAATATTCAAAGAATCGATTTTGGAATCGGAAATTATACACAAATTTTTCCGATGCCGATTCCGATTCCCCGAAAATTACCGATTTAACTGATTCCCGATTCCGATTCCGATTCATCGGCACAACACTAATATATATATATATATATATATATATATATATATATATATATATTGGAATGATAAAATTGTTGCTCTAAAGAAAACAACACTACAACTTTATTTTGAAACAAATCAATTCAGGTAACTTGATTATGTAGTGGAGTTGACATCTACTTAATGTAGCCACCTTTAGCTTCAATCACCGCCTTGATATGGGTCTGGAACTGGGAGCATGTCTTTTCTACAAGCGACAGTGGGGGCTCGGTAGATGGCGATGATGAGGCTGGTTTTGGAGTTGTAGGAGGTCATGTTGATGTTCTCGATGTATGACCAAATGAAGTAGTCCAGCAGGTTTAAGTTGGGTGGGGAGGAGGGGGCCAGTGAGAGAATAGTACAAAGTCATCGCACTCCTTCTAAAGCAAAGCCTGGACTTGTGAATCAGTGCCAAGTCCTGCAGCCACACCTAGGATCTGCCAGCAGCCACCTAATTGCACCAGGGGATCACCACACTATCCAGCACATTCAGGTACACTTTGTTGTTGACTTTCAAGCCAACTTCAAAGATGTGAGGTGGCATGATGTGTCCCTCAGTTGAAACCACACCAAAGACCATAACTGTGGCCGGAAACTTTGTTGAGCTTTACTCTCAAGCATTGAACCATCCGTATTTGCATCTTGAGGGTGCTGGCAATGATCCTGTTGTCATAACTTGGATCGGTAGAGAGCATTTAGATTTAATTTTTTACTTTTTTTATTTTATGTTATTGTATTTTTCAGTTCTTATATGCAATTAATGGTAACAATAAAATAATGTGTAGGTCATATAAATGGAAGAAACACACACACACACACACACATATGAAAAGTATTCACACAATTTTATTTGAATATAGAAGTTTGAAATTGTAAAATTTTCAATTATTGAATTCTTTCACATTGGCAGTTAATTGATGAACTCTACACGTACGATTCTCCTGCCAACTCGAGTTACAGACATTTGTGGCGTGTGAATGAAGCCGAATATGATTACATGTTCTTCTCTGCTAACGGATATGGCATGGATGCAAAGTCTACGTTTTGGGTAAATCTACGTCATTTTACTCTCTCTCCCTTGCTGACTCGCTTTCTCGCTCCTGTCTGTCTCTCTCTTTTTTTCTTTTTTTCTCTTTTTGCCTCTCTCGCTCTTTTTGCCTCTCTCGCTCTTTTTGCCTCTCTCGCTCTTTTATTTTTCTCTCGCTCTCATTCACCCTTTGTCTCTCTCTCTCTCACTCACCCTCTCTCTCTCTCTCTCACTCACCTTTGTCTCTCTCTCACTCACCTTTGTCTCTCTCTCTCTCTCACTCACCCTTTGTCTCTCTCTCTCACTCACCCTTTGTCTCTCTCTCTCACTCACCCTTTGTCTCTCTCTCTCACTCACCCTTTGTCTCTCTCTCTCACTCACCCTTTGTCTCTCTCTCTCACTCACCCTTTGTCTCTCTCTCTCACCCTTTGTCTCTCTCTCTCACTCACCCTTTGTCTCTCTCTCTCACTCACCCTTTGTCTCTCTCTCTCTCACTCACCCTTTTGTCTCTCTCTCTCTCACTCACCCTTTTGTCTCTCTCTCTCTCTCACTCACCCTTTTGTCTCTCTCTCTCTCTCACTCACCCTTTTGTCTCTCTCTCTCTCTCACTCACCCTTTTGTCTCTGTCTCTCTCACTCACGCTTTTGTCTCTGTCTCTCTCACTCACCCTTTTGTCTCTGTCTCTCTCACTCACCCTTTTGTCTCTGTCTCTCTCACTCACCCTTTTGTCTCTGTCTCTCTCTCACTCACCCTTTTGTCTCTGTCTCTCTCTCACTCACCCTTTTGTCTCTGTCTCTCTCTCACTCACCCTTTTGTCTCTCTCTCACTCACCCTTTTGTCTGTCTCTCACTCACCCTTTTGTCTGTCTCTCACTCACCCTTTTGTCTGTCTCTCACTCACCCTTTTGTCTCTCTCTCACTCACCCTTTTGTCTCTCTCTCTGTCTCTCTCTCTCTCTCTATCTCTCTCTCTCTCACTCACTCTTTCTCTTGCTCTCCCTTTCTCTCTCTCTCTCACTCACTCACCCTTTCTCTCTCTCTCTCTCACTCACTCACCCTTTCTCTCTCTCTCTCTCACTCACTCACCCTTTCTCTCTCTCTCTCTCACTCACTCACCCTTTCTCTCGCTCTCTCTCACTCACTCACCCTTTCTCTCGCTCTCTCTCACTCACTCACCCTTTCTCTCGCTCTCTCTCACTCACTCACCCTTTCTCTCGCTCTCTCTCACTCACTCACCCTTTCTCTCGCTCTCTCTCACTCACCCTTTCTCTCGCTCTCTCTCACTCACCCTTTCTCTCGCTCTCTCTCACTCACTCACTCACCCTTTCTCTCGCTCTCTCTCTCTCACTCACTCACCCTTTCTCTCGCTCTCTCTCTCTCACTCACTCACCCTTTCTCTCGCTCTCTCTCTCTCACTCACTCACCCTTTCTCTCGCTCTCTCTCACTCACTCACTCACCCTTTCTCTCGCTCTCTCTCACTCACTCACTCACCCTTTCTCTCGCTCTCTCTCACTCACCCTTTCTCTCGCTCTCTCTCACTCACTCACTCACCCTTTCTCTCGCTCTCTCTCACTCACTCACTCACCCTTTCTCTCGCTCTTTCTCACTCACTCACCCTTTCTCTCGCTCTCTCTCACTCACTCACCCTTTCTCTCGCTCTCACTCACTCACCCTTTCTCTCGCTCTCTCTCACTCACCCTTTCTCTCGCTCTCTCTCACTCACCCTTTCTCTCGCTCTCTCTCACTCACCCTTTCTCTCGCTCTCTCTCACTCACCCTTTCTCTCGCTCTCTCTCACTCACTCTAGTCTGTTCTCCTCTTTTCCATTGAAAGCAATCTTTGTCGTTGAAATTTCAATTCTTTTCTATTTTAGTCTGCAGGTCTTCTGGTTTTGACAGATGCAAATATAACTCGTTTATTGACTCGTAAGTATGGAATTTTCATACAGATATTCTTGCATCATTTTTTGACTATTGACACTCTTTAACCCTTATTCTCGATGGGCTCTGGGCCTATGTAAAAAAACAAATAAAAAAACCGAACAATTAAAATAATTCTATTACAACAAATAATTAATAAGATCGAACTAATTATTAAAATAGATTTTCTTTAATGTAATATGCAAATGTGGATACTCATTCAGTGTGTGTGTGTGTGTGGAGTTTATACACAGGTGCTTTATCGCCTTATCTGATGCTGCTGTTTCTCATCACAGCATTTTATGACTGACTGTTGATCATCTCATCTGTGTAACTATGACGAATGAATCTTTTCATGTAGGAAAGACACAAGGAGACATTCACTGAATTTTCTTCAAGGTTTTATTTAGAGAGAATGGGCTTAGGAAAGAGAGAGACTGATGTTATAGCTAGTTATTTACTACTTTAACTTAACGAAATGAACAGAAATTTAAGTAACATTTGCTTTAGATTACAGGTTTCCTACATATGGCTTCCCAGTGAAATTGGTATGAAAACCTAAGCATAGGGTGCACGTGTGTTTTTATCAGTGAGCTATCAAGAGACAAATCAACAAAATAAAGTCTTTTACAAATACGTTACCTATCTTCTCTGATCATCGCTTTTTCACACATGACCCATGGCCACGAGTGGTTGTTGATCTTCTGTTTATCTGAAGACAAATCTGCTTATGCATGGAAACACAATTGAGACTTGTTGGCTTTCAAAGATTTTATTTAGAAATGGTTGTTCATTTTTTTTTTTTTTAACTTGGTCTTAAGATGGCGATATATGGGCAGAGTCTCAAGGTAACATTTACTTAGATTCTCTCTACATTGTCAGACACAGGTAACCTCTCTCACTTCCTGACTCCAACTGTCTAGAACAGTGCTTTTCACTTATGGTTCTGTGGAACCTTAGGGTTCTGCCAGTACAATACAGTGGTTCCAATTACTAAATTAGAACGAGAAACAAATAAACAGATTGTTAAATTCGATTTAAATCTATTTTATTATTAGATGCATTTAAAAAAAAAAAATTGAATATACTAAATTTTATATAATTACACTCGCTAGATTTGAAACATTAACTTGTCTTGCAACTATTAGGTTTACTTTTGTATATTCTTATACAGCCAACGCCAAAAGAATCTCTGACAACCATTAAGCACAAGAAATGGGCACAATTGCTATCTGTGGAAGACGAACTTTGTGTGTGTCTGTGAAAAACATTACCCAATCTAAAAGAGTTGTGCAAGAAACACCAAGCTGAAGTTTCCCATTGAGTTTTTGATAAGAATAAATGTAATCTATTCAAATATGTACAATTTTGTTTTTCATTTCATGTACAACAAACATGTTTAACACTTTGAACATGAGTATTTTTTATTTCATTTTATTTAAAAAAATTTTTTTTTTTTTTTTTTGCATAAGACAACTAAATTATTGCATAGATGTTACATGAGCCAGTGGAATGTTTCCATGAGGTTCTGTTCCAGCAAAAAGGTTGAAAAGCACTAATCTAGAAACTCTATTCTGTCTCCTCTAACATAATTTCTATGTAATACTAGCCTGGGTGCCTGGTGTGGCCTGGATGTTTGGAAGTGTGTATTGAGAGAAAAAAAAAATAGTAGGCAGGCAGGCTCGAATGCGTACTGCGAAGGAGGTAAAGAATGTGAAAAAAAAAAGGGTACTTTTGCATAATTTGACCCGAATTCTTGTGATTTCCCGTCAAGCCCGGATCGGGCGAGACCGGCAATAATCGGTGTCTGCCAAACGTTGTTCAAATGTTGAAACGCTAATTCGACTTTAAAAAGTTTTTTTTTTTTTTTTTTTTTAATGGTTTTATTAATTTTTTATTTTATTATTAGTTATTTTTAATGATTTATTTAATTTGAATATTTTTTTTTGTACTTCAATTTCTGGGAGTTTGCTTAGCCAATGAAAAAGCGATATGTAAATGAAAGCAGACAACATTCGAATTGGAAGAAATCGACTGAACCCAAAAAAAGCTGACAAACAACTATATTTTCAGCAGGAAAAGAAATTGCTTTCCCAAAGAATGAGGTTCACCAATCGTAAACACAAATGTTTACTAAAAAAAGATCATGCGTAAAGGATGGCTTCTCCTGGTGGTGTACCAATTGACAATGTAGACATTGCGCACAGGATCGTAAACTTTCTGAGAGAAATTTGTCAGGAGTATTTCCTGAGGAATCCCCGGCAGATAGGAGGCCCATGGTATACTGTAGAAATTGATGAATCTCTATTCAACCGAAGAAAACATAACATAGGGAGAATCCTTGAACCGCTCTGGCTCAAAACAGCGTAACAAGAATGCGGGACCAGCCGGGAGCTTCTGGGTACATATTTACTTGAATTTATGTGGAGACAAAAATTTGGAAACTATCCATTTGTTTCCATCATAAATCACATTTCCGAAAGCTACCCGGTTGGAGGGGGGGGGGCTTCCTTCCATTTCCTCTACCCCATCACTTCCCTCTTTGCTGTCGATGGCCGATCAACAGTCGACTGAAGTAAAAGATTCCTAAGGAAATATCCTCATCTCAAGAAAGTTCTTCCACCGGCAATTAACAACCATTTAAAAAAAAAAAAAAAAAGTTTTTCTGTGTACCCCCCCCTCTCAAAAAAAAAAAAAAACCACCTGACTGAACAAAGTCTTGAAAATAAAATAAAAAACAAGAAAAAAAAAATATGGTTAAAGAAAAACTAAAAAATTGTACTTACACCTAACATTTATACGGGTGAACAACCTTTCCTTGAAGATAACAATATTTACATAACTTGCTGTTGATGATCATTTTGCAAAAAAAAAAAAAAATAAATACTAAAATAAATTAAATAAACATATTTGCTTTTTTTCAAGGTAGGTTTTTTGTTATTTTTTGATAATTTGCATTTTTTTTTTTTTTTTTTTATTCCGGTTTGTTTTGCTTTTTTCCTTACTCTGTATCTGTTACGCCACTCAGCTGACACGGATGATTGCCAGTCTTGCCTGATCCAGGCTTGACAGGAAATCACGAGAATTCAGGTGAAATTATGCAAGAGTACCAAAAAAAGGATGTGACGTCTTTGCTGTTGCGTTCATCACCAAACCGGAAGTGACAAAGGTTTAAATTAAGGCTAGTCAGTCGAATAGAGGGTATGAGGTTTGAGAATATTGGCGAAAAACACGACCCCTCCCTGTAGAAAAGTGCCCAGTTGAAGGTAAGGGAATTAATGTGTTTAGCCAATTTTTCAATATTTGTCGTCCGAAGGGTTGAGCTTCAAAAGATACCAATCTCATGAAAATCCATCACCTCTGTCAAAAGTTTTTGTGAGACATACATACATACATTTAAACAGACAGGTGAGATTTATATTATAGACTAGCCTGGCTGCCCGGTGTTGCCCGGGTGTTTGGAGGTGTGTGTTGAACAAAAAAAAAAAAAGTGGTAGTAGGCAGGCAGGCTCGAACCCGTACCGCGAAGGAGGAAAAGAATGTGAAAAAAAAAGTGACGTGTTTGCTGTTGCATCTATTGCCAAACCAGAAGTTACATCTGTTTAAATTAAGGCTAGATAATCCAAAAGAGGCAATGACTTTCGAAAATAGCGTCGAAAAAAGCGACCCCTCCCTGTAGAAAAGTGCCTAGATGAGGGGGAAGGAATTAATGTTTTTAGCCAATTTTTCAATATTTGTTGTCTGAGGGTTGAGCTTCAAAATAATACCAATCTCGTGAAAATCCATTGCCTCTATCGAAAGTTTTAGGTTGACATACAACATACATTTATACATTTAAACACAGGTGAGATTTATATTATAGACTAGCGGGGGTACCCAGCGTCACCCGGGTTTTTAGAAACGTGTGTGTGTGTGTGTATGGGGGGTGGTGATCAAAACAACCCTGTTTTAAAAAAAAAAAAAAAGAACATTGGCCGAGTGTTTGGAGGTGTAAAAGAAAAAAAAAAAGTTTTAGTAGGAAAGTGGGGTTGAACCCTGAACCTTTGACGTGAAAGTGGAAACGAGATGGAAAAAAAAAACCGGGGACCTAACCATCTCGGCCACGAGAGAAGAGGAATGAAAAGCATCTTAATTTAATGTTTATAAAATGAAGTTAACAGGCGCGAGAAATTTAAGTCATGTGATGTTTGACCTTGAAACATGACGCGGCTGCAAGCCAGTTTTCGCTTGTTTTTTTTTTTTTTGTTTTTTTTTTACACAGGCATCACCACATTATCAAGGCCCAGAGGCCACTCAAGGATAAGGGTTAAAGAGTGTACAGTAGAAGTTGGTCAATATAGTAATCTTTAGTAATGAAAATTTGGTAAATTTAATAACTTATATGGAACGGCTCATCAAGAACTTATTTACCTTAGACTTGAACACAACCATATTGTAGTCAGCCGGAAAGCAGGAAAACGGAAGACAATTCCACAGGCGTGCAGTTCTAAGAAAGAAGCTTTGTTCATGGAATCTATGTTTAGGTTTAGGCACAGATAAAGAGTGGGGGAAATTATTGATAGTGTTTACAGCTAGACGAGTGTTTCTTGTGAAAGTTTGGCGAGGGGGGACCATAGATTGAAGCTCAGTTGAACACTTTCCATGAAAATAACGATACATCAGAGACAAACTCGCAACATCTCTTCTGTGAGATAGAGGTTGTAAGGAGGAGAAAAGGACATCTCCTACGAGGCTACGAAGTCTATTTTGAACTCTATCAAGGCAGGACAAGTCCTTTCTAGCAGCTCCTGCCCAGATGTGGCAACAGTATTCCATCCTTGGACGTACCTGGCTCTTATATAGATAGAGAATAGCATCAGCAGTGAGATATCTACTGGATCGATAGAAAGATCCCACCATTTTTCCAGCGGCCTTGGCAACAGATTTGATATACGTGTTCCATTTAAGATCAGGAGTAATGGTCAAGCCCAGAAGCTTGTCAAAACTTGAGGCCTCCTGAAGACGAGAGCCATTCATTTCAATTGATGACAAATGTGGATTAAAATGTTGATGATGTAAAGAGAGAAGCTTGGTTTTAGATGCATTAAAAGTAACCAGCCACTCCTTTCCCCATTGTACTACATGCTCAAGATCAGAGGAGAGAGAATTGGAGAGTACTTGCTCGTTTACTGTCTTAGATGTGGTACCATAAATGGTAGTGTCGTCAGCATAAATGTCTACAAATGATGTAAGGATATGATTTGGAAGATCATTAATGTAGATCAGGAAAAGAGTTGGGCCCAGGATGGATCCCTGAGGGACACCGGCATTAATACTGTGAGCTTCTGATTTTTGCCCCTCAACTACTACTCTTATGAACCTATCAGAAAGAAATGATTTAATAATTGAGAAGACTTTTCCAGCTATACCATAGCTAGCGATCTTATGAAGTAAACCTTTATGCCATACCCTATCAAAGGCTTTAGATATGTCAAGAGCAATTGCCCTAGAAAGATTGCCACCGTCGAGAGATTTGCTAATCCTATGCGATATAACTGTAAGGACATCTGCTGTAGATCTAGCAGAACGGAAACCATATTGAGTGTCACTAAGAAGGTTATTTTTGTTGAGATGTTTGATTACTTCTGTATTTAACACAGATTCTAGCAACTTACTCATGACGCACAAGAGACTTATTGGCCTGTACTGAGAGGGGGATGAGCGATCACCTGAATTCTTAAATACAGGGCATACTGATGAGATTTTCCAGGGAGATGGGAAACTATTCTCCTTAAGACAACGTTTAAACAGTTTTGTAAGTATGGGCGCTAGTTCAGGTTGAAGTTTTTTGAGTACTATAATTGGAATACCATCAGGGCCAGTTGCTTTACTGGAATCAAGGTTTTTGATTAGCTTGGCAACATCACGTACAGATATACGTATATCACATAGCGTGTTTTCTGATACAGGAGGAAATATTGGGGGTTGGCAGTCTTGGTCGCAAAGGGTAGAATTAGCTGCAAAGTTCTTGACAAAGAGTTTGGCTTTGTCTGATGCTGACGAGATTACCTCCGGTCCATTGATAATAGTTGGGATGGAGCACACGCTTCTGTTCAGGATTCTGTTTGCTATTTGCCAAAACTGGTGGGAACCAAGCCGCTGCTCAGCTACTTTGGACTTAACAGATTGAGCATACAACTCTCTTGCGTTCCTTATTACTTTCTTACAATGGTTGCTGGCAGTCCTGAAAACGGCTTTAGTTTCCATACATCTATTACGTTTGAAGCAGTGGAAAAAGTGATTTCTGTGCGCAATGGCAGCAGCACATTCTGGAGAGAACCATGGCTGGCTGTTAGGTTTTTGCTGAAACTTTTTAGAGGGTATGAAATGGTCAATACCTACAATTAACCATTCAGTTAGGTCTAATACTATAGAGGACACATCCTTTTTAAACATGGAATGCAGAGGTAGATCAGATATAAATGTATGGAAGCTATCCCAGTCAGCCTTAGTGTATCGATATACTGTACGATGAAGTGGTACGTCTGGGGACTTATTACATTTCATTTTTATCTTAATTGATACAACAGAGTGGTCGGAAGATCCAAGAGGCGACAGAACAGAAACTGAACATAGTTCAGGGCAAGTTGTGAGAAAAAGGTCTAGTAGGCTCGCATACTGGCCGTCATTATCGGGCACACGGGTAGGTTCCTGAACAATCTGAGTGAGGTCATAGGCAATGGAGAAATCATGACAGAACCTCCCCTCATCATCGGTCTTGTTTGAGTGGGTCAACCATTCGACGTTGTGAACATTGAAGTCTCCACATACGTGAATGTTAGCTGAAGGATAAGTAGAAAGGACTTGGTCAATTTTCTCAGATATGCTTTGAAAGATAGTAACTCCGCTGTTGTGGGGGCGATAGAGAGTAAATATAAATGCAGTAGTGTGAGCTAAAGCAACCCGGAAGCACATATAGGGTAAGTTAGGATCTTCCCTGGAGATGTCCCTCCCACATGGAAAGCTATCTTTAATATAGGCACATATTCCATGCCCATGGCGATCTTGGGGGTCAGATTTAGAAGTTAAGTTAGAGTATCCTGTAATTGCAAACTCATCTAGGGAAATAGCCTGTCCAATGCCAGTTTCACTTAAAAATAAAAGGTCTGGTTTAGTCTCCTGTAATTGGGTTTCAACCCCTGGAAGGTTAGAACGTAGACCCCTGATGTTGGAGAAGGAGACATGGTAGTAGGGGTCTACGTTGGAAGTTGGAGAACCGGGTTTAATCATGTATTTTTTCTTGAAACTTGTCATGATGAAATTTTGGAATTTGTGAACTAGGTCGACAGATTTACTTAGAGCAGGACAGAGAGGGGAAACTAAGAGAGAAAAAGAAACGAAGAATTTTTTTTTTTTTGTACCACATGATAAGGTAAAGCCGTAACAATTACCCACTAGTATGGCATCGAGAGGCCCCACCAGAAGCTACTGCATGGTCCAGATTCCATTCACCAAATGGCAATACAGCAGCCCCAGTACTTTGCACCTGCTGATAGGACAGCCTCCTTAGTGGTTAATCCAAGGTTCGGGTCCCTGACTATCAGGCGGATAACGTCAGCCCAGACAAAACGTTTACCTCCAGCACCCTTACTAGTGACATGGCTACAAGGATAGACATAGAAACAGAAAATTTCCACCAACTCTGCCAACTGTTCGCGCAAAAATACTGCCAACCTAGAAAACTGTTTTATACTGAAAAGCGAAAGATACACGGGATGCTCTAAAACTCTGAAAAAAATAGCGCGTGAAAGTTGAACAAATTAAATAGACAGGCAAGCCCTGTTCGTAACTCTTAGATGTTATCATTTAGACGTGATATAAAAAGTTTTAAGAAGGAATGAGCCGACCGAGAAGTCCAGCGAAAAAAGCTATTTACAGACATACACACATACATACACACATTTTCGCTTTTCTATTTATAGATTATTCAAACATGTGCATTTCTAGCATGTTTTGTCTAGGGAGCCAACCCGTAGCCTTCATGCCAGCCACAGCTGTGATTGTTTCCATTTGCTGCCAAGTTATCCTGACATTTATTATATAACCCTTGCCAGAATTCATACTAGTTAACATAATCTTCACTTACAAGCATAGGGTTCTAATATATAACAGAACTAGACGTGTTTGCTTTTTTCTTAGTTATATATTTGGCCACCACACTAACAAATAAATGTCACTGCATCATTTGTCTAGGAAGTTTAATGCATCCACTTTTTTTTTTTGTCATTCATTTATTTATTCCCTACCTAGCATTTTTTTTCAGCAGTCCTGGATATGAGGGGTTTAGGATGGTATAGTATCACAATATCTTAAAAAATTATAGATTCTAACAAATTGATTGTTTATTAAATATTTTCTATTTTTAGCTGAATGTCCAGACTTGATAAACAAGAATCCGTGTTTCAGGAGTGGATGTTATGCAGATATCCAGCGTTGCAATGGCCATTTTGATTGCATTGACGGTGCCGATGAATATGGATGTAAGTGATTTAACAATGAATCTCATTCGAATAAATGTCGTTTTTTTTTTTACTCCTCATGGAACATAAAGCCTTGACAGTTTTTTTTAATTTTTAAAAATTTATTTTTATTTAATTTAATTTTTTTTTTTTGCGGAATGTGTTTGATCTATTATTTTCTTTGCTTTATTTTGAAAAAAAAAAAACATACAGTGCCACGCAAAAGTATTGGATACATTACATTTTTCTTCATAACTTAGGGTTCAAGATTTTACCTAAAATTTGATCAGTATATTCCTATTACTATTCTAACTAATATTTGGAACAGTAATTACAAAAAGTTTAGAAAGTTTATATTAAAGGAAAAATATGAATTAACAAATGCAAAAGTATTGGATACACTTGTAAAAAATTCTTTTTCTGAAATAAATTTAAATGACTTTTGCTTAGCGTGTTACAATAATGCAAACGAGTTATCACTGACCAATCAGAGAGCTTTATATTAAAATAATTTTATAAAATTCTTCCAGTTTAGGCTCACTCCTTCAAAGTCAACCAGTTCATTTATAAAAATGCCTAAAACTAAATGGTTGTCAATAGATAAGCACAAAGAAGGAAACATTATCGAATAATATCAAGGGAACTTAATCTATCACTTAGTACAGTTGGAAACGTTATTAGAAAGTTTAAAAACCCTGGTGAAGCTGTTATAAATCTTCCAAGATGTGCTCGGCCAAGGAAATTAAATGAAAAAAAAATCAAGGTGGGTAAGCAGAAAGGTACAAAAAAAACACTTTTTCTTACTCGTGGTGAAATTCAAACCGACCTCAGAGAAGCTGGGATTAATGTGAGCAAGGATACAATCAGTAGAGTTCTAAATCGTGCAGGTTTTGTATCAAAGTCCCCAAGGAAAGTTCCATTATTGAAGATCACGTTTGAATTATGTTAAAACATATGGGGAACAACCCCAAGAATTTTGGAACAAGGTAATCTGGTCAGACGAAATGAAAATCGAAATTTTTGGAACATAGCAACACATATATGGTGTAAAAATGGCACCGCCTATAACAAAAAGAATACTATTCTTACGGTAAAGTTTGGCGGTGGTTCGATTATAGTATGGGGGTGTTTTTCATCCAAAGACACTGGTGAACTAGAAATCATCAATGGTAGAATGAATGGACGTATGTACAATGAGATTTTGGAGAAAAACCTCCAGAAATCTGCTGATTTGTTGGGACATAAGAGCAATTTCGTGTTTCAGCAGGACAATGATCCTAAGCATACTGCCAAACTAACCAAAGAAACCTTAAAAATAATGAAATTGACGTTCTTATTTGGCCCAGTCAGTCTCCAGACATCAACCCAATTGAAAATTTGTAGAAAATATTGAAGATCAATGTTCACAAGAGGAATCCACAAAATATTCAACAACTAGAACAGTTCTGCAAAGAAGAATGGCGCAAAATATCTGCATATCTTTGCAAAAAACATGTGTGCAACTATAGAAAGCGATTGGAAGCTGTGGAATGCAATAAAGGCTATGCAACCAAATATTAAATCAATGTATCCAATACTTTTGCGTGGCACTGTATTTCACCAGAAATCAATGTCTGTGTTTCTTTCAAACTTGGAAAACCTTTCAAAGGAAATGTGTACTTATGGCAATAACTCTCCAGATCACCCTTTTCCTTCATCGTTTTGGCTAGGAGCAGAGTGTAGTATCTAATCTGATATTTCATTTTTATTGTCTTCGGTCAGTGAATGAGAAATCCTTCTATACTGAGGCAATTTTTATTTTTGTTTTAAGTCAAAATAAATAGGTGCTCTCTGCATCACTGAATCATACAATTGAATCAACATTTGAGTGGAAAATTTTATGATATAAAAGTAATAAAATAAAATGGCAGTTCAATAAAAAAAATAACGATTAAACCAGGCTTAAACTCAAACAAAGCCAATTTACCTTGAGGCTTGCATTCATGAATATCGATGGGCTTAGAATTAATTTAGATGATTTTGAATCATCTTTCTTAGCAGACAACCCAGATATCTCAGCGCTAAGTGAAACTAACCTACACTCCTCCATCTTCTCTAACCACTTTAACATGCCTGGTTATCTCCCACTTTGCCGTAAGGACTCAGATAGACATATAGACGAACTTGGAGCCTATATTTGAAACACCCTGCCCTTGACTAGAGAAACAAAACTAGAATCAGACGACCAGGCCTTTATGCGCTTTAGACTCTGTGGTGGAATGGGGACAAAAAAGGATGGTCACATTTAATGCTGCCAAGACTAAGCTTGTTTCCTTTAATAATTACAAGAAACCTTCTCAACCACGAATAGCTATGGCTAAAGATACATTATCTAAAAGTACTTCTTTTGAACTCCTGTTTATGTGCTTTAGACTTAACCTGCAAAATAGCATTAGCTACTTATATTTTCTCTACTGCTCTCCTTCGACCCAGGACTGTATCCTAAACAAGCAAGTCTCTAACAATATAGATACAGCACTCTCTCTCAGTACTAGCACACAAGTACATGTATTTGGTGACGGCAATGTCCACCACAGTAATTGGCTTGGATTCTCTCTTACACAGCATTACTGGTAGCATAACATATAGCTTCTCTATATCTCATTCCCTATCACAGATGATTATGTTTCCGACACCTTTCCCAGATCATCAAGATCAACATGCCTCACTTCTAGATCTATTTCTGACCACACTTCCTCATGAGGTTGTTTGCATGGCAATCAAGAAGGCTAACATGCTTGCCAGTCGGTTTGCTTCAAACTCCACATTGGTCCCAGCAAACCACTCCCTGCCTGACTTTCCTTTGCGGACAGATGCCACACTGGATGATCTGAAATTCACCCCTTCTAAGGTGCATGATATCATAAAAAAACTAGACACCTCAAAAGCATGTGGACCCAATATTATCCCAGCTGTGCTATTAAAAAAAATGCTCTGCTGAGGTTGCTCCAGTCCTCTCCAAACTTTACAAAAAATGCCCTTGCTTTCCTGACTGCTGGAAAACTGCTTCTGTGATACCAGTTTACAAGAATTCTGGCGAAAGAACTAACCATTAAATTATCGTCCCATTAGCTTCCTGCTTTTCACCAAAATATTTGAGTCCATAATCAACTAAACCCTAGTCCATCACCTTACAGCTGCTTCTGACTGACCAACAATATGGATTTAGGCAAGCATGTTCTACAGCAAATATCCTAACTGTAATCTCTGAACGTATACATACTATACACTAGACAAAGCAAGGGAGGGTAGAGCAGTATCCCTAGATATATTTAAGGCTTTTGACAGGGTATGGCACAATGGTCTTCTCAGGAAAATCATATCATATGGTATCACTGGATGAATACTTAACATAATTAAATCCTTCTTAAATAAGAAGAATCCAGTTGTCCTTGATGGTCGTGCATCTAAACAATATGATATAAATGAAGGTGTATCTCAGGGGTCTATCCTTGAACCTTTATTATTCCTAATATTCATAAATGACTTCCCTGATAAAATTGTGTCTGAGATGGGTATATTTGATGCTGCCAAGACAGCTTGTTTCCTTCAATAATTACAAGAAACCTTCTCAACCACGAATAGCTATGGCTAAAGATACATTATCTGAAAGTACTTCTTTTGAACTCCTCGGCTTATCATTCACAGGGAACATGAATTGGAACAGATATATTGAGAGCACTGCTAGGACCGCTGTAAGGAAGGTGGGCTTTCTCTTCCATGCTAGAAAGTTACTTACGCCTGAATGTATCCTGTACCTCTACAAGGCCACCATTTGCCCATATATGGAGTATTATTGTCACATTTGGCCTGGTGCATCTGCTACTAGTCTCTTGCTCCTAAACAGGGTTCAAAAGAAAGTCGCCAACCTCATAGGTCCTGAATTGTCATCTAGGGTTCAGCCTCTATCCCACTGACAAAATGCTGCATCTCTCTGCCTGTTCTACAAGTATTTTAATGGTGGATGCTCCGATGAACTACAAGCTTTTGTACCTCCTCGACAAAGCCGACAAGCAGCAAAATCCCACCCCTACACAGTGAAGATCCCTAGATGTTAGAAGACCTTTTACTGCAATAGTTTCTTCCTCAGAACTGCTGGATTTTGGAATACCCTTCCAGGTTCCTGCTTTCCCAACTGTACTGACATGCATAAGTTCAAGTGTAATGTGAACAGACATCTTGCTGCTCAACTCCCTACATGGCATCCCTGTAACTTATCGCCCCGATAGTTGCCCCTCCATCCAAGTGGTATTGTGCTTTGATTAGGATGAAAATGGAATAAAAAAGTAAATAAAAATAGTGTTGCTTTGTACATTTACATTTTCTTATATTCTTATTGTATGTATTTTCTGTTTTGATATTTAGGTCCTCAAACTCATGAAATCCAATTTACTACCAACATTGATCGTGTCAGTCGTGTACAGCGATTTTATGATGATAGTGCCTGGCTTTGGCAGGAGTATTTTGTCAAGTAAGTATTTGTCAGATGACCAAGAAAATTTCTAAGTTAATAATGAATAAGAAATTTCGGGTTTGTATTACTATACACATAGATTCAAAAAAGTTGTCAAAAAACAAATATATAGCAAACAAATGTTATCAAAGGCAAGATAAGTTACTTTTCTACCTAACTGGAGGTCCTGGATATGACCTAAAACTATATCCGATGGTGAGGCCCCCACCTTGCGGGCCTTGGGGAGTGTGGAGCCACCCCTTTAATTGCCATTGCTCCCAGGTCCACTCTGACCCGGAGTGGTAGTACCTGTTAGGGTCCCAACTATGGGTTAAATAGAATCTGACTTAAAAAAAATATATACTCCATTAAAAATCGTTCCTCAAAATAACTAGATTCGGCATTAAATAACCTGAAAAAGGTTGATATGCCGTAAAACAAAAACAACCAACCAACCAACCTAACTGGATACTTTTTTAGTGTTTTCTATTTAATGTAACATGTTTATTCAGCTCGAAAAACATAGTGTTTACTGATGTATTGCGCAATTTAAAATGGCGCACGACTCTGAACACGGTAAGTTCGGGAAAATGAGTTAAAAAAATAAAACTATACAAAATGCTGTTAGAAACTCACTCAATATGTTACCGTGACATAGGCTGACATATATTCGGTAGGTTTTTAACAGTTCTAATAGTTTTTTATTTTTAACTCATTTTCCCAAACTTACAGTGTTCAACAGAGTTGGGTGCCATTTTAAATTTTCCAATACATCGGTAAACACTTTTTTTCGAGTTGAATAAACTTGTTACATTAAATAAAAACACTAAAAAATTATCCAGTTATGTAGAAAAGTAACTTATCTTGCCTTTGATAACATTTATTTGCTATATATTTGTTTTTTGACAACTTTTTCGAATCTATGTTTATAGTAAAACAAACGCGAAATTTCTGTTCAATTATTGATAAATGAAACGTACTGTTATTCTGCTTGAATTTCGTTTGAAAATTCATGAAGAGCAACATCTTTTAAGGCATTCTTCTTGCATAACTAAAAGTAATTATTGAAGCATAAAACCCTTTTCCAGAATGACTGGATTTAGCATTAAATGGCCCGAGAGTGTTTGATCTGCCGTAAAATAGAATAATCAAGCTAGCCTCCATAAATAAATGTTTGAAGATGTAAAGAATTTGAAATATAAAACTTTTTCCAAAATCACTGGATTCGGCATTAAATATCCTGAAAAAGGTTGATATACCACATAATAAAACAACCAAACCAATTCCACCTTCTTTTCACATTGATACAATCTACACACAAACACTCAAATAAAACACATAAAAACTTTTTCCAAAGATTATGCATTAAATACCTAAAAATGGTTGATGCATTAAATAAAACAACCAAACGAAAAAGACTTATTTTGCATATGTCTTGATTGTATGTACACACAGAAAAAAGTCACTTTTTCTTTAAATGCTCACAGCATGTAAAACAGAAGTTTAATCATTTATGACTAGCTGCGGTGCCGGGTGTTGCCCGGGTGTTTGGAGGTGTGTGTTCGGGAAAAAAAAAAAAGTGGTAGTAGGCTCACAGGCTCGAATCCATACTGCGAAGGAGGAAAAGAATGTAAAAAAAAACGTGGCGTGTTTGCTGTTGCATCTATCGCCAAATCGGAAGTGACGTAGGTTTAAATTAAAGCTAGACAATCAAAAAGAGGGGATGACTTTCGAAAATATTGGTGAAAAAAGTGACCCCTCCCTGTAGAAAAGTGCTGAGTTAGGGATGAAGGAATTAATGTTTTTGGCCAATTTTTCAATATTTGTCGTCCGAAGGGTTGAGCTTCAAAATGATGCCAATCTCGTGAAAATCCATCGCCTCTGTCAAAAGTTTTAGGTATACATACATAATACATACATACATTTAAACAGACAGGTGAGATTTATATTATAGATAATGATAAGTGACACCAGTTAATTTTCAAATACATTTTGTATTTCAGCTTTGGTGACAGAATGATCTCGCTTTTTTTTTTTTTTAATGAGTGACGAAAATGATGACTTGTGTATGAATGTGAATAAAAATATTTCTATCATTCTCATCCTTGTCATATTTGCTTTGAAATCAAGGTTTTGGGCAAAATGGTGGATTTTAAAACAGATTTCAGATGAAAACATTACATACTTTTGTGTCATTTTACCATAAATATTACAGCATAAAAATATTACATACTTTTGTGTCAAATTAATATAAATTTAAAAAATTACGAAGAATTTATCAAATTATAGTTTTATCATAGGTTTCCAAGTATTAAAGTTGGAGAGTTCTTAAAATTTCCTTATGTATGACAAACTAACTTATCTCCTTTGCATATGAACTAGACCTGCTATCTCAACTGTTCTACATCTACTAACCAAATATAACTCTCACCTATTCTTTTAATATGACCATTCCTTGGAATTCTCATCTGCACACATTTTAGATATTGTATACTACTCCGAAATTTTAAAATTCTACCATGAAATTTCTACAAATTTAAGTGAAACATTTTTTCCACCACCAGGGCTGATGGACGAGTGGACTTCAGTGTGAAAACTCCAAAATATCCATTGACTTGGGTTGTGCATGGCATCTCTATTAGTCGAGATCTTGGTTTGGGAATCACTCCTTGGCCCGTAATGGTAAGAACTTGCATCTTTTTCTTGTTACAATTCCTGATTGCAGATTTCAATTCTTTACAAACATTTCATTATGAAAAACTAGCTGTTCTTACCCAACATTGCCCAGAAGTGATTTTACTTTCATTTTTTTTTTTTTTTAAATTAAACTTTTTTGTATTTTTCATTTTCCAAAATTTTTTTTTTTTTTTTTCAAAATGTTTTTTTTTCTGAAATATTTTTTTTTCCCAAATATATTGTTTTAAATATAATTTTGAAAGTTAAATTTAGTTATTGTGTAATGTCCCATGAAATCAAATAAAAAAAAAACTGCTGCAACAGAAATAAAAAGAAAAATTGAAAACAAGGATGCTTTTATAAAGCTTACAATTTATTGCAAGTATAATGTATGCAATCAACTCCCCAACCTCAGCAGAAAAAAGTAGAACATTTAACTTTAATCACCAAGTATGTTCTTTCTCGATCGTAAAATACACTTCTGTAATTGTTTTTAATACAAATGTCAAATTTGTATACTTCAAAATAGAAACTATCAAATGCTTACAGCTTCAATTTAGTCTCCTACTTGAAATAATCAAAGCAATCACAATCACATTCCAAATGTTTACCATCTAAGTTTACTATTGTGCCTTTTTCAATCAGCTTGTGGTAATCCCGTGACAATTGCAGTATTGTTTAATTATTAAATTATTAATTGAACCAACTTGTTAAAAAACTTGTAATTACATAAGATAATGTTTTTAATTTGTATTTATAAAATTACTGGATGTAAATAGCTTCCAAAATCTTCAATTCCTTTTTTGCATGATTATGGGATATGTTTCTACCAGTATTTTCTTTAATTTTCGATTTTTGAGTGGTTATCAGGGGTCCTTGTAGAATGCTTATGGCAACCATGATTTTTTCTCATTCTAATGAGCAGAGTCGACAAAAGCACTTTAAAATAAGTTAAAAGAAAAAATACTTATCCAAGTAGGTAGAAGAGTAACTTAGATTGGCTTTAGTTACATTTAGTTGTTGTACGTGTGTGTATACACACACACATATATATATGTGTGTATATATATATATATATATATGTGTGTGTGTGTGTGTGTGGGTCTAAACAATTGAAATTTTAGATATAGGTTTCTTGGACATGGATCTAACATAACTTGATTTGAGCCCAAAACAAATGTTAAGGGGTCATAATAGAGGTCAAAGTTAAAACAAATTTGACCTCTGTGGTCTCTACCAAATTACTCAGACAATTTCTGGTCAAACATTTGAAATTTTACATAAAGGGTATTCAGAGATAGGGCAAACTTTTTAATTGTTTTGGGTCAAAAATTTGAGCTACTAATATATAAATGTGTGTATATATGTTTGCACATCTGCCTAAAACTTTTGACAGAGGCGACGGATTTTTACAAGATCAGTATCATTTTGAAGCTCAACCCTTCAGACGACAAATACCGAAAAATTGGCTAAAGACATTAATTTTTTCACCTTCAACTGGACACTTTTCTATAGGGAGGGGTCGCTTTTTTTCGCCGATATTTTCAAAAGTCATCCCCTCTTTTTGATTTTCTAGCCTTAATTTAAACCTACGTCACTTCCAGTTTGGCGGTGGTCGTAACAGCAAAGACGTCACGTTTTTTTTCCTGTTCTTTTCCTCCTTTGCGGTATGGGTTCCAGCCTGCCTTCCTACTACCACTTTTTTTTTTTTTTGCTCAACACACCTCCAAACACCCAGGTAACGCCAGGCACCTATACTAGTATGTATGTATGTATGTATATATATATATATATGTCTCCTAATCTCCTAACATAAATAAAAATTGAAACAGAAAATCAATTTAGATGCCTATGAAAAAAATTATTTTAGAATTTTGAATAAAAAAAAATGTTCATTGATTTATTGTAGACTATTATCCTCATCTTTTTTAGTAAAAAAAAAAACTAGACTAAACAGATGAGGATAATAGTCCGCAATAAATAAATGAATAAATCATACTCATCTCAATAATGAATTCCAATTAATTAATGTGTATTCATGTTATGTTTTTCAGTATGATGCTGCCCACTTTATGTATATTCAAGTTGAAGCCCCCACATTTATTGTCAGGGGTGAACAGATTGGCTTCAGGGTGACTGTTTTCAGTTATTGGTATATTGATGACTATATCGAGGTAAGTTTTGTTGCTTTCCTTTCATTTCTTTTACACAAAATTTTTCAGTCACCCACTCTCTCTTACTATCAAATGTTGGCTTAAAATTTAATTAGATTTAATTTCTCTTTCTCCCCCCCCCTCTCCCCAAGGCAACCAAAGAAGTATGAATGAATCAAGATTTTCTTTTCTTTTTCATTGATAAATCTCTAAAACACTGGTCTTAATCTCTTTTTTAACTCCAGTATCTGCGGAGAGAGTAGGAGTAGATAATGAGTGAAAACTCCTCCCCTGTCTTTTATTCATAACTAAAAAAAAATGTTGATCAGGATTAAATATAAAAGTTGGTTGGGAATATTTTTACAAAGAAAAAAAAAAAGAAAAGAAACTCCAATCAATTTGTTGATTACATATTTTATTTGTCCTGAAAATTTCAGTAAGATACTAGCAGGGGATCCTGGCGTTGCCCGATTGTAAAATATGCTTAAATATCATATTTTAATCTATGCAGATTTTGTATTTATCATTACAGAGTCAATTCTCTATGGATTATTTCATATTATATTGTATCTTATATGTAGTCATGATTTCAGAAGTAAAAAAAAAATTATGGTTTGCATGCCATCAGCTGGAATCGAAATCAAAACATAAAACCTAGTTTAATGATTGGAACTATGTCTACAAGTTAAACAAAGACTTAAGTTTATTTGTGCTCCATATGGTTGGACAGTAGAAAGGAGTGAATTTTATTAAGTACAAGCTGGTTTCTATAAGTGTTTTTGATAGACAAGATGCAAGCAAAGGTGGTTGCATGGTACAGAGTTTTCTAATTATATAAATATACAGCAAAAGAATCTTGCAGATAGTGCATCCAAACGCATCTACAATCACTGGATACACTTTTATTTACTTCTTCTAAATGAATAAATGCAAATGTTTCTTTTATTTACTGTATGTATACTACCATCCAAATGTTTCTTTTATTTACTGTATGTATACTATCATCCAAATGTTTCATTGTTACTTGAATTAATAATACAATATAGTCAGTGATATACTTTATGTATAGTACAGAACAGTTCCAAACGCAGATATTTATATGCCTAATCTGCATAACATTTTTTTAAGAAGTAATAAATGTTTGATGTTATTAATTTGTAATTTTTTGTCCACTTTTCATATGTAATAGTAGTGGTAAATTTTGATCACTGGCTTGAACAGTTTTGAAAAAATTTGGATAAAATTAGTAAATTATAATTTACAGTCTTTAATTGTGTTCTTTTATGGCAAGCTCTATTTCGTATTTTGGTTGTATTGAGCTTGTTTATTTGGTTGGGATTACTATATAAATATTAAGATTTATATTAAGTTTACAACAGTTTTTGGCTTGTAAATTTAATTTTTACTTCTTGAATATATATATATATATATATATTACAATAGAAAAATGCAAGCATGAAAAGTAATACGGTTAAGCTTAAACATGGAAAGTAAAGGACTAGTTAAAACTGGAAAAGAAAAGGACAAGATATTCTAGTAAAAAATCTAATAAATTTATAACTTAAAATATTACAACATTAAGAATTGATTATATAATGTTATAAATTGAATTAAAAAAAAAAAAAAATTCTTAATGCTGCAATATTTTAAGTTATGAATTTATTATATTTTTTAGTAGAATATCTTGTCCTTTTCTTTTCCAGTTTTAACAACTAGTCCTTTACTTTTCCATGTTTAAGCTTAACCATATTACTTTTCATGCTCGCATTTTTCTATTGTAATCCATGATTTTTCCAGGCTTCCAGTAAATTCACTTATTCTTTGTTTAATTTCAGTCTTATTTTTTTTGCTCCCCCATAAACATAACATACACATATGTAATAACAATGTACGTCACTCGTCTGCTTTCAATAAAATCACCCAATTATCTCCCTTTCATTCTGTCTGTTTCACGTGTTACTTCTCTTTTCGTGAAAGTGATAAATTGGTAGCAGAAGTAGTTGCTGAAACTACGTGGTTGCTATGGAAACCAGTCATAAAAAACGTTGCTCACCTCCTTACTCCTTTTTTTATGATTTTAAACACCAGTAAATTCATTATAACTTTTGTTTTACTGAATGAAAATTAAAAATTTTTTTTGCCATATAGCTGAGAAGGTGTAATAATTGTTTGAAATTTAGTTGAGAAATGAG